>NC_138316.1:30357500-30957500 GCF_965601325.2 Salmo salar | reverse complement strand
AACACTAGGACTTCTACATCATTAACAGTAAGCATAGAGGTCAACAATAGGACTTCTACATCATTAACAGTAAGCCTAGAGGTCAACAATAGGACTTCTACATCATTAACAGTAAGCCTAGAGGTCAACACTAGGACTTCTACATCATTAACAGTAAGCCTAGAGGTCAACAATAGGACTCCTACATCATTAACAGTAAGCCTAGAGGTCAACAATAGGACTTCTACATCATTAACAGTAAGCATAGAGGTAAACAATAGGACTTCTACATCATTAACAGTAAACCTAGAGGTCAACAATAGGACTTCTACATCATTAACAGTAAGCCTAGAGGTCAACACTAGGACTTCTACATCATTAACAGTAAGCATAGAGGTCAACAATAGGACTTCTACATCATTAACAGTAAGCCTAGAGGTCAACAATAGGACTTCTACATCATTAACAGTAAGCCTAGAGGTCAACAATAGGACTTCTACATCATTAACAGTAAGCCTAGAGGTCAACACTATGACTTCTACATCATTAACAGTAAGCCTAGAGGTCAACAATAGGACTTCTACATTTATAACAGTAAGCCTAGAGTTCAACACTAGGACTTCTACATCATTAACAGTAAGCCTAGAGGTCAACACTAGGACTTCTACATCATTAACAGTAAGCCTAGAGGTCAACAATAGGACTTCTACATCATTAACAGTAAGCCTAGAGGTCAACAATAGGACTTCTACATCAGAAACAGTAAGCCTAGAGGTCAACAATAGGACTTCTACATCATTAACAGTAAGCCTAGAGGTCAACAATAGGACTTCTACATCATTAACAGTAATCCTAGAGGTCAACACTAGGACTTCTACATCAGTAACAGTAATCCTAGAGGTCAACAATAGGATATCTACATCATTAACAGTAAGCCTAGAGGTCAACAATAGGACTTCTACATCATTAACAGTAAGCCTAGAGGTCAACACTAGGACTTCTACATCATTAACGGTAAGCCTAGAGGTCAACAATAGGACTTCTACATCATTAACAGTAAGCCTAGAGGTCAACAATAGGACTTCTACATCATTAACAGTAAGCCTAGAGGTCAACAATAGGACTTCTACATCATTAACAGTAAGCCTAGAGGTCAACAATAGGACTTCTACATCATTAACAGTAAGCCTAGAGGTCAACAATAGGACTTCTACATCATTAACAGTAAGCCTAGAGGTCAACAATAGGACTTCTACATCATTAACAGTAAGCCTAGAGGTCAACAATAGGACTCCTACATCATTAACAGTAAGCCTAGAGGTCAACAATAGGACTTCTACATCATTAACAGTAAGCCTAGAGGTCAACAATAGGATATCTACATCATTAACAGTAAGCCAAGAGGTCAACAATAGGACTTCTACATCAGAAACAGTAATCCTAGAGGTCAACACTAGGACTTCTACATCATTAACAGTAAGCCTAGAGGTCAACAATAGGACTTCTACATCATTAACAGTAAGCCTAGAGGTCAACAATAGGACTTCTACATCATTAACAGTAAACCTAGAGGTCAACAATAGGACTTCTACATCATTAACAGTAAGCATAGAGGTAAACAATAGGACTTCTACATCATTAACGGTAAGCCTAGAGGTCAACAATAGGACTTCTACATCATTAACAGTAAGCCTAGAGGTCAACACTAGGACTTCTACATCATTAACAGTAAGCCTAGAGGTCAACACTAGGACTTCTACATCATTAACAGTAAGCATAGAGGTCAACAATAGGACTTCTACATCATTAACAGTAAGCCTAGAGGTCAACAATAGGACTTCTACATCATTAACAGTAAGCCTAGAGGTCAACACTAGGACTTCTACATCATTAACAGTAAGCCTAGAGGTCAACAATAGGACTCCTACATCATTAACAGTAAGCCTAGAGGTCAACAATAGGACTTCTACATCATTAACAGTAAGCATAGAGGTAAACAATAGGACTTCTACATCATTAACAGTAAACCTAGAGGTCAACAATAGGACTTCTACATCATTAACAGTAAGCCTAGAGGTCAACACTAGGACTTCTACATCATTAACAGTAAGCATAGAGGTCAACAATAGGACTTCTACATCATTAACAGTAAGCCTAGAGGTCAACAATAGGACTTCTACATCATTAACAGTAAGCCTAGAGGTCAACAATAGGACTTCTACATCATTAACAGTAAGCCTAGAGGTCAACACTATGACTTCTACATCATTAACAGTAAGCCTAGAGGTCAACAATAGGACTTCTACATTTATAACAGTAAGCCTAGAGTTCAACACTAGGACTTCTACATCATTAACAGTAAGCCTAGAGGTCAACACTAGGACTTCTACATCATTAACAGTAAGCCTAGAGGTCAACAATAGGACTTCTACATCATTAACAGTAAGCCTAGAGGTCAACAATAGGACTTCTACATCAGAAACAGTAAGCCTAGAGGTCAACAATAGGACTTCTACATCATTAACAGTAAGCCTAGAGGTCAACAATAGGACTTCTACATCATTAACAGTAATCCTAGAGGTCAACACTAGGACTTCTACATCAGTAACAGTAATCCTAGAGGTCAACAATAGGATATCTACATCATTAACAGTAAGCCTAGAGGTCAACAATAGGACTTCTACATCATTAACAGTAAGCCTAGAGGTCAACACTAGGACTTCTACATCATTAACGGTAAGCCTAGAGGTCAACAATAGGACTTCTACATCATTAACAGTAAGCCTAGAGGTCAACAATAGGACTTCTACATCATTAACAGTAAGCCTAGAGGTCAACAATAGGACTTCTACATCATTAACAGTAAGCCTAGAGGTCAACAATAGGACTTCTACATCATTAACAGTAAGCCTAGAGGTCAACAATAGGACTTCTACATCATTAACAGTAAGCCTAGAGGTCAACAATAGGACTTCTACATCATTAACAGTAAGCCTAGAGGTCAACAATAGGACTCCTACATCATTAACAGTAAGCCTAGAGGTCAACAATAGGACTTCTACATCATTAACAGTAAGCCTAGAGGTCAACAATAGGATATCTACATCATTAACAGTAAGCCAAGAGGTCAACAATAGGACTTCTACATCAGAAACAGTAATCCTAGAGGTCAACACTAGGACTTCTACATCATTAACAGTAAGCCTAGAGGTCAACAATAGGACTTCTACATCATTAACAGTAAGCCTAGAGGTCAACAATAGGACTTCTACATCATTAACAGTAAACCTAGAGGTCAACAATAGGACTTCTACATCATTAACAGTAAGCATAGAGGTAAACAATAGGACTTCTACATCATTAACAGTAAACCTAGAGGTCAACAATAGGACTTCTACATCATTAACAGTAAGCCTAGAGGTCAACACTAGGACTTCTACATCATTAACAGTAAGCATAGAGGTCAACAATAGGACTTCTACATCATTAACAGTAAGCCTAGAGGTCAACAATAGGACTTCTACATCATTAACAGTAAGCCTAGAGGTCAACAATAGGACTTCTACATCATTAACAGTAAGCCTAGAGGTCAACACTATGACTTCTACATCATTAACAGTAAGCCTAGAGGTCAACAATAGGACTTCTACATTTATAACAGTAAGCCTAGAGTTCAACACTAGGACTTCTACATCATTAACAGTAAGCCTAGAGGTCAACACTAGGACTTCTACATCATTAACAGTAAGCCTAGAGGTCAACAATAGGACTTCTACATCATTAACAGTAAGCCTAGAGGTCAACAATAGGACTTCTACATCAGAAACAGTAAGCCTAGAGGTCAACAATAGGACTTCTACATCATTAACAGTAAGCCTAGAGGTCAACAATAGGACTTCTACATCATTAACAGTAATCCTAGAGGTCAACACTAGGACTTCTACATCAGTAACAGTAATCCTAGAGGTCAACAATAGGATATCTACATCATTAACAGTAAGCCTAGAGGTCAACAATAGGACTTCTACATCATTAACAGTAAGCCTAGAGGTCAACACTAGGACTTCTACATCATTAACAGTAAGCCTAGAGGTCAACAATAGGACTTCTACATCATTAACAGTAAGCCTAGAGGTCAACACTAGGACTTCTACATCATTAACAGTAATCCTAGAGGTCAACAATAGGATATCTACATCATTAACAGAAAGCATAGAGGTCAACAATAGGACTTCTACATCATTAACAGTAAGCCTAGAGGTCAACACTAGGACTTCTACATCATTAACGGTAAGCCTAGAGGTCAACAATAGGACTTCTACATCATTAACGGTAAGCCTAGAGGTCAACAATAGGACTTCTACATCATTAACAGTAAGCCTAGAGGTCAACAATAGGACTTCTACATCATTAACAGTAAGCCTAGAGGTCAACAATAGGACTTCTACATCATTAACAGTAAGCCTAGAGGTCAACACTAGGACTTCTACATCATTAACAGTAAGCCTAGAGGTCAACACTAGGACTTCTACATCATTAACAGTAAGCATAGAGGTCAACAATAGGACTTCTACATCATTAACAGTAAGCCTAGAGGTCAACAATAGGACTTCTACATCATTAACAGTAAGCCTAGAGGTCAACACTAGGACTTCTACATCATTAACAGTAAGCCTAGAGGTCAACAATAGGATATCTACATCATTAACAGAAAGCATAGAGGTCAACAATAGGACTTCTACATCATTAACAGTAAGCCTAGAGGTCAACACTAGGACTTCTACATCATTAACGGTAAGCCTAGAGGTCAACAATAGGACTTCTACATCATTAACGGTAAGCCTAGAGGTCAACAATAGGACTTCTACATCATTAACAGTAAGCCTAGAGGTCAACAATAGGACTTCTACATCATTAACAGTAAGCCTAGAGGTCAACAATAGGACTTCTACATCATTAACAGTAAGCCTAGAGGTCAACACTAGGACTTCTACATCATTAACAGTAAGCCTAGAGGTCAACACTAGGACTTCTACATCATTAACAGTAAGCATAGAGGTCAACAATAGGACTTCTACATCATTAACAGTAAGCCTAGAGGTCAACAATAGGACTTCTACATCATTAACAGTAAGCCTAGAGGTCAACACTAGGACTTCTACATCATTAACAGTAAGCCTAGAGGTCAACAATAGGACTCCTACATCATTAACAGTAAGCCTAGAGGTCAACAATAGGACTTCTACATCATTAACAGTAAGCATAGAGGTAAACAATAGGACTTCTACATCATTAACAGTAAACCTAGAGGTCAACAATAGGACTTCTACATCATTAACAGTAAGCCTAGAGGTCAACACTAGGACTTCTACATCATTAACAGTAAGCATAGAGGTCAACAATAGGACTTCTACATCATTAACAGTAAGCCTAGAGGTCAACAATAGGACTTCTACATCATTAACAGTAAGCCTAGAGGTCAACAATAGGACTTCTACATCATTAACAGTAAGCCTAGAGGTCAACACTATGACTTCTACATCATTAACAGTAAGCCTAGAGATCAACAATAGGACTTCTACATTTATAACAGTAAGCCTAGAGTTCAACACTAGGACTTCTACATCATTAACAGTAAGCCTAGAGGTCAACACTAGGACTTCTACATCATTAACAGTAAGCCTAGAGGTCAACAATAGGACTTCTACATCATTAACAGTAAGCCTAGAGGTCAACAATAGGACTTCTACATCAGAAACAGTAAGCCTAGAGGTCAACAATAGGACTTCTACATCATTAACAGTAAGCCTAGAGGTCAACAATAGGACTTCTACATCATTAACAGTAATCCTAGAGGTCAACACTAGGACTTCTACATCAGTAACAGTAATCCTAGAGGTCAACAATAGGATATCTACATCATTAACAGTAAGCCTAGAGGTCAACAATAGGACTTCTACATCATTAACAGTAAGCCTAGAGGTCAACACTAGGACTTCTACATCATTAACGGTAAGCCTAGAGGTCAACAATAGGACTTCTACATCATTAACAGTAAGCCTAGAGGTCAACAATAGGACTTCTACATCATTAACAGTAAGCCTAGAGGTCAACAATAGGACTTCTACATCATTAACAGTAAGCCTAGAGGTCAACAATAGGACTTCTACATCATTAACAGTAAGCCTAGAGGTCAACAATAGGACTTCTACATCATTAACAGTAAGCCTAGAGGTCAACAATAGGACTTCTACATCATTAACAGTAAGCCTAGAGGTCAACAATAGGACTCCTACATCATTAACAGTAAGCCTAGAGGTCAACAATAGGACTTCTACATCATTAACAGTAAGCCTAGAGGTCAACAATAGGATATCTACATCATTAACAGTAAGCCAAGAGGTCAACAATAGGACTTCTACATCAGAAACAGTAATCCTAGAGGTCAACACTAGGACTTCTACATCATTAACAGTAAGCCTAGAGGTCAACAATAGGACTTCTACATCATTAACAGTAAGCCTAGAGGTCAACAATAGGACTTCTACATCATTAACAGTAAACCTAGAGGTCAACAATAGGACTTCTACATCATTAACAGTAAGCATAGAGGTAAACAATAGGACTTCTACATCATTAACAGTAAACCTAGAGGTCAACAATAGGACTTCTACATCATTAACAGTAAGCCTAGAGGTCAACACTAGGACTTCTACATCATTAACAGTAAGCATAGAGGTCAACAATAGGACTTCTACATCATTAACAGTAAGCCTAGAGGTCAACAATAGGACTTCTACATCATTAACAGTAAGCCTAGAGGTCAACAATAGGACTTCTACATCATTAACAGTAAGCCTAGAGGTCAACACTATGACTTCTACATCATTAACAGTAAGCCTAGAGGTCAACAATAGGACTTCTACATTTATAACAGTAAGCCTAGAGTTCAACACTAGGACTTCTACATCATTAACAGTAAGCCTAGAGGTCAACACTAGGACTTCTACATCATTAACAGTAAGCCTAGAGGTCAACAATAGGACTTCTACATCATTAACAGTAAGCCTAGAGGTCAACAATAGGACTTCTACATCAGAAACAGTAAGCCTAGAGGTCAACAATAGGACTTCTACATCATTAACAGTAAGCCTAGAGGTCAACAATAGGACTTCTACATCATTAACAGTAATCCTAGAGGTCAACACTAGGACTTCTACATCAGTAACAGTAATCCTAGAGGTCAACAATAGGATATCTACATCATTAACAGTAAGCCTAGAGGTCAACAATAGGACTTCTACATCATTAACAGTAAGCCTAGAGGTCAACACTAGGACTTCTACATCATTAACGGTAAGCCTAGAGGTCAACAATAGGACTTCTACATCATTAACAGTAAGCCTAGAGGTCAACAATAGGACTTCTACATCATTAACAGTAAGCCTAGAGGTCAACAATAGGACTTCTACATCATTAACAGTAAGCCTAGAGGTCAACAATAGGACTTCTACATCATTAACAGTAAGCCTAGAGGTCAACAATAGGACTTCTACATCATTAACAGTAAGCCTAGAGGTCAACAATAGGACTTCTACATCATTAACAGTAAGCCTAGAGGTCAACAATAGGACTCCTACATCATTAACAGTAAGCCTAGAGGTCAACAATAGGACTTCTACATCATTAACAGTAAGCCTAGAGGTCAACAATAGGATATCTACATCATTAACAGTAAGCCAAGAGGTCAACAATAGGACTTCTACATCAGAAACAGTAATCCTAGAGGTCAACACTAGGACTTCTACATCATTAACAGTAAGCCTAGAGGTCAACAATAGGACTTCTACATCATTAACAGTAAGCCTAGAGGTCAACAATAGGACTTCTACATCATTAACAGTAAGCCTAGAGGTCAACAATAGGACTTCTACATCATTAACAGTAAGCCTAGAGGTCAACAAAAGGACTTCTACATCATTAACAGTAAACCTAGAGGTCAACAATAGGACTTCTACATCATTAACAGTAAGCCTAGAGGTCAACACTAGGACTTCTACATCATTAACAGTAAGCATAGAGGTCAACAATAGGACTTCTACATCATTAACAGTAAGCCTAGAGGTCAACAATAGGACTTCTACATCATTAACAGTAAGCCTAGAGGTCAACAATAGGACTTCTACATCTTTAACAGTAAGCCTAGAGGTCAACACTACGACTTCTACATCATTAACAGTAAGCCTAGAGGTCAACAATAGGACTTCTACATTTATAACAGTAAGCCTAGAGTTCAACACTAGGACTTCTACATCATTAACAGTAAGCCTAGAGGTCAACACTAGGACTTCTACATCATTAACAGTAAGCCTAGAGGTCAACACTAGGACTTCTACATCATTAACAGTAAGCCTAGAGGTCAACAATAGGACTTCTACATCATTAACAGTAAGTCTAGAGGTCAACACTAGGACTTCTACATCATTAACAGTAAGCCTAGAGGTCAACAATAGGATATCTACATCATTAACAGTAAGCCTAGAGGTCAACAATAGGACTTCTACATCAGAAACAGTAAGCCGAGAGGTCAACAATAGGACTTCTACATCATTAACAGTAAGCCTAGAGGTCAACAATAGGACTTCTACATCATTAACAGTAATCCTAGAGGTCAACACTAGGACTTCTACATCAGTAACAGTAATCCTAGAGGTCAACAATAGGATATCTACATCATTAACAGTAAGCCTAGAGGTCAACAATAGGACTTCTACATCATTAACAGTAAGCCTAGAGGTCAACACTAGGACTTCTACATCATTAACAGTAATCCTAGAGGTCAACAATAGGATATCTACATCATTAACAGAAAGCATAGAGGTCAACAATAGGACTTCTACATCATTAACAGTAAGCCTAGAGGTCAACACTAGGACTTCTACATCATTAACGGTAAGCCTAGAGGTCAACAATAGGACTTCTACATCATTAACAGTAAGCCTAGAGGTCAACAATAGGACTTCTACATCATTAACAGTAAGCCTAGAGGTCAACAATAGGACTTCTACATCATTAACAGTAAGCCTAGAGGTCAACAATAGGACTTCTACATCATTAACAGTAAGCCTAGAGGTCAACACTAGGACTTCTACATCATTAACAGTAAGCCTAGAGGTCAACACTAGGACTTCTACATCATTAACAGTAAGCATAGAGGTCAACAATAGGACTTCTACATCATTAACAGTAAGCCTAGAGGTCAACAATAGGACTTCTACATCATTAACAGTAAGCCTAGAGGTCAACACTAGGACTTCTACATCATTAACAGTAAGCCTAGAGGTCAACACTAGGACTTCTACATCATTAACAGTAAGCATAGAGGTCAACAATAGGACTTCTACATCATTAACAGTAAGCCTAGAGGTCAACAATAGGACGTCTACATCATTAACAGTAAGCCTAGAGGTCAACAATAGGACTTCTACATCATTAACAGTAAGCCTAGAGGTCAACACTATGACTTCTACATCATTAACAGTAAGCCTAGAGGTCAACAATAGGACTTCTACATTTATAACAGTAAGCCTAGAGTTCAACACTAGGACTTCTACATCATTAACAGTAAGCCTAGAGGTCAACACTAGGACTTCTACATCATTAACAGTAAGCCTAGAGGTCAACACTAGGACTTCTACATCATTAACAGTAAGCCTAGAGGTCAACAATAGGACTTCTACATCAGAAACAGTAAGCCTAGAGGTCAACAATAGGACTTCTACATCATTAACAGTAAGCCTAGAGGTCAACAATAGGACTCCTACATCATTAACAGTAAGCCTAGAGGTCAACAATAGGACTTCTACATCATTAACAGTAAGCCTAGAGGTCAACAAAAGGACTTCTACATCATTAACAGTAAACCTAGAGGTCAACAATAGGACTTCTACATCATTAACAGTAAGCCTAGAGGTCAACACTAGGACTTCTACATCATTAACAGTAAGCATAGAGGTCAACAATAGGACTTCTACATCATTAACAGTAAGCCTAAAGGTCAACAATAGGACTTCTACATCATTAACAGTAAGCCTAGAGGTCAACAATAGGACTTCTACATCATTAACAGTAAGCCTAGAGGTCAACACTATGACTTCTACATCATTAACAGTAAGCCTAGAGGTCAACAATAGGACTTCTACATTTATAACAGTAAGCCTAGAGTTCAACACTAGGACTTCTACATCATTAACAGTAAGCCTAGAGGTCAACACTAGGACTTCTACATCATTAACAGTAAGCCTAGAGGTCAACACTAGGACTTCTACATCATTAACAGTAAGCATAGAGGTCAACAATAGGACTTCTACATCATTAACAGTAAGCCTAGAGGTCAACAATAGGACTTCTACATCATTAACAGTAAGCCTAGAGGTCAACAATAGGACTTCTACATCATTAACAGTAAGCCTAGAGGTCAACACTATGACTTCTACATCATTAACAGTAAGCCTAGAGGTCAACAATAGGACTTCTACATTTATAACAGTAAGCCTAGAGTTCAACACTAGGACTTCTACATCATTAACAGTAAGCCTAGAGGTCAACACTAGGACTTCTACATCATTAACAGTAAGCCTAGAGGTCAACAATAGGACTTCTACATCATTAACAGTAAGCCTAGAGGTCAACAATAGGACTTCTACATCATTAACAGTAAACCTAGAGGTCAACAATAGGACTTCTACATCATTAACAGTAAGCCTAGAGGTCAACAATAGGACTTCTACATCATTAACAGTAAGCCTAGAGGTCAACAATAGGACTTCTACATCATTAACAGTAAGCCTAGAGGTCAACAATAGGACTTCTACATCATTAACAGTAAGCCTAGAGGTCAACACTAGGACTTCTACATCATTAACAGTAAGCCTAGAGGTCAACAATAGGACTTCTACATCATTAACAGTAAGCCTAGAGGTCAACAAAAGGACTTCTACATCATTAACAGTAAACCTAGAGGTCAACAATAGGACTTCTACATCATTAACAGTAAGCCTAGAGGTCAACACTAGGACTTCTACATCATTAACAGTAAGCATAGAGGTCAACAATAGGACTTCTACATCATTAACAGTAAGCCTAGAGGTCAACAATAGGACTTCTACATCATTAACAGTAAGCCTAGAGGTCAACAATAGGACTTCTACATTTTAACAGTAAGCCTAGAGGTCAACACTACGACTTCTACATCATTAACAGTAAGCCTAGAGGTCAACAATAGGACTTCTACATTTATAACAGTAAGCCTAGAGTTCAACACTAGGACTTCTACATCATTAACAGTAAGCCTAGAGGTCAACACTAGGACTTCTACATCATTAACAGTAAGCCTAGAGGTCAACACTAGGACTTCTACATCATTAACAGTAAGCCTAGAGGTCAACAATAGGACTTCTACATCATTAACAGTAAGTCTAGAGGTCAACACTAGGACTTCTACATCATTAACAGTAAGCCTAGAGGTCAACAATAGGATATCTACATCATTAACAGTAAGCCTAGAGGTCAACAATAGGACTTCTACATCAGAAACAGTAAGCCGAGAGGTCAACAATAGGACTTCTACATCATTAACAGTAAGCCTAGAGGTCAACAATAGGACTTCTACATCATTAACAGTAATCCTAGAGGTCAACACTAGGACTTCTACATCAGTAACAGTAATCCTAGAGGTCAACAATAGGATATCTACATCATTAACAGTAAGCCTAGAGGTCAACAATAGGACTTCTACATCATTAACAGTAAGCCTAGAGGTCAACACTAGGACTTCTACATCATTAACAGTAATCCTAGAGGTCAACAATAGGATATCTACATCATTAACAGAAAGCATAGAGGTCAACAATAGGACTTCTACATCATTAACAGTAAGCCTAGAGGTCAACACTAGGACTTCTACATCATTAACGGTAAGCCTAGAGGTCAACAATAGGACTTCTACATCATTAACGGTAAGCCTAGAGGTCAACAATAGGACTTCTACATCATTAACAGTAAGCCTAGAGGTCAACACTAGGACTTCTACATCATTAACAGTAAGCCTAGAGGTCAACACTAGGACTTCTACATCATTAACAGTAAGCCTAGAGGTCAACAATAGGATATCTACATCATTAACAGTAAGCCAAGAGGTCAACAATAGGACTTCTACATCAGAAACAGTAATCCTAGAGGTCAACACTAGGACTTCTACATCAGTAACAGTAAGCATAGAGGTCAACAATAGGACTTCTACATCATTAACAGTAAGCCTAGAGGTCAACACTAGGACTTCTACATCATTAACAGTAAGCCTAGAGGTCAACAAAAGGACTTCTACATCATTAACAGTAAACCTAGAGGTCAACAATAGGACTTCTACATCATTAACAGTAAGCCTAGAGGTCAACAATAGGATATCTACATCATTAACGGTAAGCCGAGAGGTCAACACTAGGACTTCTACATCATTAACAGTAAGCCTAGAGGTCAACAATAGGATATCTACATCATTAACAGTAAGCCTAGAGGTCAACAATAGGACTTCTACATCAGAAACAGTAAGCCGAGAGGTCAACAATAGGACTTCTACATCATTAACAGTAAGCCTAGAGGTCAACAATAGGACTTCTACATCATTAACAGTAATCCTAGAGGTCAACACTAGGACTTCTACATCAGTAACAGTAATCCTAGAGGTCAACAATAGGATATCTACATCATTAACAGTAAGCCTAGAGGTCAACAATAGGACTTCTACATCATTAACAGTAAGCCTAGAGGTCAACACTAGGACTTCTACATCATTAACAGTAATCCTAGAGGTCAACAATAGGATATCTACATCATTAACAGTAAGCATAGAGGTCAACAATAGGACTTCTACATCATTAACAGTAAGCCTAGAGGTCAACACTAGGACTTCTACATCATTAACGGTAAGCCTAGAGGTCAACAATAGGACTTCTACATCATTAACAGTAAGCCTAGAGGTCAACAATAGGACTTCGACATCAGTAACAGTAAGCCTAGAGGTCAAAAATAGCACTTCTACATCATTAACAGTAAGCCTAGAGGTCAACAATAGGACTTCTACATCATTAACAGTAAGCCTAGAGGTCAACAATAGGACTTCTACATCATTAACAGTAAGCCTAGAGGTCAACAATAGGACTTCTACATCAGTAACAGTAAGACTAGAGGTCAACAATAGGACTTCTACATCATTAACAGTAAACCTAGAGGTCAACAATAGGACTTCTACATCATTAACAGTAAGCCTAGAGGTCAACACTAGGACTTCTACATCATTAACAGTAAGCCTAGAGGTCAACACTAGGACTTCTACATCATTAACAGTAAGCATAGAGGTCAACAATAGGACTTCTACATCATTAACAGTAAGCCTAGAGGTCAACAATAGGACTTCTACATCATTAACAGTAAGCCTAGAGGTCAACACTAGGACTTCTACATCATTAACAGTAAGCCTAGAGGTCAACACTAGGACTTCTACATCATTAACAGTAAGCATAGAGGTCAACAATAGGACTTCTACATCATTAACAGTAAGCCTAGAGGTCAACAATAGGACGTCTACATCATTAACAGTAAGCCTAGAGGTCAACAATAGGACTTCTACATCATTAACAGTAAGCCTAGAGGTCAACACTATGACTTCTACATCATTAACAGTAAGCCTAGAGGTCAACAATAGGACTTCTACATCATTAACAGTAAGCCTAGAGGTCAACACTAGGACTTCTACATCATTAACAGTAATCCTAGAGGTCAACAATAGGATATCTACATCATTAACAGTAAGCATAGAGGTCAACAATAGGACTTCTACATCATTAACAGTAAGCCTAGAGGTCAACACTAGGACTTCTACATCATTAACGGTAAGCCTAGAGGTCAACAATAGGACTTCTACATCATTAACAGTAAGCCTAGAGGTCAACAATAGGACTTCGACATCAGTAACAGTAAGCCTAGAGGTCAAAAATAGCACTTCTACATCATTAACAGTAAGCCTAGAGGTCAACAATAGGACTTCTACATCATTAACAGTAAGCCTAGAGGTCAACAATAGGACTTCTACATCATTAACAGTAAGCCTAGAGGTCAACAATAGGACTTCTACATCAGTAACAGTAAGACTAGAGGTCAACAATAGGACTTCTACATCATTAACAGTAAACCTAGAGGTCAACAATAGGACTTCTACATCATTAACAGTAAGCCTAGAGTTCAACACTAGGACTTCTACATCATTAACAGTAAGCCTAGAGGTCAACACTAGGACTTCTACATCATTAACAGTAAGCATAGAGGTCAACAATAGGACTTCTACATCATTAACAGTAAGCCTAGAGGTCAACAATAGGACTTCTACATCATTAACAGTAAGCCTAGAGGTCAACACTAGGACTTCTACATCATTAACAGTAAGCCTAGAGGTCAACACTAGGACTTCTACATCATTAACAGTAAGCATAGAGGTCAACAATAGGACTTCTACATCATTAACAGTAAGCCTAGAGGTCAACAATAGGACGTCTACATCATTAACAGTAAGCCTAGAGGTCAACAATAGGACTTCTACATCATTAACAGTAAGCCTAGAGGTCAACACTATGACTTCTACATCATTAACAGTAAGCCTAGAGGTCAACAATAGGACTTCTACATTTATAACAGTAAGCCTAGAGTTCAACACTAGGACTTCTACATCATTAACAGTAAGCCTAGAGGTCAACACTAGGACTTCTACATCATTAACAGTAAGCCTAGAGGTCAACACTAGGACTTCTACATCATTAACAGTAAGCCTAGAGGTCAACAATAGGACTTCTACATCAGAAACAGTAAGCCTAGAGGTCAACAATAGGACTTCTACATCATTAACAGTAAGCCTAGAGGTCAACAATAGGACTCCTACATCATTAACAGTAAGCCTAGAGGTCAACAATAGGACTTCTACATCATTAACAGTAAGCCTAGAGGTCAACAAAAGGACTTCTACATCATTAACAGTAAACCTAGAGGTCAACAATAGGACTTCTACATCATTAACAGTAAGCCTAGAGGTCAACACTAGGACTTCTACATCATTAACAGTAAGCATAGAGGTCAACAATAGGACTTCTACATCATTAACAGTAAGCCTAGAGGTCAACAATAGGACTTCTACATCATTAACAGTAAGCCTAGAGGTCAACAATAGGACTTCTACATCATTAACAGTAAGCCTAGAGGTCAACACTATGACTTCTACATCATTAACAGTAAGCCTAGAGGTCAACAATAGGACTTCTACATTTATAACAGTAAGCCTAGAGTTCAACACTAGGACTTCTACATCATTAACAGTAAGCCTAGAGGTCAACACTAGGACTTCTACATCATTAACAGTAAGCCTAGAGGTCAACACTAGGACTTCTACATCATTAACAGTAAGCATAGAGGTCAACAATAGGACTTCTACATCATTAACAGTAAGCCTAGAGGTCAACAATAGGACTTCTACATCATTAACAGTAAGCCTAGAGGTCAACAATAGGACTTCTACATCATTAACAGTAAGCCTAGAGGTCAACACTAGGACTTCTACATCATTAACAGTAAGCATAGAGGTCAACAATAGGACTTCTACATCATTAACAGTAAGCCTAGAGGTCAACAATAGGACGTCTACATCATTAACAGTAAGCCTAGAGGTCAACAATAGGACTTCTACATCATTAACAGTAAGCCTAGAGGTCAACACTATGACTTCTACATCATTAACAGTAAGCCTAGAGGTCAACAATAGGACTTCTACATTTATAACAGTAAGCCTAGAGTTCAACACTAGGACTTCTACATCATTAACAGTAAGCCTAGAGGTCAACACTAGGACTTCTACATCATTAACAGTAAGCCTAGAGGTCAACAATAGGACTTCTACATCATTAACAGTAAGCCTAGAGGTCAACAATAGGACTTCTACATCATTAACAGTAAACCTAGAGGTCAACAATAGGACTTCTACATCATTAACAGTAAGCCTAGAGGTCAACAATAGGACTTCTACATCATTAACAGTAAGCCTAGAGGTCAACAATAGGACTTCTACATCATTAACAGTAAGCCTAGAGGTCAACAATAGGACTTCTACATCATTAACAGTAAGCCTAGAGGTCAACACTAGGACTTCTACATTATTAACAGTAAACCTAGAGGTCAACAATAGGACTTCTACATCATTAACAGTAAGCCTAGAGGTCAACACTAGGACTTCTACATCATTAACAGTAAGCCTAGAGGTCAACAATAGGACTTCTACATCATTAACAGTAAGCCTAGAGGTCAACAATAGGACTTCTACATCATTAACAGTAAGCCTAGAGGTCAACACTAGGACTTCTACATCATTAACAGTAAGCCTAGAGGTCAACACTAGGACTTCTACATCATTAACAGTAAGCCTAGAGGTCAACAATAGGACTTCTACATCATTAACAGTAAGCCTAGAGGTCAACAAAAGGACTTCTACATCATTAACAGTAAACCTAGAGGTCAACAATAGGACTTCTACATCATTAACAGTAAGCCTAGAGGTCAACACTAGGACTTCTACATCATTAACAGTAAGCATAGAGGTCAACAATAGGACTTCTACATCATTAACAGTAAGCCTAGAGGTCAACAATAGGACTTCTACATCATTAACAGTAAGCCTAGAGGTCAACAATAGGACTTCTACATTTTAACAGTAAGCCTAGAGGTCAACACTACGACTTCTACATCATTAACAGTAAGCCTAGAGGTCAACAATAGGACTTCTACATTTATAACAGTAAGCCTAGAGTTCAACACTAGGACTTCTACATCATTAACAGTAAGCCTAGAGGTCAACACTAGGACTTCTACATCATTAACAGTAAGCCTAGAGGTCAACACTAGGACTTCTACATCATTAACAGTAAGCCTAGAGGTCAACAATAGGACTTCTACATCATTAACAGTAAGTCTAGAGGTCAACACTAGGACTTCTACATCATTAACAGTAAGCCTAGAGGTCAACAATAGGATATCTACATCATTAACAGTAAGCCTAGAGGTCAACAATAGGACTTCTACATCAGAAACAGTAAGCCGAGAGGTCAACAATAGGACTTCTACATCATTAACAGTAAGCCTAGAGGTCAACAATAGGACTTCTACATCATTAACAGTAATCCTAGAGGTCAACACTAGGACTTCTACATCAGTAACAGTAATCCTAGAGGTCAACAATAGGATATCTACATCATTAACAGTAAGCCTAGAGGTCAACAATAGGACTTCTACATCATTAACAGTAAGCCTAGAGGTCAACACTAGGACTTCTACATCATTAACAGTAATCCTAGAGGTCAACAATAGGATATCTACATCATTAACAGAAAGCATAGAGGTCAACAATAGGACTTCTACATCATTAACAGTAAGCCTAGAGGTCAACACTAGGACTTCTACATCATTAACGGTAAGCCTAGAGGTCAACAATAGGACTTCTACATCATTAACGGTAAGCCTAGAGGTCAACAATAGGACTTCTACATCATTAACAGTAAGCCTAGAGGTCAACACTAGGACTTCTACATCATTAACAGTAAGCCTAGAGGTCAACACTAGGACTTCTACATCATTAACAGTAAGCCTAGAGGTCAACAATAGGATATCTACATCATTAACAGTAAGCCAAGAGGTCAACAATAGGACTTCTACATCAGAAACAGTAATCCTAGAGGTCAACACTAGGACTTCTACATCAGTAACAGTAAGCATAGAGGTCAACAATAGGACTTCTACATCATTAACAGTAAGCCTAGAGGTCAACACTAGGACTTCTACATCATTAACAGTAAGCCTAGAGGTCAACAAAAGGACTTCTACATCATTAACAGTAAACCTAGAGGTCAACAATAGGACTTCTACATCATTAACAGTAAGCCTAGAGGTCAACAATAGGATATCTACATCATTAACGGTAAGCCGAGAGGTCAACACTAGGACTTCTACATCATTAACAGTAAGCCTAGAGGTCAACAATAGGATATCTACATCATTAACAGTAAGCCTAGAGGTCAACAATAGGACTTCTACATCAGAAACAGTAAGCCGAGAGGTCAACAATAGGACTTCTACATCATTAACAGTAAGCCTAGAGGTCAACAATAGGACTTCTACATCATTAACAGTAATCCTAGAGGTCAACACTAGGACTTCTACATCAGTAACAGTAATCCTAGAGGTCAACAATAGGATATCTACATCATTAACAGTAAGCCTAGAGGTCAACAATAGGACTTCTACATCATTAACAGTAAGCCTAGAGGTCAACACTAGGACTTCTACATCATTAACAGTAATCCTAGAGGTCAACAATAGGATATCTACATCATTAACAGTAAGCATAGAGGTCAACAATAGGACTTCTACATCATTAACAGTAAGCCTAGAGGTCAACACTAGGACTTCTACATCATTAACGGTAAGCCTAGAGGTCAACAATAGGACTTCTACATCATTAACAGTAAGCCTAGAGGTCAACAATAGGACTTCGACATCAGTAACAGTAAGCCTAGAGGTCAAAAATAGCACTTCTACATCATTAACAGTAAGCCTAGAGGTCAACAATAGGACTTCTACATCATTAACAGTAAGCCTAGAGGTCAACAATAGGACTTCTACATCATTAACAGTAAGCCTAGAGGTCAACAATAGGACTTCTACATCAGTAACAGTAAGACTAGAGGTCAACAATAGGACTTCTACATCATTAACAGTAAACCTAGAGGTCAACAATAGGACTTCTACATCATTAACAGTAAGCCTAGAGGTCAACACTAGGACTTCTACATCATTAACAGTAAGCCTAGAGGTCAACACTAGGACTTCTACATCATTAACAGTAAGCATAGAGGTCAACAATAGGACTTCTACATCATTAACAGTAAGCCTAGAGGTCAACAATAGGACTTCTACATCATTAACAGTAAGCCTAGAGGTCAACACTAGGACTTCTACATCATTAACAGTAAGCCTAGAGGTCAACACTAGGACTTCTACATCATTAACAGTAAGCATAGAGGTCAACAATAGGACTTCTACATCATTAACAGTAAGCCTAGAGGTCAACAATAGGACGTCTACATCATTAACAGTAAGCCTAGAGGTCAACAATAGGACTTCTACATCATTAACAGTAAGCCTAGAGGTCAACACTATGACTTCTACATCATTAACAGTAAGCCTAGAGGTCAACAATAGGACTTCTACATCATTAACAGTAAGCCTAGAGGTCAACACTAGGACTTCTACATCATTAACAGTAATCCTAGAGGTCAACAATAGGATATCTACATCATTAACAGTAAGCATAGAGGTCAACAATAGGACTTCTACATCATTAACAGTAAGCCTAGAGGTCAACACTAGGACTTCTACATCATTAACGGTAAGCCTAGAGGTCAACAATAGGACTTCTACATCATTAACAGTAAGCCTAGAGGTCAACAATAGGACTTCGACATCAGTAACAGTAAGCCTAGAGGTCAAAAATAGCACTTCTACATCATTAACAGTAAGCCTAGAGGTCAACAATAGGACTTCTACATCATTAACAGTAAGCCTAGAGGTCAACAATAGGACTTCTACATCATTAACAGTAAGCCTAGAGGTCAACAATAGGACTTCTACATCAGTAACAGTAAGACTAGAGGTCAACAATAGGACTTCTACATCATTAACAGTAAACCTAGAGGTCAACAATAGGACTTCTACATCATTAACAGTAAGCCTAGAGGTCAACACTAGGACTTCTACATCATTAACAGTAAGCCTAGAGGTCAACACTAGGACTTCTACATCATTAACAGTAAGCATAGAGGTCAACAATAGGACTTCTACATCATTAACAGTAAGCCTAGAGGTCAACAATAGGACTTCTACATCATTAACAGTAAGCCTAGAGGTCAACACTAGGACTTCTACATCATTAACAGTAAGCCTAGAGGTCAACACTAGGACTTCTACATCATTAACAGTAAGCATAGAGGTCAACAATAGGACTTCTACATCATTAACAGTAAGCCTAGAGGTCAACAATAGGACGTCTACATCATTAACAGTAAGCCTAGAGGTCAACAATAGGACTTCTACATCATTAACAGTAAGCCTAGAGGTCAACACTATGACTTCTACATCATTAACAGTAAGCCTAGAGGTCAACAATAGGACTTCTACATTTATAACAGTAAGCCTAGAGTTCAACACTAGGACTTCTACATCATTAACAGTAAGCCTAGAGGTCAACACTAGGACTTCTACATCATTAACAGTAAGCCTAGAGGTCAACACTAGGACTTCTACATCATTAACAGTAAGCCTAGAGGTCAACAATAGGACTTCTACATCAGAAACAGTAAGCCTAGAGGTCAACAATAGGACTTCTACATCATTAACAGTAAGCCTAGAGGTCAACAATAGGACTCCTACATCATTAACAGTAAGCCTAGAGGTCAACAATAGGACTTCTACATCATTAACAGTAAGCCTAGAGGTCAACAAAAGGACTTCTACATCATTAACAGTAAACCTAGAGGTCAACAATAGGACTTCTACATCATTAACAGTAAGCCTAGAGGTCAACACTAGGACTTCTACATCATTAACAGTAAGCATAGAGGTCAACAATAGGACTTCTACATCATTAACAGTAAGCCTAGAGGTCAACAATAGGACTTCTACATCATTAACAGTAAGCCTAGAGGTCAACAATAGGACTTCTACATCATTAACAGTAAGCCTAGAGGTCAACACTATGACTTCTACATCATTAACAGTAAGCCTAGAGGTCAACAATAGGACTTCTACATTTATAACAGTAAGCCTAGAGTTCAACACTAGGACTTCTACATCATTAACAGTAAGCCTAGAGGTCAACACTAGGACTTCTACATCATTAACAGTAAGCCTAGAGGTCAACACTAGGACTTCTACATCATTAACAGTAAGCATAGAGGTCAACAATAGGACTTCTACATCATTAACAGTAAGCCTAGAGGTCAACAATAGGACTTCTACATCATTAACAGTAAGCCTAGAGGTCAACAATAGGACTTCTACATCATTAACAGTAAGCCTAGAGGTCAACACTAGGACTTCTACATCATTAACAGTAAGCATAGAGGTCAACAATAGGACTTCTACATCATTAACAGTAAGCCTAGAGGTCAACAATAGGACGTCTACATCATTAACAGTAAGCCTAGAGGTCAACAATAGGACTTCTACATCATTAACAGTAAGCCTAGAGGTCAACACTATGACTTCTACATCATTAACAGTAAGCCTAGAGGTCAACAATAGGACTTCTACATTTATAACAGTAAGCCTAGAGTTCAACACTAGGACTTCTACATCATTAACAGTAAGCCTAGAGGTCAACACTAGGACTTCTACATCATTAACAGTAAGCCTAGAGGTCAACACTAGGACTTCTACATCATTAACAGTAAGCCTAGAGGTCAACAATAGGACTTCTACATCAGAAACAGTAAGCCTAGAGGTCAACAATAGGACTTCTACATCATTAACAGTAAGCCTAGAGGTCAACAATAGGACTCCTACATCATTAACAGTAAGCCTAGAGGTCAACAATAGGACTTCTACATCATTAACAGTAAGCCTAGAGGTCAACAAAAGGACTTCTACATCATTAACAGTAAACCTAGAGGTCAACAATAGGACTTCTACATCATTAACAGTAAGCCTAGAGGTCAACACTAGGACTTCTACATCATTAACAGTAAGCATAGAGGTCAACAATAGGACTTCTACATCATTAACAGTAAGCCTAGAGGTCAACAATAGGACTTCTACATCATTAACAGTAAGCCTAGAGGTCAACAATAGGACTTCTACATCATTAACAGTAAGCCTAGAGGTCAACACTATGACTTCTACATCATTAACAGTAAGCCTAGAGGTCAACAATAGGACTTCTACATTTATAACAGTAAGCCTAGAGTTCAACACTAGGACTTCTACATCATTAACAGTAAGCCTAGAGGTCAACACTAGGACTTCTACATCATTAACAGTAAGCCTAGAGGTCAACACTAGGACTTCTACATCATTAACAGTAAGCATAGAGGTCAACAATAGGACTTCTACATCATTAACAGTAAGCCTAGAGGTCAACAATAGGACTTCTACATCATTAACAGTAAGCCTAGAGGTCAACAATAGGACTTCTACATCATTAACAGTAAGCCTAGAGGTCAACACTATGACTTCTACATCATTAACAGTAAGCCTAGAGGTCAACAATAGGACTTCTACATTTATAACAGTAAGCCTAGAGTTCAACACTAGGACTTCTACATCATTAACAGTAAGCCTAGAGGTCAACACTAGGACTTCTACATCATTAACAGTAAGCCTAGAGGTCAACAATAGGACTTCTACATCATTAACAGTAAGCCTAGAGGTCAACAATAGGACTTCTACATCATTAACAGTAAACCTAGAGGTCAACAATAGGACTTCTACATCATTAACAGTAAGCCTAGAGGTCAACAATAGGACTTCTACATCATTAACAGTAAGCCTAGAGGTCAACAATAGGACTTCTACATCATTAACAGTAAGCCTAGAGGTCAACAATAGGACTTCTACATCATTAACAGTAAGCCTAGAGGTCAACACTAGGACTTCTACATCATTAACAGTAAACCTAGAGGTCAACAATAGGACTTCTACATCATTAACAGTAAGCCTAGAGGTCAACACTAGGACTTCTACATCATTAACAGTAAGCCTAGAGGTCAACAATAGGACTTCTACATCATTAACAGTAAGCCTAGAGGTCAACAATAGGACTTCTACATCATTAACAGTAAGCCTAGAGGTCAACACTAGGACTTCTACATCATTAACAGTAAGCCTAGAGGTCAACAATAGGATATCTACATCATTAACAGTAAGCCAAGAGGTCAACAATAGGACTTCTACATCAGAAACAGTAATCCTAGAGGTCAACACTAGGACTTCTACATCAGTAACAGTAAGCATAGAGGTCAACAATAGGACTTCTACATCATTAACAGTAAGCCTAGAGGTCAACACTAGGACTTCTACATCATTAACAGTAAGCCTAGAGGTCAACAAAAGGACTTCTACATCATTAACAGTAAACTTAGAGGTCAACAATAGGACTTCTACATCATTAACAGTAAGCCTAGAGGTCAACAATAGGATATCTACATCATTAACGGTAAGCCGAGAGGTCAACACTAGGACTTCTACATCATTAACAGTAAGCCTAGAGGTCAACAATAGGATATCTACATCATTAACAGTAAGCCTAGAGGTCAACAATAGGACTTCTACATCAGAAACAGTAAGCCGAGAGGTCAACAATAGGACTTCTACATCATTAACAGTAAGCCTAGAGGTCAACAATAGGACTTCTACATCATTAACAGTAATCCTAGAGGTCAACACTAGGACTTCTACATCAGTAACAGTAATCCTAGAGGTCAACAATAGGATATCTACATCATTAACAGTAAGCCTAGAGGTCAACAATAGGACTTCTACATCATTAACAGTAAGCCTAGAGGTCAACACTAGGACTTCTACATCATTAACAGTAATCCTAGAGGTCAACAATAGGATATCTACATCATTAACAGTAAGCATAGAGGTCAACAATAGGACTTCTACATCATTAACAGTAAGCCTAGAGGTCAACACTAGGACTTCTACATCATTAACGGTAAGCCTAGAGGTCAACAATAGGACTTCTACATCATTAACAGTAAGCCTAGAGGTCAACAATAGGACTTCGACATCAGTAACAGTAAGCCTAGAGGTCAAAAATAGCACTTCTACATCATTAACAGTAAGCCTAGAGGTCAACAATAGGACTTCTACATCATTAACAGTAAGCCTAGAGGTCAACAATAGGACTTCTACATCAGTAACAGTAAGACTAGAGGTCAACAATAGGACTTCTACATCATTAACAGTAAACCTAGAGGTCAACAATAGGACTTCTACATCATTAACAGTAAGCCTAGAGGTCAACAATAGGACTTCTACATCATGAACAGTAAGCCTAGAGGTCAACAATAGGACTTCTACATCATTAACAGTAAGCCTAGAGGTCAACAATAGGACTTCTACATCATTACCAGTAAGCCTAGAGGTCCACAATAGGACTTCTACATCATTAACAGTAAACCTAGAGGTCAACAATAGGACTTCTACATCATTAACAGTAAGCCTAGAGGTCAACAATAGGACTTCTACATCATTAACAGTAAGCCTAGAGGTCAACACTAGGACTTCTACATCATTAACAGTAAGCCTAGACGTCAACAATAGGATATCTACATCATTAACAGTAAGCCAAGAGGTCAACAATAGGACTTCTACATCAGAAACAGTAATCCTAGAGGTCAACACTAGGACTTCTACATCAGTAACAGTAAGCCTAGAGGTCAACAATAGGACTTCTACATCATTAACAGTAAGCCTAGAGGTCAACACTAGGACTTCTACATCATTAACAGTAAGCCTAGAGGTCAACAATAGGACTTCTACATCATTAACAGTAAGCCTAGAGGTCAACAATAGGACTTCTACATCATTAACAGTAAACCTAGAGGTCAACAATAGGACTTCTACATCATTAACAGTAAGCCTAGAGGTCAACAATAGGACTTCTACATCATTAACAGTAAGCATAGAGGTAAACAATAGGACTCCTACATCATTAACAGTAAGCCTAGAGGTCAACAATAGGACTTCTACATCATTAACAGTAAGCATAGAGGTAAACAATAGGACTTCTACATCATTAACAGTAAACCTAGAGGTCAACAATAGGACTTCTACATCATTAACAGTAAGCCTAGAGGTCAACACTAGGACTTCTACATCATTAACAGTAAGCATAGAGGTCAACAATAGGACTTCTACATCATTAACAGTAAGCCTAGAGGTCAACAATAGGACTTCTACATCATTAACAGTAAGCCTAGAGGTCAACAATAGGACTTCTACATCATTAACAGTAAGCCTAGAGGTCAACAATAGGACTTCTACATTTATAACAGTAAGCCTAGAGTTCAACACTAGGACTTCTACATCATTAACAGTAAGCCTAGAGGTCAACACTAGGACTTCTACATCATTAACAGTAAGCCTAGAGGTCAACAATAGGACTTCTACATCAGAAACAGTAAGCCTAGAGGTCAACAATAGGACTTCTACATCATTAACAGTAAGCCTAGAGGTCAACAATAGGACTTCTACATCATTAACAGTAATCCTAGAGGTCAACACTAGGACTTCTACATCATTAACAGTAAGCCTAGAGGTCAACACTAGGACTTCTACATCATTAACAGTAAGCCTAGAGGTCAACAATAGGACTTCTACATCAGAAACAGTAAGCCTAGAGGTCAACAATAGGACTTCTACATCATTAACAGTAAGCCTAGAGGTCAACAATAGGACTTCTACATCATTAACAGTAATCCTAGAGGTCAACACTAGGACTTCTACATCAGTAACAGTAATCCTAGAGGTCAACAATAGGATATCTACATCATTAACAGTAAGCCTAGAGGTCAACAATAGGACTTCTACATCATTAACAGTAAGCCTAGAGGTCAACACTAGGACTTCTACATCATTAACGGTAAGCCTAGAGGTCAACAATAGGACTTCTACATCATTAACAGTAAGCCTAGAGGTCAACAATAGGACTTCTACATCATTAACAGTAAGCCTAGAGGTCAACAATAGGACTTCTACATCATTAACAGTAAGCCTAGAGGTCAACAATAGGACTCCTACATCATTAACAGTAAGCCTAGAGGTCAACAATAGGACTTCTACATCATTAACAGTAAGCCTAGAGGTCAACAATAGGATATCTACATCATTAACAGTAAGCCAAGAGGTCAACAATAGGACTTCTACATCAGAAACAGTAATCCTAGAGGTCAACACTAGGACTTCTACATCATTAACAGTAAGCCTAGAGGTCAACAATAGGACTTCTACATCATTAACAGTAAGCCTAGAGGTCAACAATAGGACTTCTACATCATTAACAGTAAACCTAGAGGTCAACAATAGGACTTCTACATCATTAACAGTAAGCCTAGAGGTCAACAAAAGGACTTCTACATCATTAACAGTAAACCTAGAGGTCAACAATAGGACTTCTACATCATTAACAGTAAGCCTAGAGGTCAACACTAGGACTTCTACATCATTAACTGTAAGCATAGAGGTCAACAATAGGACTTCTACATCATTAACAGTAAGCCTAGAGGTCAACAATAGGACTTCTACATCATTAACAGTAAGCCTAGAGGTCAACACTAGGACTTCTACATCATTAACAGTAAACCTAGAGGTCAACAATAGGACTTCTACATCATTAACAGTAAACCTAGAGGTCAACAATAGGACTTCTACATCATTAACAGTAAGCCTAGAGGTCAACACTAGGACTTCTACATCATTAAGAGTAAGCCTAGAGGTCAACAATAGGACTTCTACATCATTAACAGTAAACCTAGAGGTCAACAATAGGACTTCTACATCATTAACAGTAAGCCTAGAGGTCAACACTAGGACTTCTACATCATTAACAGTAAGCCTAGAGGTCAACAATAGGACTTCTACATCATTAACAGTAAGCCTAGAGGTCAACAATAGGACTTCTACATCATTAACAGTAAGCCTAGAGGTCAACACTAGGACTTCTACATCATTAACAGTAAGCCTAGAGGTCAACACTAGGACTTCTACATCATTAACAGTAAGCCTAGAGGTCAACAATAGGATATCTACATCATTAACAGTAAGCCAAGAGGTCAACAATAGGACTTCTACATCAGAAACAGCAATCCTAGAGGTCAACACTAGGACTTCTACATCAGTAACAGTAAGCCTAGAGGTCAACAATAGGACTTCTACATCATTAACAGTAAGCCTAGAGCTCAACACTAGGACTTCTACATCATTAACAGTAAGCCTAGAGGTCAACAATAGGACTTCTACATCATTAACAGTAAGCCTAGAGGTCAACAATAGGACTTCTACATCATTAACAGTAAACCTAGAGGTCAACAATAGGACTTCTACATCATTAACAGTAAGCCTAGAGGTCAACAATAGGACTTCTACATCATTAACAGTAAGCATAGAGGTCAACAATAGGACTCCTACATCATTAACAGTAAGCCTAGAGGTCAACAATAGGACTTCTACATCATTAACAGTAAGCCTAGAGGTCAACAATAGGACTTCTACATCATTACCAGTAAGCCTAGAGGTCAACAATAGGACTTCTACATCAGTAACAGTAAGCCTAGAGGTCAACAATAGGACTTCTACATCATTAACAGTAAACCTAGAGGTCAACAATAGGACTTCTACATCATTAACAGTAAGCCTAGAGGTCAACAATAGGACTTCTACATCATTAACAGTAAGCCTAGAGGTCAACAATAGGACTTCTACATCATTAACAGTAAGCCTAGAGGTCAACAATAGGACTTCTACATCATTAACAGTAAGCCTAGAGGTCAACACTAGGACTTCTACATCATTAACAGTAAACCTAGAGGTCAACAATAGGACTTCTACATCATTAACAGTAAGCCTAGAGGTCAACACTAGGACTTCTACATCATTAACAGTAAGCCTAGAGGTCAACAATAGGACTTCTACATCATTAACAGTAAGCCTAGAGGTCAACAATAGGACTTCTACATCATTAACAGTAAGCCTAGAGGTCAACACTAGGACTTATACATCATTAACAGTAAGCCTAGAGGTCAACACTAGGACTTCTACATCATTAACAGTAAGCCTAGAGGTCAACAATAGGATATCTACATCATTAACAGTAAGCCAAGAGGTCAACAATAGGACTTCTACATCAGAAACAGTAATCCTAGAGGTCAACACTAGGACTTCTACATCAGTAACAGTAAGCCTAGAGGTCAACAATAGGACTTCTACATCATTAACAGTAAGCCTAGAGGTCAACACTAGGACTTCTACATCATTAACAGTAAGCCTAGAGGTCAACAATAGGACTTCTACATCATTACCAGTAAGCCTAGAGGTCCACAATAGGACTTCTACATCATTAACAGTAAACCTAGAGGTCAACAATAGGACTTCTACATCATTAACAGTAAGCCTAGAGGTCAACAATAGGACTTCTACATCATTAACAGTAAGCCTAGAGGTCAACACTAGGACTTCTACATCATTAACAGTAAGCCTAGACGTCAACAATAGGATATCTACATCATTAACAGTAAGCCAAGAGGTCAACAATAGGACTTCTACATCAGAAACAGTAATCCTAGAGGTCAACACTAGGACTTCTACATCAGTAACAGTAAGCCTAGAGGTCAACAATAGGACTTCTACATCATTAACAGTAAGCCTAGAGGTCAACACTAGGACTTCTACATCATTAACAGTAAGCCTAGAGGTCAACAATAGGACTTCTACATCATTAACAGTAAGCCTAGAGGTCAACAATAGGACTTCTACATCATTAACAGTAAACCTAGAGGTCAACAATAGGACTTCTACATCATTAACAGTAAGCCTAGAGGTCAACAATAGGACTTCTACATCATTAACAGTAAGCATAGAGGTAAACAATAGGACTCCTACATCATTAACAGTAAGCCTAGAGGTCAACAATAGGACTTCTACATCATTAACAGTAAGCATAGAGGTAAACAATAGGACTTCTACATCATTAACAGTAAACCTAGAGGTCAACAATAGGACTTCTACATCATTAACAGTAAGCCTAGAGGTCAACACTAGGACTTCTACATCATTAACAGTAAGCATAGAGGTCAACAATAGGACTTCTACATCATTAACAGTAAGCCTAGAGGTCAACAATAGGACTTCTACATCATTAACAGTAAGCCTAGAGGTCAACAATAGGACTTCTACATCATTAACAGTAAGCCTAGAGGTCAACAATAGGACTTCTACATTTATAACAGTAAGCCTAGAGTTCAACACTAGGACTTCTACATCATTAACAGTAAGCCTAGAGGTCAACACTAGGACTTCTACATCATTAACAGTAAGCCTAGAGGTCAACAATAGGACTTCTACATCAGAAACAGTAAGCCTAGAGGTCAACAATAGGACTTCTACATCATTAACAGTAAGCCTAGAGGTCAACAATAGGACTTCTACATCATTAACAGTAATCCTAGAGGTCAACACTAGGACTTCTACATCATTAACAGTAAGCCTAGAGGTCAACACTAGGACTTCTACATCATTAACAGTAAGCCTAGAGGTCAACAATAGGACTTCTACATCAGAAACAGTAAGCCTAGAGGTCAACAATAGGACTTCTACATCATTAACAGTAAGCCTAGAGGTCAACAATAGGACTTCTACATCATTAACAGTAATCCTAGAGGTCAACACTAGGACTTCTACATCAGTAACAGTAATCCTAGAGGTCAACAATAGGATATCTACATCATTAACAGTAAGCCTAGAGGTCAACAATAGGACTTCTACATCATTAACAGTAAGCCTAGAGGTCAACACTAGGACTTCTACATCATTAACGGTAAGCCTAGAGGTCAACAATAGGACTTCTACATCATTAACAGTAAGCCTAGAGGTCAACAATAGGACTTCTACATCATTAACAGTAAGCCTAGAGGTCAACAATAGGACTTCTACATCATTAACAGTAAGCCTAGAGGTCAACAATAGGACTCCTACATCATTAACAGTAAGCCTAGAGGTCAACAATAGGACTTCTACATCATTAACAGTAAGCCTAGAGGTCAACAATAGGATATCTACATCATTAACAGTAAGCCAAGAGGTCAACAATAGGACTTCTACATCAGAAACAGTAATCCTAGAGGTCAACACTAGGACTTCTACATCATTAACAGTAAGCCTAGAGGTCAACAATAGGACTTCTACATCATTAACAGTAAGCCTAGAGGTCAACAATAGGACTTCTACATCATTAACAGTAAACCTAGAGGTCAACAATAGGACTTCTACATCATTAACAGTAAGCCTAGAGGTCAACAAAAGGACTTCTACATCATTAACAGTAAACCTAGAGGTCAACAATAGGACTTCTACATCATTAACAGTAAGCCTAGAGGTCAACACTAGGACTTCTACATCATTAACTGTAAGCATAGAGGTCAACAATAGGACTTCTACATCATTAACAGTAAGCCTAGAGGTCAACAATAGGACTTCTACATCATTAACAGTAAGCCTAGAGGTCAACAATAGGACTTCTACATTTTAACAGTAAGCCTAGAGGTCAACACTACGACTTCTACATCATTAACAGTAAGCCTAGAGGTCAACAATAGGACTTCTACATTTATAACAGTAAGCCTAGAGTTCAACACTAGGACTTCTACATCATTAACAGTAAGCCTAGAGGTCAACACTAGGACTTCTACATCATTAACAGTAAGCCTAGAGGTCAACACTAGGACTTCTACATCATTAACAGTAAGCCTAGAGGTCAACAATAGGACTTCTACATCATTAACAGTAAGTCTAGAGGTCAACACTAGGACTTCTACATCATTAACAGTAAGCCTAGAGGTCAACAATAGGATATCTACATCATTAACAGTAAGCCTAGAGGTCAACAATAGGACTTCTACATCAGAAACAGTAAGCCGAGAGGTCAACAATAGGACTTCTACATCATTAACAGTAAGCCTAGAGGTCAACAATAGGACTTCTACATCATTAACAGTAATCCTAGAGGTCAACACTAGGACTTCTACATCAGTAACAGTAATCCTAGAGGTCAACAATAGGACATCTACATCATTAACAGTAAGCCTAGAGGTCAACAATAGGACTTCTACATCATTAACAGTAAGCCTAGAGGTCAACACTAGGACTTCTACATCATTAACAGTAATCCTAGAGGTCAACAATAGGATATCTACATCATTAACAGAAAGCATAGAGGTCAACAATAGGACTTCTACATCATTAACAGTAAGCCTAGAGGTCAACACTAGGACTTCTACATCATTAACGGTAAGCCTAGAGGTCAACAATAGGACTTCTACATCATTAACGGTAAGCCTAGAGGTCAACAATAGGACTTCTACATCATTAACAGTAAGCCTAGAGGTCAACAATAGGACTTCTACATCATTAACAGTAAGCCTAGAGGTCAACAATAGGACTTCTACATCATTAACAGTAAGCCTAGAGGTCAACACTAGGACTTCTACATCATTAACAGTAAGCCTAGAGGTCAACACTAGGACTTCTACATCATTAACAGTAAGCATAGAGGTCAACAATAGGACTTCTACATCATTAACAGTAAGCCTAGAGGTCAACAATAGGACTTCTACATCATTAACAGTAAGCCTAGAGGTCAACACTAGGACTTCTACATCATTAACAGTAAGCCTAGAGGTCAACAATAGGACTCCTACATCATTAACAGTAAGCCTAGAGGTCAACAATAGGACTTCTACATCATTAACAGTAAGCATAGAGGTAAACAATAGGACTTCTACATCATTAACAGTAAACCTAGAGGTCAACAATAGGACTTCTACATCATTAACAGTAAGCCTAGAGGTCAACACTAGGACTTCTACATCATTAACAGTAAGCCTAGAGGTCAACAATAGGACTTCTACATCATTAACAGTAAGTCTAGAGGTCAACACTAGGACTTCTACATCATTAACAGTAAGCCTAGAGGTCAACAATAGGATATCTACATCATTAACAGTAAGCCTAGAGGTCAACAATAGGACTTCTACATCAGAAACAGTAAGCCGAGAGGTCAACAATAGGACTTCTACATCATTAACAGTAAGCCTAGAGGTCAACAATAGGACTTCTACATCATTAACAGTAATCCTAGAGGTCAACACTAGGACTTCTACATCAGTAACAGTAATCCTAGAGGTCAACAATAGGACATCTACATCATTAACAGTAAGCCTAGAGGTCAACAATAGGACTTCTACATCATTAACAGTAAGCCTAGAGGTCAACACTAGGACTTCTACATCATTAACAGTAATCCTAGAGGTCAACAATAGGATATCTACATCATTAACAGTAAGCATAGAGGTCAACAATAGGACTTCTACATCATTAACAGTAAGCCTAGAGGTCAACACTAGGACTTCTACATCATTAACGGTAAGCCTAGAGGTCAACAATAGGACTTCTACATCATTAACAGTAAGCCTAGAGGTCAACAATAGGACTTCGACATCAGTAACAGTAAGCCTAGAGGTCAAAAATAGCACTTCTACATCATTAACAGTAAGCCTAGAGGTCAACAATAGGACTTCTACATCATTAACAGTAAGCCTAGAGGTCAACAATAGGACTTCTACATCATTAACAGTAAGCCTAGAGGTCAACAATAGGACTTCTACATCAGTAACAGTAAGACTAGAGGTCAACAATAGGACTTCTACATCATTAACAGTAAACCTAGAGGTCAACAATAGGACTTCTACATCATTAACAGTAAGCCTAGAGGTCAACACTAGGACTTCTACATCATTAACAGTAAGCCTAGAGGTCAACACTAGGACTTCTACATCATTAACAGTAAGCATAGAGGTCAACAATAGGACTTCTACATCATTAACAGTAAGCCTAGAGGTCAACAATAGGACTTCTACATCATTAACAGTAAGCCTAGAGGTCAACACTAGGACTTCTACATCATTAACAGTAAGCCTAGAGGTCAACACTAGGACTTCTACATCATTAACAGTAAGCATAGAGGTCAACAATAGGACTTCTACATCATTAACAGTAAGCCTAGAGGTCAACAATAGGACGTCTACATCATTAACAGTAAGCCTAGAGGTCAACAATAGGACTTCTACATCATTAACAGTAAGCCTAGAGGTCAACACTATGACTTCTACATCATTAACAGTAAGCCTAGAGGTCAACAATAGGACTTCTACATTTATAACAGTAAGCCTAGAGTTCAACACTAGGACTTCTACATCATTAACAGTAAGCCTAGAGGTCAACACTAGGACTTCTACATCATTAACAGTAAGCCTAGAGGTCAACACTAGGACTTCTACATCATTAACAGTAAGCCTAGAGGTCAACAATAGGACTTCTACATCAGAAACAGTAAGCCTAGAGGTCAACAATAGGACTTCTACATCATTAACAGTAAGCCTAGAGGTCAACAATAGGACTCCTACATCATTAACAGTAAGCCTAGAGGTCAACAATAGGACTTCTACATCATTAACAGTAAGCCTAGAGGTCAACAAAAGGACTTCTACATCATTAACAGTAAACCTAGAGGTCAACAATAGGACTTCTACATCATTAACAGTAAGCCTAGAGGTCAACACTAGGACTTCTACATCATTAACAGTAAGCATAGAGGTCAACAATAGGACTTCTACATCATTAACAGTAAGCCTAGAGGTCAACAATAGGACTTCTACATCATTAACAGTAAGCCTAGAGGTCAACAATAGGACTTCTACATCATTAACAGTAAGCCTAGAGGTCAACACTATGACTTCTACATCATTAACAGTAAGCCTAGAGGTCAACAATAGGACTTCTACATTTATAACAGTAAGCCTAGAGTTCAACACTAGGACTTCTACATCATTAACAGTAAGCCTAGAGGTCAACACTAGGACTTCTACATCATTAACAGTAAGCCTAGAGGTCAACACTAGGACTTCTACATCATTAACAGTAAGCATAGAGGTCAACAATAGGACTTCTACATCATTAACAGTAAGCCTAGAGGTCAACAATAGGACTTCTACATCATTAACAGTAAGCCTAGAGGTCAACAATAGGACTTCTACATCATTAACAGTAAGCCTAGAGGTCAACACTATGACTTCTACATCATTAACAGTAAGCCTAGAGGTCAACAATAGGACTTCTACATTTATAACAGTAAGCCTAGAGTTCAACACTAGGACTTCTACATCATTAACAGTAAGCCTAGAGGTCAACACTAGGACTTCTACATCATTAACAGTAAGCCTAGAGGTCAACAATAGGACTTCTACATCATTAACAGTAAGCCTAGAGGTCAACAATAGGACTTCTACATCATTAACAGTAAACCTAGAGGTCAACAATAGGACTTCTACATCATTAACAGTAAGCCTAGAGGTCAACAATAGGACTTCTACATCATTAACAGTAAGCCTAGAGGTCAACAATAGGACTTCTACATCATTAACAGTAAGCCTAGAGGTCAACAATAGGACTTCTACATCATTAACAGTAAGCCTAGAGGTCAACACTAGGACTTCTACATCATTAACAGTAAACCTAGAGGTCAACAATAGGACTTCTACATCATTAACAGTAAGCCTAGAGGTCAACACTAGGACTTCTACATCATTAACAGTAAGCCTAGAGGTCAACAATAGGACTTCTACATCATTAACAGTAAGCCTAGAGGTCAACAATAGGACTTCTACATCATTAACAGTAAGCCTAGAGGTCAACACTAGGACTTCTACATCATTAACAGTAAGCCTAGAGGTCAACAATAGGATATCTACATCATTAACAGTAAGCCAAGAGGTCAACAATAGGACTTCTACATCAGAAACAGTAATCCTAGAGGTCAACACTAGGACTTCTACATCAGTAACAGTAAGCATAGAGGTCAACAATAGGACTTCTACATCATTAACAGTAAGCCTAGAGGTCAACACTAGGACTTCTACATCATTAACAGTAAGCCTAGAGGTCAACAAAAGGACTTCTACATCATTAACAGTAAACCTAGAGGTCAACAATAGGACTTCTACATCATTAACAGTAAGCCTAGAGGTCAACAATAGGATATCTACATCATTAACGGTAAGCCGAGAGGTCAACACTAGGACTTCTACATCATTAACAGTAAGCCTAGAGGTCAACAATAGGATATCTACATCATTAACAGTAAGCCTAGAGGTCAACAATAGGACTTCTACATCAGAAACAGTAAGCCGAGAGGTCAACAATAGGACTTCTACATCATTAACAGTAAGCCTAGAGGTCAACAATAGGACTTCTACATCATTAACAGTAATCCTAGAGGTCAACACTAGGACTTCTACATCAGTAACAGTAATCCTAGAGGTCAACAATAGGATATCTACATCATTAACAGTAAGCCTAGAGGTCAACAATAGGACTTCTACATCATTAACAGTAAGCCTAGAGGTCAACACTAGGACTTCTACATCATTAACAGTAATCCTAGAGGTCAACAATAGGATATCTACATCATTAACAGTAAGCATAGAGGTCAACAATAGGACTTCTACATCATTAACAGTAAGCCTAGAGGTCAACACTAGGACTTCTACATCATTAACGGTAAGCCTAGAGGTCAACAATAGGACTTCTACATCATTAACAGTAAGCCTAGAGGTCAACAATAGGACTTCGACATCAGTAACAGTAAGCCTAGAGGTCAAAAATAGCACTTCTACATCATTAACAGTAAGCCTAGAGGTCAACAATAGGACTTCTACATCATTAACAGTAAGCCTAGAGGTCAACAATAGGACTTCTACATCATTAACAGTAAGCCTAGAGGTCAACAATAGGACTTCTACATCAGTAACAGTAAGACTAGAGGTCAACAATAGGACTTCTACATCATTAACAGTAAACCTAGAGGTCAACAATAGGACTTCTACATCATTAACAGTAAGCCTAGAGGTCAACAATAGGACTTCTACATCATGAACAGTAAGCCTAGAGGTCAACAATAGGACTTCTACATCATTAACAGTAAGCCTAGAGGTCAACAATAGGACTTCTACATCATTAACAGTAAGCCTAGAGGTCAACACTAGGACTTCTACATCATTAACAGTAAACCTAGAGGTCAACAATAGGACTTCTACATCATTAACAGTAAACCTAGAGGTCAACAATAGGACTTCTACATCATTAACAGTAAGCCTAGAGGTCAACACTAGGACTTCTACATCATTAAGAGTAAGCCTAGAGGTCAACAATAGGACTTCTACATCATTAACAGTAAACCTAGAGGTCAACAATAGGACTTCTACATCATTAACAGTAAGCCTAGAGGTCAACACTAGGACTTCTACATCATTAACAGTAAGCCTAGAGGTCAACAATAGGACTTCTACATCATTAACAGTAAGCCTAGAGGTCAACAATAGGACTTCTACATCATTAACAGTAAGCCTAGAGGTCAACACTAGGACTTCTACATCATTAACAGTAAGCCTAGAGGTCAACACTAGGACTTCTACATCATTAACAGTAAGCCTAGAGGTCAACAATAGGATATCTACATCATTAACAGTAAGCCAAGAGGTCAACAATAGGACTTCTACATCAGAAACAGCAATCCTAGAGGTCAACACTAGGACTTCTACATCAGTAACAGTAAGCCTAGAGGTCAACAATAGGACTTCTACATCATTAACAGTAAGCCTAGAGCTCAACACTAGGACTTCTACATCATTAACAGTAAGCCTAGAGGTCAACAATAGGACTTCTACATCATTAACAGTAAGCCTAGAGGTCAACAATAGGACTTCTACATCATTAACAGTAAACCTAGAGGTCAACAATAGGACTTCTACATCATTAACAGTAAGCCTAGAGGTCAACAATAGGACTTCTACATCATTAACAGTAAGCATAGAGGTCAACAATAGGACTCCTACATCATTAACAGTAAGCCTAGAGGTCAACAATAGGACTTCTACATCATTAACAGTAAGCCTAGAGGTCAACAATAGGACTTCTACATCATTACCAGTAAGCCTAGAGGTCAACAATAGGACTTCTACATCAGTAACAGTAAGCCTAGAGGTCAACAATAGGACTTCTACATCATTAACAGTAAACCTAGAGGTCAACAATAGGACTTCTACATCATTAACAGTAAGCCTAGAGGTCAACAATAGGACTTCTACATCATTAACAGTAAGCCTAGAGGTCAACAATAGGACTTCTACATCATTAACAGTAAGCCTAGAGGTCAACAATAGGACTTCTACATCATTAACAGTAAGCCTAGAGGTCAACACTAGGACTTCTACATCATTAACAGTAAACCTAGAGGTCAACAATAGGACTTCTACATCATTAACAGTAAGCCTAGAGGTCAACACTAGGACTTCTACATCATTAACAGTAAGCCTAGAGGTCAACAATAGGACTTCTACATCATTAACAGTAAGCCTAGAGGTCAACAATAGGACTTCTACATCATTAACAGTAAGCCTAGAGGTCAACACTAGGACTTATACATCATTAACAGTAAGCCTAGAGGTCAACACTAGGACTTCTACATCATTAACAGTAAGCCTAGAGGTCAACAATAGGATATCTACATCATTAACAGTAAGCCAAGAGGTCAACAATAGGACTTCTACATCAGAAACAGTAATCCTAGAGGTCAACACTAGGACTTCTACATCAGTAACAGTAAGCCTAGAGGTCAACAATAGGACTTCTACATCATTAACAGTAAGCCTAGAGGTCAACACTAGGACTTCTACATCATTAACAGTAAGCCTAGAGGTCAACAATAGGACTTCTACATCATTACCAGTAAGCCTAGAGGTCCACAATAGGACTTCTACATCATTAACAGTAAACCTAGAGGTCAACAATAGGACTTCTACATCATTAACAGTAAGCCTAGAGGTCAACAATAGGACTTCTACATCATTAACAGTAAGCCTAGAGGTCAACACTAGGACTTCTACATCATTAACAGTAAGCCTAGACGTCAACAATAGGATATCTACATCATTAACAGTAAGCCAAGAGGTCAACAATAGGACTTCTACATCAGAAACAGTAATCCTAGAGGTCAACACTAGGACTTCTACATCAGTAACAGTAAGCCTAGAGGTCAACAATAGGACTTCTACATCATTAACAGTAAGCCTAGAGGTCAACACTAGGACTTCTACATCATTAACAGTAAGCCTAGAGGTCAACAATAGGACTTCTACATCATTAACAGTAAGCCTAGAGGTCAACAATAGGACTTCTACATCATTAACAGTAAACCTAGAGGTCAACAATAGGACTTCTACATCATTAACAGTAAGCCTAGAGGTCAACAATAGGACTTCTACATCATTAACAGTAAGCATAGAGGTAAACAATAGGACTCCTACATCATTAACAGTAAGCCTAGAGGTCAACAATAGGACTTCTACATCATTAACAGTAAGCATGGAGGTAAACAATAGGACTTCTACATCATTAACAGTAAACCTAGAGGTCAACAATAGGACTTCTACATCATTAACAGTAAGCCTAGAGGTCAACACTAGGACTTCTACATCATTAACAGTAAGCATAGAGGTCAACAATAGGACTTCTACATCATTAACAGTAAGCCTAGAGGTCAACAATAGGACTTCTACATCATTAACAGTAAGCCTAGAGGTCAACAATAGGACTTCTACATCATTAACAGTAAGCCTAGAGGTCAACAATAGGACTTCTACATTTATAACAGTAAGCCTAGAGTTCAACACTAGGACTTCTACATCATTAACAGTAAGCCTAGAGGTCAACACTAGGACTTCTACATCATTAACAGTAAGCCTAGAGGTCAACAATAGGACTTCTACATCAGAAACAGTAAGCCTAGAGGTCAACAATAGGACTTCTACATCATTAACAGTAAGCCTAGAGGTCAACAATAGGACTTCTACATCATTAACAGTAATCCTAGAGGTCAACACTAGGACTTCTACATCATTAACAGTAAGCCTAGAGGTCAACACTAGGACTTCTACATCATTAACAGTAAGCCTAGAGGTCAACAATAGGACTTCTACATCATTAACAGTAATCCTAGAGGTCAACACTAGGACTTCTACATCAGTAACAGTAATCCTAGAGGTCAACAATAGGATATCTACATCATTAACAGTAAGCCTAGAGGTCAACAATAGGACTTCTACATCATTAACAGTAAGCCTAGAGGTCAACACTAGGACTTCTACATCATTAACGGTAAGCCTAGAGGTCAACAATAGGACTTCTACATCATTAACAGTAAGCCTAGAGGTCAACAATAGGACTTCTACATCATTAACAGTAAGCCTAGAGGTCAACAATAGGACTTCTACATCATTAACAGTAAGCCTAGAGGTCAACAATAGGACTCCTACATCATTAACAGTAAGCCTAGAGGTCAACAATAGGACTTCTACATCATTAACAGTAAGCCTAGAGGTCAACAATAGGATATCTACATCATTAACAGTAAGCCAAGAGGTCAACAATAGGACTTCTACATCAGAAACAGTAATCCTAGAGGTCAACACTAGGACTTCTACATCATTAACAGTAAGCCTAGAGGTCAACAATAGGACTTCTACATCATTAACAGTAAGCCTAGAGGTCAACAATAGGACTTCTACATCATTAACAGTAAACCTAGAGGTCAACAATAGGACTTCTACATCATTAACAGTAAGCCTAGAGGTCAACAAAAGGACTTCTACATCATTAACAGTAAACCTAGAGGTCAACAATAGGACTTCTACATCATTAACAGTAAGCCTAGAGGTCAACACTAGGACTTCTACATCATTAACTGTAAGCATAGAGGTCAACAATAGGACTTCTACATCATTAACAGTAAGCCTAGAGGTCAACAATAGGACTTCTACATCATTAACAGTAAGCCTAGAGGTCAACAATAGGACTTCTACATTTTAACAGTAAGCCTAGAGGTCAACACTACGACTTCTACATCATTAACAGTAAGCCTAGAGGTCAACAATAGGACTTCTACATTTATAACAGTAAGCCTAGAGTTCAACACTAGGACTTCTACATCATTAACAGTAAGCCTAGAGGTCAACACTAGGACTTCTACATCATTAACAGTAAGCCTAGAGGTCAACACTAGGACTTCTACATCATTAACAGTAAGCCTAGAGGTCAACAATAGGACTTCTACATCATTAACAGTAAGTCTAGAGGTCAACACTAGGACTTCTACATCATTAACAGTAAGCCTAGAGGTCAACAATAGGATATCTACATCATTAACAGTAAGCCTAGAGGTCAACAATAGGACTTCTACATCAGAAACAGTAAGCCGAGAGGTCAACAATAGGACTTCTACATCATTAACAGTAAGCCTAGAGGTCAACAATAGGACTTCTACATCATTAACAGTAATCCTAGAGGTCAACACTAGGACTTCTACATCAGTAACAGTAATCCTAGAGGTCAACAATAGGACATCTACATCATTAACAGTAAGCCTAGAGGTCAACAATAGGACTTCTACATCATTAACAGTAAGCCTAGAGGTCAACACTAGGACTTCTACATCATTAACAGTAATCCTAGAGGTCAACAATAGGATATCTACATCATTAACAGAAAGCATAGAGGTCAACAATAGGACTTCTACATCATTAACAGTAAGCCTAGAGGTCAACACTAGGACTTCTACATCATTAACGGTAAGCCTAGAGGTCAACAATAGGACTTCTACATCATTAACGGTAAGCCTAGAGGTCAACAATAGGACTTCTACATCATTAACAGTAAGCCTAGAGGTCAACAATAGGACTTCTACATCATTAACAGTAAGCCTAGAGGTCAACAATAGGACTTCTACATCATTAACAGTAAGCCTAGAGGTCAACACTAGGACTTCTACATCATTAACAGTAAGCCTAGAGGTCAACACTAGGACTTCTACATCATTAACAGTAAGCATAGAGGTCAACAATAGGACTTCTACATCATTAACAGTAAGCCTAGAGGTCAACAATAGGACTTCTACATCATTAACAGTAAGCCTAGAGTTCAACACTAGGACTTCTACATCATTAACAGTAAGCCTAGAGGTCAACAATAGGACTCCTACATCATTAACAGTAAGCCTAGAGGTCAACAATAGGACTTCTACATCATTAACAGTAAGCATAGAGGTAAACAATAGGACTTCTACATCATTAACAGTAAACCTAGAGGTCAACAATAGGACTTCTACATCATTAACAGTAAGCCTAGAGGTCAACACTAGGACTTCTACATCATTAACAGTAAGCCTAGAGGTCAACAATAGGACTTCTACATCATTAACAGTAAGTCTAGAGGTCAACACTAGGACTTCTACATCATTAACAGTAAGCCTAGAGGTCAACAATAGGATATCTACATCATTAACAGTAAGCCTAGAGGTCAACAATAGGACTTCTACATCAGAAACAGTAAGCCGAGAGGTCAACAATAGGACTTCTACATCATTAACAGTAAGCCTAGAGGTCAACAATAGGACTTCTACATCATTAACAGTAATCCTAGAGGTCAACACTAGGACTTCTACATCAGTAACAGTAATCCTAGAGGTCAACAATAGGACATCTACATCATTAACAGTAAGCCTAGAGGTCAACAATAGGACTTCTACATCATTAACAGTAAGCCTAGAGGTCAACACTAGGACTTCTACATCATTAACAGTAATCCTAGAGGTCAACAATAGGATATCTACATCATTAACAGAAAGCATAGAGGTCAACAATAGGACTTCTACATCATTAACAGTAAGCCTAGAGGTCAACACTAGGACTTCTACATCATTAACGGTAAGCCTAGAGGTCAACAATAGGACTTCTACATCATTAACGGTAAGCCTAGAGGTCAACAATAGGACTTCTACATCATTAACAGTAAGCCTAGAGGTCAACAATAGGACTTCTACATCATTAACAGTAAGCCTAGAGGTCAACAATAGGACTTCTACATCATTAACAGTAAGCCTAGAGGTCAACACTAGGACTTCTACATCATTAACAGTAAGCCTAGAGGTCAACACTAGGACTTCTACATCATTAACAGTAAGCATAGAGGTCAACAATAGGACTTCTACATCATTAACAGTAAGCCTAGAGGTCAACAATAGGACTTCTACATCATTAACAGTAAGCCTAGAGGTCAACACTAGGACTTCTACATCATTAACAGTAAGCCTAGAGGTCAACAATAGGACTCCTACATCATTAACAGTAAGCCTAGAGGTCAACACTAGGACTTCTACATCATTAACTGTAAGCATAGAGGTCAACAATAGGACTTCTACATCATTAACAGTAAGCCTAGAGGTCAACAATAGGACTTCTACATCATTAACAGTAAGCCTAGAGGTCAACAATAGGACTTCTACATTTTAACAGTAAGCCTAGAGGTCAACACTACGACTTCTACATCATTAACAGTAAGCCTAGAGGTCAACAATAGGACTTCTACATTTATAACAGTAAGCCTAGAGTTCAACACTAGGACTTCTACATCATTAACAGTAAGCCTAGAGGTCAACACTAGGACTTCTACATCATTAACAGTAAGCCTAGAGGTCAACACTAGGACTTCTACATCATTAACAGTAAGCCTAGAGGTCAACACTAGGACTTCTACATCATTAAGAGTAAGCCTAGAGGTCAACAATAGGACTTCTACATCATTAACAGTAAACCTAGAGGTCAACAATAGGACTTCTACATCATTAACAGTAAGCCTAGAGGTCAACACTAGGACTTCTACATCATTAACAGTAAGCCTAGAGGTCAACAATAGGACTTCTACATCATTAACAGTAAGCCTAGAGGTCAACAATAGGACTTCTACATCATTAACAGTAAGCCTAGAGGTCAACACTAGGACTTCTACATCATTAACAGTAAGCCTAGAGGTCAACACTAGGACTTCTACATCATTAACAGTAAGCCTAGAGGTCAACAATAGGATATCTACATCATTAACAGTAAGCCAAGAGGTCAACAATAGGACTTCTACATCAGAAACAGCAATCCTAGAGGTCAACACTAGGACTTCTACATCAGTAACAGTAAGCCTAGAGGTCAACAATAGGACTTCTACATCATTAACAGTAAGCCTAGAGCTCAACACTAGGACTTCTACATCATTAACAGTAAGCCTAGAGGTCAACAATAGGACTTCTACATCATTAACAGTAAGCCTAGAGGTCAACAATAGGACTTCTACATCATTAACAGTAAACCTAGAGGTCAACAATAGGACTTCTACATCATTAACAGTAAGCCTAGAGGTCAACAATAGGACTTCTACATCATTAACAGTAAGCATAGAGGTCAACAATAGGACTCCTACATCATTAACAGTAAGCGTAGAGGTCAACAATAGGACTTCTATATCATTAACAGTAAGCCTAGAGGTCAATAATAGGACTTCTACATCATTACCAGTAAGCCTAGAGGTCAACAATAGGACTTCTACATCAGTAACAGTAAGCCTAGAGGTCAACAATAGGACTTCTACATCATTAACAGTAAACCTAGAGGTCAACAATAGGACTTCTACATCATTAACAGTAAGCCTAGAGGTCAACAATAGGACTTCTACATCATTAACAGTAAGCCTAGAGGTCAACAATAGGACTTCTACATCATTAACAGTAAGCCTAGAGGTCAACAATAGGACTTCTACATCATTAACAGTAAGCCTAGAGGTCAACACTAGGACTTCTACATCATTAACAGTAAACCTAGAGGTCAACAATAGGACTTCTACATCATTAACAGTAAGCCTAGAGGTCAACACTAGGACTTCTACATCATTAACAGTAAGCCTAGAGGTCAACAATAGGACTTCTACATCATTAACAGTAAGCCTAGAGGTCAACAATAGGACTTCTACATCATTAACAGTAAGCCTAGAGGTCAACACTAGGACTTATACATCATTAACAGTAAGCCTAGAGGTCAACACTAGGACTTCTACATCATTAACAGTAAGCCTAGAGGTCAACAATAGGATATCTACATCATTAACAGTAAGCCAAGAGGTCAACAATAGGACTTCTACATCAGAAACAGTAATCCTAGAGGTCAACACTAGGACTTCTACATCAGTAACAGTAAGCCTAGAGGTCAACAATAGGACTTCTACATCATTAACAGTAAGCCTAGAGGTCAACACTAGGACTTCTACATCATTAACAGTAAGCCTAGAGGTCAACAATAGGACTTCTACATCATTACCAGTAAGCCTAGAGGTCCACAATAGGACTTCTACATCATTAACAGTAAACCTAGAGGTCAACAATAGGACTTCTACATCATTAACAGTAAGCCTAGAGGTCAACAATAGGACTTCTACATCATTAACAGTAAGCCTAGAGGTCAACACTAGGACTTCTACATCATTAACAGTAAGCCTAGACGTCAACAATAGGATATCTACATCATTAACAGTAAGCCAAGAGGTCAACAATAGGACTTCTACATCAGAAACAGTAATCCTAGAGGTCAACACTAGGACTTCTACATCAGTAACAGTAAGCCTAGAGGTCAACAATAGGACTTCTACATCATTAACAGTAAGCCTAGAGGTCAACACTAGGACTTCTACATCATTAACAGTAAGCCTAGAGGTCAACAATAGGACTTCTACATCATTAACAGTAAGCCTAGAGGTCAACAATAGGACTTCTACATCATTAACAGTAAACCTAGAGGTCAACAATAGGACTTCTACATCATTAACAGTAAGCCTAGAGGTCAACAATAGGACTTCTACATCATTAACAGTAAGCATAGAGGTAAACAATAGGACTCCTACATCATTAACAGTAAGCCTAGAGGTCAACAATAGGACTTCTACATCATTAACAGTAAGCATAGAGGTAAACAATAGGACTTCTACATCATTAACAGTAAACCTAGAGGTCAACAATAGGACTTCTACATCATTAACAGTAAGCCTAGAGGTCAACACTAGGACTTCTACATCATCAACAGTAAGCATAGAGGTCAACAATAGGACTTCTACATCATTAACAGTAAGCCTAGAGGTCAACACTAGGACTTCTACATCATTAACAGTAAACCTAGAGGTCAACAATAGGACTTCTACATCATTAACAGTAAGCCTAGAGGTCAACACTAGGACTTCTACATCATTAACAGTAAGCCTAGAGGTCAACAATAGGACTTCTACATCATTAACAGTAAGCCTAGAGGTCAACAATAGGACTTCTACATCATTAACAGTAAGCCTAGAGGTCAACACTAGGACTTATACATCATTAACAGTAAGCCTAGAGGTCAACACTAGGACTTCTACATCATTAACAGTAAGCCTAGAGGTCAACAATAGGATATCTACATCATTAACAGTAAGCCAAGAGGTCAACAATAGGACTTCTACATCAGAAACAGTAATCCTAGAGGTCAACACTAGGACTTCTACATCAGTAACAGTAAGCCTAGAGGTCAACAATAGGACTTCTACATCATTAACAGTAAGCCTAGAGGTCAACACTAGGACTTCTACATCATTAACAGTAAGCCTAGAGGTCAACAATAGGACTTCTACATCATTACCAGTAAGCCTAGAGGTCCACAATAGGACTTCTACATCATTAACAGTAAACCTAGAGGTCAACAATAGGACTTCTACATCATTAACAGTAAGCCTAGAGGTCAACAATAGGACTTCTACATCATTAACAGTAAGCCTAGAGGTCAACACTAGGACTTCTACATCATTAACAGTAAGCCTAGACGTCAACAATAGGATATCTACATCATTAACAGTAAGCCAAGAGGTCAACAATAGGACTTCTACATCAGAAACAGTAATCCTAGAGGTCAACACTAGGACTTCTACATCAGTAACAGTAAGCCTAGAGGTCAACAATAGGACTTCTACATCATTAACAGTAAGCCTAGAGGTCAACACTAGGACTTCTACATCATTAACAGTAAGCCTAGAGGTCAACAATAGGACTTCTACATCATTAACAGTAAGCCTAGAGGTCAACAATAGGACTTCTACATCATTAACAGTAAACCTAGAGGTCAACAATAGGACTTCTACATCATTAACAGTAAGCCTAGAGGTCAACAATAGGACTTCTACATCATTAACAGTAAGCATAGAGGTAAACAATAGGACTCCTACATCATTAACAGTAAGCCTAGAGGTCAACAATAGGACTTCTACATCATTAACAGTAAGCATAGAGGTAAACAATAGGACTTCTACATCATTAACAGTAAACCTAGAGGTCAACAATAGGACTTCTACATCATTAACAGTAAGCCTAGAGGTCAACACTAGGACTTCTACATCATCAACAGTAAGCATAGAGGTCAACAATAGGACTTCTACATCATTAACAGTAAGCCTAGAGGTCAACAATAGGACTTCTACATCATTAACAGTAAGCCTAGAGGTCAACAATAGGACTTCTACATCATTAACAGTAAGCCTAGAGGTCAACAATAGGACTTCTACATTTATAACAGTAAGCCTAGAGGTCAACAATAGGACTTCTACATCAGAAACAGTAATCCTAGAGGTCAACACTAGGACTTCTACATCATTAACAGTAAGCCTAGAGGTCAACAATAGGACTTCTACATCATTAACAGTAAGCCTAGAGGTCAACAATAGGACTTCTACATCATTAACAGTAAACCTAGAGGTCAACAATAGGACTTCTACATCATTAACAGTAAGCATAGAGGTAAACAATAGGACTTCTACATCATTAACAGTAAACCTAGAGGTCAACAATAGGACTTCTACATCATTAACAGTAAGCCTAGAGGTCAACACTAGGACTTCTACATCATTAACAGTAAGCATAGAGGTCAACAATAGGACTTCTACATCATTAACAGTAAGCCTAGAGGTCAACAATAGGACTTCTACATCATTAACAGTAAGCCTAGAGGTCAACAATAGGACTTCTACATCATTAACAGTAAGCCTAGAGGTCAACACTATGACTTCTACATCATTAACAGTAAGCCTAGAGGTCAACAATAGGACTTCTACATTTATAACAGTAAGCCTAGAGTTCAACACTAGGACTTCTACATCATTAACAGTAAGCCTAGAGGTCAACACTAGGACTTCTACATCATTAACAGTAAGCCTAGAGGTCAACAATAGGACTTCTACATCATTAACAGTAAGCCTAGAGGTCAACAATAGGACTTCTACATCAGAAACAGTAAGCCTAGAGGTCAACAATAGGACTTCTACATCATTAACAGTAAGCCTAGAGGTCAACAATAGGACTTCTACATCATTAACAGTAATCCTAGAGGTCAACACTAGGACTTCTACATCAGTAACAGTAATCCTAGAGGTCAACAATAGGATATCTACATCATTAACAGTAAGCCTAGAGGTCAACAATAGGACTTCTACATCATTAACAGTAAGCCTAGAGGTCAACAATAGGACTTCTACATCATTAACAGTAAACCTAGAGGTCAACAATAGGACTTCTACATCATTAACAGTAAGCCTAGAGGTCAACAAAAGGACTTCTACATCATTAACAGTAAACCTAGAGGTCAACAATAGGACTTCTACATCATTAACAGTAAGCCTAGAGGTCAACACTAGGACTTCTACATCATTAACAGTAAGCATAGAGGTCAACAATAGGACTTCTACATCATTAACAGTAAGCCTAGAGGTCAACAATAGGACTTCTACATCATTAACAGTAAGCCTAGAGGTCAACAATAGGACTTCTACATTTTAACAGTAAGCCTAGAGGTCAACACTACGACTTCTACATCATTAACAGTAAGCCTAGAGGTCAACAATAGGACTTCTACATTTATAACAGTAAGCCTAGAGTTCAACACTAGGACTTCTACATCATTAACAGTAAGCCTAGAGGTCAACACTAGGACTTCTACATCATTAACAGTAAGCCTAGAGGTCAACAATAGGATATCTACATCATTAACAGTAAGCCTAGAGGTCAACAATAGGACTTCTACATTTATAACAGTAAGCCTAGAGTTCAACACTAGGACTTCTACATCATTAACAGTAAGCCTAGAGGTCAACACTAGGACTTCTACATCATTAACAGTAAGCCTAGAGGTCAACAATAGGACTTCTACATCATTAACAGTAAGCCTAGAGGTCAACAATAGGACTTCTACATCAGAAACAGTAAGCCTAGAGGTCAACAATAGGACTTCTACATCATTAACAGTAAGCCTAGAGGTCAACAATAGGACTTCTACATCATTAACAGTAATCCTAGAGGTCAACACTAGGACTTCTACATCAGTAACAGTAATCCTAGAGGTCAACAATAGGATATCTACATCATTAACAGTAAGCCTAGAGGTCAACAATAGGACTTCTACATCATTAACAGTAAGCCTAGAGGTCAACACTAGGACTTCTACATCATTAACGGTAAGCCTAGAGGTCAACAATAGGACTTCTACATCATTAACAGTAAGCCTAGAGGTCAACAATAGGACTTCTACATCATTAACAGTAAGCCTAGAGGTCAACAATAGGACTTCTACATCATTAACAGTAAGCCTAGAGGTCAACAATAGGACTTCTACATCATTAACAGTAAGCCTAGAGGTCAACAATAGGACTTCTACATCATTAACAGTAAGCCTAGAGGTCAACAATAGGACTTCTACATCATTAACAGTAAGCCTAGAGGTCAACAATAGGACTCCTACATCATTAACAGTAAGCCTAGAGGTCAACAATAGGACTTCTACATCATTAACAGTAAGCCTAGAGGTCAACAATAGGATATCTACATCATTAACAGTAAGCCAAGAGGTCAACAATAGGACTTCTACATCAGAAACAGTAATCCTAGAGGTCAACACTAGGACTTCTACATCATTAACAGTAAGCCTAGAGGTCAACAATAGGACTTCTACATCATTAACAGTAAGCCTAGAGGTCAACAATAGGACTTCTACATCATTAACAGTAAACCTAGAGGTCAACAATAGGACTTCTACATCATTAACAGTAAGCCTAGAGGTCAACAAAAGGACTTCTACATCATTAACAGTAAACCTAGAGGTCAACAATAGGACTTCTACATCATTAACAGTAAGCCTAGAGGTCAACACTAGGACTTCTACATCATTAACAGTAAGCATAGAGGTCAACAATAGGACTTCTACATCATTAACAGTAAGCCTAGAGGTCAACAATAGGACTTCTACATCATTAACAGTAAGCCTAGAGGTCAACAATAGGACTTCTACATTTTAACAGTAAGCCTAGAGGTCAACACTACGACTTCTACATCATTAACAGTAAGCCTAGAGGTCAACAATAGGACTTCTACATTTATAACAGTAAGCCTAGAGTTCAACACTAGGACTTCTACATCATTAACAGTAAGCCTAGAGGTCAACACTAGGACTTCTACATCATTAACAGTAAGCCTAGAGGTCAACACTAGGACTTCTACATCATTAACAGTAAGCCTAGAGGTCAACAATAGGACTTCTACATCATTAACAGTAAGTCTAGAGGTCAACACTAGGACTTCTACATCATTAACAGTAAGCCTAGAGGTCAACAATAGGATATCTACATCATTAACAGTAAGCCTAGAGGTCAACAATAGGACTTCTACATCAGAAACAGTAAGCCGAGAGGTCAACAATAGGACGTCTACATCATTAACAGTAAGCCTAGAGGTCAACAATAGGACTTCTACATCATTAACAGTAATCCTAGAGGTCAACACTAGGACTTCTACATCAGTAACAGTAATCCTAGAGGTCAACAATAGGATATCTACATCATTAACAGTAAGCCTAGAGGTCAACAATAGGACTTCTACATCATTAACAGTAAGCCTAGAGGTCAACACTAGGACTTCTACATCATTAACAGTAATCCTAGAGGTCAACAATAGGATATCTACATCATTAACAGAAAGCATAGAGGTCAACAATAGGACTTCTACATCATTAACAGTAAGCCTAGAGGTCAACACTAGGACTTCTACATCATTAACGGTAAGCGTAGAGGTCAACAATAGGACTTCTACATCATTAACGGTAAGCCTAGAGGTCAACAATAGGACTTCTACATCATTAACAGTAAGCCTAGAGGTCAACAATAGGACTTCTACATCATTAACAGTAAGCCTAGAGGTCAACAATAGGACTTCTACATCATTAACAGTAAGCCTAGAGGTCAACACTAGGACTTCTACATCATTAACAGTAAGCCTAGAGGTCAACACTAGGACTTCTACATCATTAACAGTAAGCATAGAGGTCAACAATAGGACTTCTACATCATTAACAGTAAGCCTAGAGGTCAACAATAGGACTTCTACATCATTAACAGTAAGCCTAGAGGTCAACACTAGGACTTCTACATCATTAACAGTAAGCCTAGAGGTCAACACTAGGACTTCTACATTTATAACAGTAAGCCTAGAGTTCAACACTAGGACTTCTACATCATTAACAGTAAGCCTAGAGGTCAACACTAGGACTTCTACATCATTAACAGTAAGCCTAGAGGTCAACACTAGGACTTCTACATCATTAACAGTAAGCCTAGAGGTCAACAATAGGACTTCTACATCAGAAACAGTAAGCCTAGAGGTCAACAATAGGACTTCTACATCATTAACAGTAAGCCTAGAGGTCAACACTAGGACTTCTACATCATTAACAGTAAGCATAGAGGTCAACAATAGGACTTCTATATCATTAACAGTAAGCCTAGAGGTCAACAATAGGACTTCTACATCATTAACAGTAAGCCTAGAGGTCAACAATAGGACTTCTACATCATTAACAGTAAGCCTAGAGGTCAACACTATGACTTCTACATCATTAACAGTAAGCCTAGAGGTCAACAATAGGACTTCTACATTTATAACAGTAAGCCTAGAGTTCAACACTAGGACTTCTACATCATTAACAGTAAGCCTAGAGGTCAACACTAGGACTTCTACATCATTAACAGTAAGCCTAGAGGTCAACACTAGGACTTCTACATCATTAACAGTAAGCCTAGAGGTCAACACTAGGACTTCTACATCATTAACAGTAAGCATAGACGTCAACAATAGGACTTCTACATCATTAACAGTAAGCCTAGAGGTCAACAATAGGACTTCTACATCATTAACAGTAAGCCTAGAGGTCAACAATAGGACTTCTACATCATTAACAGTAAGCCTAGAGGTCAACACTATGACTTCTACATCATTAACAGTAAGCCTAGAGGTCAACAATAGGACTTCTACATTTATAACAGTAAGCCTAGAGTTCAACACTAGGACTTCTACATCATTAACGGTAAGCCTAGAGGTCAACAATAGGACTTCTACATCATTAACAGTAAGCCTAGAGGTCAACAATAGGACTTCTACATCATTAACAGTAAGCCTAGAGGTCAACAATAGGACTTCTACATCATTAACAGTAAGCCTAGAGGTCAACAATAGGACTTCTACATCATTAACAGTAAGCCTAGAGGTCAACAATAGGACTTCTACATCATTAACAGTAAGCCTAGAGGTCAACAATAGGACTTCTACATCATTAACAGTAAGCCTAGAGGTCAACAATAGGACTCCTACATCATTAACAGTAAGCCTAGAGGTCAACAATAGGACTTCTACATCATTAACAGTAAGCCTAGAGGTCAACAATAGGATATCTACATCATTAACAGTAAGCCAAGAGGTCAACAATAGGACTTCTACATCAGAAACAGTAATCCTAGAGGTCAACACTAGGACTTCTACATCATTAACAGTAAGCCTAGAGGTCAACAATAGGACTTCTACATCATTAACAGTAAGCCTAGAGGTCAACAATAGGACTTCTACATCATTAACAGTAAACCTAGAGGTCAACAATAGGACTTCTACATCATTAACAGTAAGCCTAGAGGTCAACAAAAGGACTTCTACATCATTAACAGTAAACCTAGAGGTCAACAATAGGACTTCTACATCATTAACAGTAAGCCTAGAGGTCAACACTAGGACTTCTACATCATTAACAGTAAGCATAGAGGTCAACAATAGGACTTCTACATCATTAACAGTAAGCCTAGAGGTCAACAATAGGACTTCTACATCATTAACAGTAAGCCTAGAGGTCAACAATAGGACTTCTACATTTTAACAGTAAGCCTAGAGGTCAACACTACGACTTCTACATCATTAACAGTAAGCCTAGAGGTCAACAATAGGACTTCTACATTTATAACAGTAAGCCTAGAGTTCAACACTAGGACTTCTACATCATTAACAGTAAGCCTAGAGGTCAACACTAGGACTTCTACATCATTAACAGTAAGCCTAGAGGTCAACACTAGGACTTCTACATCATTAACAGTAAGCCTAGAGGTCAACAATAGGACTTCTACATCATTAACAGTAAGTCTAGAGGTCAACACTAGGACTTCTACATCATTAACAGTAAGCCTAGAGGTCAACAATAGGATATCTACATCATTAACAGTAAGCCTAGAGGTCAACAATAGGACTTCTACATCAGAAACAGTAAGCCGAGAGGTCAACAATAGGACTTCTACATCATTAACAGTAAGCCTAGAGGTCAACAATAGGACTTCTACATCATTAACAGTAATCCTAGAGGTCAACACTAGGACTTCTACATCAGTAACAGTAATCCTAGAGGTCAACAATAGGATATCTACATCATTAACAGTAAGCCTAGAGGTCAACAATAGGACTTCTACATCATTAACAGTAAGCCTAGAGGTCAACACTAGGACTTCTACATCATTAACAGTAATCCTAGAGGTCAACAATAGGATATCTACATCATTAACAGAAAGCATAGAGGTCAACAATAGGACTTCTACATCATTAACAGTAAGCCTAGAGGTCAACACTAGGACTTCTACATCATTAACGGTAAGCCTAGAGGTCAACAATAGGACTTCTACATCATTAACGGTAAGCCTAGAGGTCAACAATAGGACTTCTACATCATTAACAGTAAGCCTAGAGGTCAACAATAGGACTTCTACATCATTAACAGTAAGCCTAGAGGTCAACAATAGGACTTCTACATCATTAACAGTAAACCTAGAGGTCAACAATAGGACTTCTACATCATTAACAGTAAGCCTAGAGGTCAACACTAGGACTTCTACATCATTAACAGTAAGCATAGAGGTCAACAATAGGACTTCTACATCATTAACAGTAAGCCTAGAGGTCAACAATAGGACTTCTACATCATTAACAGTAAGCCTAGAGGTCAACAATAGGACTTCTACATTTTAACAGTAAGCCTAGAGGTCAACACTACGACTTCTACATCATTAACAGTAAGCCTAGAGGTCAACAATAGGACTTCTACATTTATAACAGTAAGCCTAGAGTTCAACACTAGGACTTCTACATCATTAACAGTAAGCCTAGAGGTCAACACTAGGACTTCTACATCATTAACAGTAAGCCTAGAGGTCAACACTAGGACTTCTACATCATTAACAGTAAGCCTAGAGGTCAACAATAGGACTTCTACATCATTAACAGTAAGTCTAGAGGTCAACACTAGGACTTCTACATCATTAACAGTAAGCCTAGAGGTCAACAATAGGATATCTACATCATTAACAGTAAGCCTAGAGGTCAACAATAGGACTTCTACATCAGAAACAGTAAGCCGAGAGGTCAACAATAGGACTTCTACATCATTAACAGTAAGCCTAGAGGTCAACAATAGGACTTCTACATCATTAACAGTAATCCTAGAGGTCAACACTAGGACTTCTACATCAGTAACAGTAATCCTAGAGGTCAACAATAGGATATCTACATCATTAACAGTAAGCCTAGAGGTCAACAATAGGACTTCTACATCATTAACAGTAATCCTAGAGGTCAACAATAGGATATCTACATCATTAACAGAAAGCATAGAGGTCAACAATAGGACTTCTACATCATTAACAGTAAGCCTAGAGGTCAACACTAGGACTTCTACATCATTAACGGTAAGCCTAGAGGTCAACAATAGGACTTCTACATCATTAACGGTAAGCCTAGAGGTCAACAATAGGACTTCTACATCATTAACGGTAAGCCTAGAGGTCAACAATAGGACTTCTGCATCATTAACAGTAAGCCTAGAGGTCAACAATAGGACTTCTACATCATTAACAGTAAGCCTAGAGGTCAACACTAGGACTTCTACATCATTAACAGTAAGCCTAGAGGTCAACACTAGGACTTCTACATCATTAACAGTAAGCATAGAGGTCAACAATAGGACTTCTACATCATTAACAGTAAGCCTAGAGGTCAACAATAGGACTTCTACATCATTAACAGTAAGCCTAGAGGTCAACAATAGGACTTCTACATCATTAACAGTAAGCCTAGAGGTCAACAATAGGACGTCTACATCATTAACAGTAAGCCTAGAGGTCAACAATAGGACTTCTACATCATTAACAGTAAGCCTAGAGGTCAACACTATGACTTCTACATCATTAACAGTAAGCCTAGAGGTCAACAATAGGACTTCTACATTTATAACAGTAAGCCTAGAGTTCAACACTAGGACTTCTACATCATTAACAGTAAGCCTAGAGGTCAACACTAGGACTTCTACATCATTAACAGTAAGCCTAGAGGTCAACAATAGGACTTCTACATTTATAACAGTAAGCCTAGAGTTCAACACTAGGACTTCTACATCATTAACAGTAAGCCTAGAGGTCAACACTAGGACTTCTACATCATTAACAGTAAGCCTAGAGGTCAACAATAGGACTTCTACATCATTAACAGTAAACCTAGAGGTCAACAATAGGACTTCTACATCATTAACAGTAAGCCTAGAGGTCAACAATAGGACTTCTACATCATTAACAGTAAGCCTAGAGGTCAACAATAGGACTTCTACATTTTAACAGTAAGCCTAGAGGTCAACACTACGACTTCTACATCATTAACAGTAAGCCTAGAGGTCAACAATAGGACTTCTACATTTATAACAGTAAGCCTAGAGTTCAACACTAGGACTTCTACATCATTAACAGTAAGCCTAGAGGTCAACACTAGGACTTCTACATCATTAACAGTAAGCCTAGAGGTCAACACTAGGACTTCTACATCATTAACAGTAAGCCTAGAGGTCAACAATAGGATATCTACATCATTAACAGTAAGCCTAGAGGTCAACAATAGGACTTCTACATCAGAAACAGTAAGCCGAGAGGTCAACAATAGGACTTCTACATCATTAACAGTAAGCCTAGAGGTCAACAATAGGACTTCTACATCATTAACAGTAATCCTAGAGGTCAACACTAGGACTTCTACATCAGTAACAGTAATCCTAGAGGTCAACAATAGGATATCTACATCATTAACAGTAAGCCTAGAGGTCAACAATAGGACTTCTACATCATTAACAGTAAGCCTAGAGGTCAACACTAGGACTTCTACATCATTAACAGTAATCCTAGAGGTCAACAATAGGATATCTACATCATTAACAGAAAGCATAGAGGTCAACAATAGGACTTCTACATCATTAACAGTAAGCCTAGAGGTCAACACTAGGACTTCTACATCATTAACGGTAAGCCTAGAGGTCAACAATAGGACTTCTACATCAGTAACGGTAAGCCTAGAGGTCAACAATAGGACTTCTACATCATTAACAGTAAGCCTAGAGGTCAACACTAGGACTTCTACATCATTAACAGTAAGCCTAGAGGTCAACACTAGGACTTCTACATCATTAACAGTAAGCATAGAGGTCAACAATAGGACTTCTACATCATTAACAGTAAGCCTAGAGGTCAACAATAGGACTTCTACATCATTAACAGTAAACCTAGAGGTCAACAATAGGACTTCTACATCATTAACAGTAAGCCTAGAGGTCAACAATAGGACTTCTACATCATTAACAGTAAGCCTAGAGGTCAACAATAGGACTTCTACATTTTAACAGTAAGCCTAGAGGTCAACACTATGACTTCTACATCATTAACAGTAAGCCTAGAGGTCAACAATAGGACTTCTACATTTATAACAGTAAGCCTAGAGTTCAACACTAGGACTTCTACATCATTAACAGTAAGCCTAGAGGTCAACACTAGGACTTCTACATCATTAACAGTAAGCCTAGAGGTCAACACTAGGACTTCTACATCATTAACAGTAAGCCTAGAGGTCAACAATAGGATATCTACATCATTAACAGTAAGCCTAGAGGTCAACAATAGGACTTCTACATCAGAAACAGTAAGCCGAGAGGTCAACAATAGGACTTCTACATCATTAACAGTAAGCCTAGAGGTCAACAATAGGACTTCTACATCATTAACAGTAATCCTAGAGGTCAACACTAGGACTTCTACATCAGTAACAGTAATCCTAGAGGTCAACAATAGGATATCTACATCATTAACAGTAAGCCTAGAGGTCAACAATAGGACTTCTACATCATTAACAGTAAGCCTAGAGGTCAACACTAGGACTTCTACATCATTAACAGTAATCCTAGAGGTCAACAATAGGATATCTACATCATTAACAGAAAGCATAGAGGTCAACAATAGGACTTCTACATCATTAACAGTAAGCCTAGAGGTCAACACTAGGACTTCTACATCATTAACGGTAAGCCTAGAGGTCAACAATAGGACTTCTACATCAGTAACGGTAAGCCTAGAGGTCAACAATAGGACTTCTACATCATTAACAGTAAGCCTAGAGGTCAACACTAGGACTTCTACATCATTAACAGTAAGCCTAGAGGTCAACACTAGGACTTCTACATCATTAACAGTAAGCATAGAGGTCAACAATAGGACTTCTACATCATTAACAGTAAGCCTAGAGGTCAACAATAGGACTTCTACATCATTAACAGTAAGCATAGAGGTCAACAATAGGACTTCTACATCATTAACAGTAAGCCTAGAGGTCAACAATAGGACGTCTACATCATTAACAGTAAGCCTAGAGGTCAACAATAGGACTTCTACATCATTAACAGTAAGCCTAGAGGTCAACACTATGACTTCTACATCATTAACAGTAAGCCTAGAGGTCAACAATAGGACTTCTACATTTATAACAGTAAGCCTAGAGTTCAACACTAGGACTTCTACATCATTAACTGTAAGCCTAGAGGTCAACACTAGGACTTCTACATCATTAACAGTAAGCCTAGAGGTCAACACTAGGACTTCTACATCATTAACAGTAAGCCTAGAGGTCAACAATAGGACTTCTACATCAGAAACAGTAAACCTAGAGGTCAACAATAGGACTTCTACATCATTAACAGTAAGCCTAGAGGTCAACAATAGGACTTCTACATCATTAACAGTAAGCCTAGAGGTCAACAATAGGACTTCTACATTTTAACAGTAAGCCTAGAGGTCAACACTACGACTTCTACATCATTAACAGTAAGCCTAGAGGTCAACAATAGGACTTCTACATTTATAACAGTAAGCCTAGAGTTCAACACTAGGACTTCTACATCATTAACAGTAAGCCTAGAGGTCAACACTAGGACTTCTACATCATTAACAGTAAGCCTAGAGGTCAACACTAGGACTTCTACATCATTAACAGTAAGCCTAGAGGTCAACAATAGGACTTCTACATCATTAACAGTAAGTCTAGAGGTCAACACTAGGACTTCTACATCATTAACAGTAAGCCTAGAGGTCAACAATAGGATATCTACATCATTAACAGTAAGCCTAGAGGTCAACAATAGGACTTCTACATCATTAACAGTAAGCCTAGAGGTCAACAATAGGACTTCTACATCATTAACAGTAAGCCTAGAGGTCAACAATAGGACTTCTACATTTTAACAGTAAGCCTAGAGGTCAACACTACGACTTCTACATCATTAACAGTAAGCCTAGAGGTCAACAATAGGACTTCTACATTTATAACAGTAAGCCTAGAGTTCAACACTAGGACTTCTACATCATTAACAGTAAGCCTAGAGGTCAACACTAGGACTTCTACATCATTAACAGTAAGCCTAGAGGTCAACACTAGGACTTCTACATCATTAACAGTAAGCCTAGAGGTCAACAATAGGACTTCTACATCATTAACAGTAAGTCTAGAGGTCAACACTAGGACTTCTACATCATTAACAGTAAGCCTAGAGGTCAACAATAGGATATCTACATCATTAACAGTAAGCCTAGAGGTCAACAATAGGACTTCTACATCAGAAACAGTAAGCCGAGAGGTCAACAATAGGACTTCTACATCATTAACAGTAAGCCTAGAGGTCAACAATAGGACTTCTACATCATTAACAGTAATCCTAGAGGTCAACACTAGGACTTCTACATCAGTAACAGTAATCCTAGAGGTCAACAATAGGATATCTACATCATTAACAGTAAGCCTAGAGGTCAACAATAGGACTTCTACATCATTAACAGTAAGCCTAGAGGTCAACACTAGGACTTCTACATCATTAACAGTAATCCTAGAGGTCAACAATAGGATATCTACATCATTAACAGAAAGCATAGAGGTCAACAATAGGACTTCTACATCATTAACAGTAAGCCTAGAGGTCAACACTAGGACTTCTACATCATTAACGGTAAGCCTAGAGGTCAACAATAGGACTTCTACATCATTAACAGTAAGCCTAGAGGTCAACAATAGGACTTCTACATCATTAACAGTAAGCCTAGAGGTCAACACTAGGACTTCTACATCATTAACAGTAAGCCTAGAGGTCAACACTAGGACTTCTACATCATTAACAGTAAGCATAGAGGTCAACAATAGGACTTCTACATCATTAACAGTAAGCCTAGAGGTCAACAATAGGACTTCTACATCATTAACAGTAAGCATAGAGGTCAACAATAGGACTTCTACATCATTAACAGTAAGCCTAGAGGTCAACAATAGGACGTCTACATCATTAACAGTAAGCCTAGAGGTCAACAATAGGACTTCTACATCATTAACAGTAAGCCTAGAGGTCAACACTATGACTTCTACATCATTAACAGTAAGCCTAGAGGTCAACAATAGGACTTCTACATTTATAACAGTAAGCCTAGAGTTCAACACTAGGACTTCTACATCATTAACAGTAAGCCTAGAGGTCAACACTAGGACTTCTACATCATTAACAGTAAGCCTAGAGGTCAACACTAGGACTTCTACATCATTAACAGTAAGCCTAGAGGTCAACAATAGGACTTCTACATCAGAAACAGTAAACCTAGAGGTCAACAATAGGACTTCTACATCATTAACAGTAAGCCTAGAGGTCAACAATAGGACTTCTACATAATTAACAGTAAGCCTAGAGGTCAACAATAGGACTTCTACATTTTAACAGTAAGCCTAGAGGTCAACACTACGACTTCTACATCATTAACAGTAAGCCTAGAGGTCAACAATAGGACTTCTACATTTATAACAGTAAGCCTAGAGTTCAACACTAGGACTTCTACATCATTAACAGTAAGCCTAGAGGTCAACACTAGGACTTCTACATCATTAACAGTAAGCCTAGAGGTCAACACTAGGACTTCTACATCATTAACAGTAAGCCTAGAGGTCAACAATAGGACTTCTACATCATTAACAGTAAGTCTAGAGGTCAACACTAGGACTTCTACATCATTAACAGTAAGCCTAGAGGTCAACAATAGGATATCTACATCATTAACAGTAAGCCTAGAGGTCAACAATAGGACTTCTACATCAGAAACAGTAAGCCGAGAGGTCAACAATAGGACTTCTACATCATTAACAGTAAGCCTAGAGGTCAACAATAGGACTTCTACATCATTAACAGTAATCCTAGAGGTCAACACTAGGACTTCTACATCAGTAACAGTAATCCTAGAGGTCAACAATAGGATATCTACATCATTAACAGTAAGCCTAGAGGTCAACAATAGGACTTCTACATCATTAACAGTAAGCCTAGAGGTCAACACTAGGACTTCTACATCATTAACAGTAATCCTAGAGGTCAACAATAGGATATCTACATCATTAACAGAAAGCATAGAGGTCAACAATAGGACTTCTACATCATTAACAGTAAGCCTAGAGGTCAACACTAGGACTTCTACATCATTAACGGTAAGCCTAGAGGTCAACAATAGGACTTCTACATCATTAACAGTAAGCCTAGAGGTCAACAATAGGACTTCTACATCATTAACAGTAAGCCTAGAGGTCAACACTAGGACTTCTACATCATTAACAGTAAGCCTAGAGGTCAACACTAGGACTTCTACATCATTAACAGTAAGCATAGAGGTCAACAATAGGACTTCTACATCATTAACAGTAAGCCTAGAGGTCAACAATAGGACTTCTACACCATTAACAGTAAGCATAGAGGTCAACAATAGGACTTCTACATCATTAACAGTAAGCCTAGAGGTCAACAATAGGACGTCTACATCATTAACAGTAAGCCTAGAGGTCAACAATAGGACTTCTACATCATTAACAGTAAGCCTAGAGGTCAACACTATGACTTCTACATCATTAACAGTAAGCCTAGAGGTCAACAATAGGACTTCTACATTTATAACAGTAAGCCTAGAGTTCAACACTAGGACTTCTACATCATTAACAGTAAGCCTAGAGGTCAACACTAGGACTTCTACATCATTAACAGTAAGCCTAGAGGTCAACACTAGGACTTCTACATCATTAACAGTAAGCCTAGAGGTCAACAATAGGACTTCTACATCAGAAACAGTAAGCCTAGAGGTCAACAATAGGACTTCTACATCATTAACAGTAAGCCTAGAGGTCAACAATAGGACTTCTACATCATTAACAGTAATCCTAGAGGTCAACACTAGGACTTCTACATCAGTAACAGTAAGCCTAGAGGTCAACAATAGGACTTCTACATCATTAACAGTAATCCTAGAGGTCAACACTAGGACTTCTACATCAGTAACAGTAATCCTAGAGGTCAACAATAGGATATCTACATCATTAACAGTAAGCCTAGAGGTCAACAATAGGACTTCTACATCATTAACAGTAAGCCTAGAGGTCAACACTAGGACTTCTACATCATTAACAGTAATCCTAGAGGTCAACAATAGGATATCTACATCATTAACAGAAAGCATAGAGGTCAACAATAGGACTTCTACATCATTAACAGTAAGCCTAGAGGTCAACACTAGGACTTCTACATCATTAACGGTAAGCCTAGAGGTCAACAATAGGACTTCTACATCATTAACAGTAAGCCTAGAGGTCAACAATAGGACTTCTACATCATTAACAGTAAGCCTAGAGGTCAACACTAGGACTTCTACATCATTAACAGTAAGCCTAGAGGTCAACACTAGGACTTCTACATCATTAACAGTAAGCATAGAGGTCAACAATAGGACTTCTACATCATTAACAGTAAGCCTAGAGGTCAACAATAGGACTTCTACATCATTAACAGTAAGCATAGAGGTCAACAATAGGACTTCTACATCATTAACAGTAAGCCTAGAGGTCAACAATAGGACGTCTACATCATTAACAGTAAGCCTAGAGGTCAACAATAGGACTTCTACATCATTAACAGTAAGCCTAGAGGTCAACACTATGACTTCTACATCATTAACAGTAAGCCTAGAGGTCAACAATAGGACTTCTACATTTATAACAGTAAGCCTAGAGTTCAACACTAGGACTTCTACATCATTAACAGTAAGCCTAGAGGTCAACACTAGGACTTCTACATCATTAACAGTAAGCCTAGAGGTCAACACTAGGACTTCTACATCATTAACAGTAAGCCTAGAGGTCAACAATAGGACTTCTACATCAGAAACAGTAAACCTAGAGGTCAACAATAGGACTTCTACATCATTAACAGTAAGCCTAGAGGTCAACAATAGGACTTCTACATAATTAACAGTAAGCCTAGAGGTCAACAATAGGACTTCTACATTTTAACAGTAAGCCTAGAGGTCAACACTACGACTTCTACATCATTAACAGTAAGCCTAGAGGTCAACAATAGGACTTCTACATTTATAACAGTAAGCCTAGAGTTCAACACTAGGACTTCTACATCATTAACAGTAAGCCTAGAGGTCAACACTAGGACTTCTACATCATTAACAGTAAGCCTAGAGGTCAACACTAGGACTTCTACATCATTAACAGTAAGCCTAGAGGTCAACAATAGGACTTCTACATCATTAACAGTAAGTCTAGAGGTCAACACTAGGACTTCTACATCATTAACAGTAAGCCTAGAGGTCAACAATAGGATATCTACATCATTAACAGTAAGCCTAGAGGTCAACAATAGGACTTCTACATCAGAAACAGTAAGCCGAGAGGTCAACAATAGGACTTCTACATCATTAACAGTAAGCCTAGAGGTCAACAATAGGACTTCTACATCATTAACAGTAATCCTAGAGGTCAACACTAGGACTTCTACATCAGTAACAGTAATCCTAGAGGTCAACAATAGGATATCTACATCATTAACAGTAAGCCTAGAGGTCAACAATAGGACTTCTACATCATTAACAGTAAGCCTAGAGGTCAACACTAGGACTTCTACATCATTAACAGTAATCCTAGAGGTCAACAATAGGATATCTACATCATTAACAGAAAGCATAGAGGTCAACAATAGGACTTCTACATCATTAACAGTAAGCCTAGAGGTCAACACTAGGACTTCTACATCATTAACGGTAAGCCTAGAGGTCAACAATAGGACTTCTACATCATTAACAGTAAGCCTAGAGGTCAACAATAGGACTTCTACATCATTAACAGTAAGCCTAGAGGTCAACACTAGGACTTCTACATCAGTAACAGTAATCCTAGAGGTCAACAATAGGATATCTACATCATTAACAGTAAGCCTAGAGGTCAACAATAGGATATCTACATCATTAACAGTAAGCCTAGAGGTCAACAATAGGACTTCTACATCATTAACAGTAAGCCTAGAGGTCAACACTAGGACTTCTACATCATTAACGGTAAGCCTAGAGGTCAACAATAGGACTTCTACATCATTAACAGTAAGCCTAGAGGTCAACAATAGGACTTCTACATCATTAACAGTAAGCCTAGAGGTCAACAATAGGACTTCTACATCGTTAACAGTAAGCCTAGAGGTCAACAATAGGACTTCTACATCATTAACAGTAAGCCTAGAGGTCAACAATAGGACTTCTACATCATTAACAGTAAGCCTAAAGGTCAACAATAGGACTTCTACATCATTAACAGTAAGCCTAGAGGTCAACAATAGGACTCCTACATCATTAACAGTAAGCCTAGAGGTCAACAATAGGACTTCTACATCATTAACAGTAAGCCTAGAGGTCAACAAAAGGACTTCTACATCATTAACAGTAAACCTAGAGGTCAACAATAGGACTTCTACATCATTAACAGTAAGCCTAGAGGTCAACACTAGGACTTCTACATCATTAACAGTAAGCATAGAGGTCAACAATAGGACTTCTACATCATTAACAGTAAGCCTAGAGGTCAACAATAGGACTTCTACATCATTAACAGTAAGCCTAGAGGTCAACAATAGGACTTCTACATCATTAACAGTAAGCCTAGAGGTCAACACTATGACTTCTACATCATTAACAGTAAGCCTAGAGGTCAACAATAGGACTTCTACATTTATAACAGTAAGCCTAGAGTTCAACACTAGGACTTCTACATCATTAACAGTAAGCCTAGAGGTCAACACTAGGACTTCTACATCATTAACAGTAAGCCTAGAGGTCAACACTAGGACTTCTACATCATTAACAGTAAGCCTAGAGGTCAACACTAGGACTTCTACATCATTAACAGTAAGCCTAGAGGTCAACAATAGGATATCTACATCATTAACAGTAAGCCTAGAGGTCAACAATAGGACTTCTACATAAGAAACAGTAAGCCTAAAGGTCAACAATAGGACTTCTACATCATTAACAGTAAGCCTAGAGGTCAACTATAGGACTTCTACATCATTAACAGTAAGCCTAGAGGTCAACAATAGGACTTCTACATCATTAACAGTAAGCCTAGAGGTCAACAATAGGACTTCTACATCAGTAACAGTAAGCCTAGAGGTCAACAATAGGACTTCTACATCATTAACAGTAAACCTAGAGGTCAACAATAGGACTTCTACATCATTAACAGTAAGCCTAGAGATCAACAATAGGACTTCTACATCATTAACAGTAAGCCTAGAGGTCAACAATAGGACGTCTACATCATTAACAGTAAGCCTAGAGGTCAACAATAGGACTTCTACATCATTAACAGTAAGCCTAGAGGTCAACACTAGGACTTCTACATCATTAACGGTAAACCTAGAGGTCAACAATAGGACTTCTACATCATTAACAGTAAGCCTAGAGGTCAACACTAGGACTTCTACATCATTAACAGTAAGCCTAGAGGTCAACAATAGGACTTCTACATCATTAACAGTAAGCCTAGAGGTCAACAATAGGAATTCTACATCATTAACAGTAAGCCTAGAGGTCAACACTTGGACTTCTACACCATTAACAGTAAGCCTAGATGTCAACACTAGGACTTCTACATCATTAACAGTAAGCCTAGAGGTCAACAATAGGATATCTACATCATTAACAGTAAGCATAGAGGTCAACAATAGGACTTCTATATCATTAACAGTAAGCCTAGAGGTCAACAATAGGACTTCTACATCATTAACAGTAAGCCTAGAGGTCAACAATAGGACTTCTACATCATTAACAGTAAGCCTAGAGGTCAACACTATGACTTCTACATCATTAACAGTAAGCCTAGAGGTCAACAATAGGACTTCTACATTTATAACAGTAAGCCTAGAGTTCAACACTAGGACTTCTACATCATTAACAGTAAGCCTAGAGGTCAACACTAGGACTTCTACATCATTAACAGTAAGCCTAGAGGTCAACACTAGGACTTCTACATCATTAACAGTAAGCCTAGAGGTCAACACTAGGACTTCTACATCATTAACAGTAAGCATAGACGTCAACAATAGGACTTCTACATCATTAACAGTAAGCCTAGAGGTCAACAATAGGACTTCTACATCATTAACAGTAAGCCTAGAGGTCAACAATAGGACTTCTACATCATTAACAGTAAGCCTAGAGGTCAACACTATGACTTCTACATCATTAACAGTAAGCCTAGAGGTCAACAATAGGACTTCTACATTTATAACAGTAAGCCTAGAGTTCAACACTAGGACTTCTACATCATTAACGGTAAGCCTAGAGGTCAACAATAGGACTTCTACATCATTAACAGTAAGCCTAGAGGTCAACAATAGGACTTCTACATCATTAACAGTAAGCCTAGAGGTCAACAATAGGACTTCTACATCATTAACAGTAAGCCTAGAGGTCAACAATAGGACTTCTACATCATTAACAGTAAGCCTAGAGGTCAACAATAGGACTTCTACATCATTAACAGTAAGCCTAGAGGTCAACAATAGGACTTCTACATCATTAACAGTAAGCCTAGAGGTCAACAATAGGACTCCTACATCATTAACAGTAAGCCTAGAGGTCAACAATAGGACTTCTACATCATTAACAGTAAGCCTAGAGGTCAACAATAGGATATCTACATCATTAACAGTAAGCCAAGAGGTCAACAATAGGACTTCTACATCAGAAACAGTAATCCTAGAGGTCAACACTAGGACTTCTACATCATTAACAGTAAGCCTAGAGGTCAACAATAGGACTTCTACATCATTAACAGTAAGCCTAGAGGTCAACAATAGGACTTCTACATCATTAACAGTAAACCTAGAGGTCAACAATAGGACTTCTACATCATTAACAGTAAGCCTAGAGGTCAACAAAAGGACTTCTACATCATTAACAGTAAACCTAGAGGTCAACAATAGGACTTCTACATCATTAACAGTAAGCCTAGAGGTCAACACTAGGACTTCTACATCATTAACAGTAAGCATAGAGGTCAACAATAGGACTTCTACATCATTAACAGTAAGCCTAGAGGTCAACAATAGGACTTCTACATCATTAACAGTAAGCCTAGAGGTCAACAATAGGACTTCTACATTTTAACAGTAAGCCTAGAGGTCAACACTACGACTTCTACATCATTAACAGTAAGCCTAGAGGTCAACAATAGGACTTCTACATTTATAACAGTAAGCCTAGAGTTCAACACTAGGACTTCTACATCATTAACAGTAAGCCTAGAGGTCAACACTAGGACTTCTACATCATTAACAGTAAGCCTAGAGGTCAACACTAGGACTTCTACATCATTAACAGTAAGCCTAGAGGTCAACAATAGGACTTCTACATCATTAACAGTAAGTCTAGAGGTCAACACTAGGACTTCTACATCATTAACAGTAAGCCTAGAGGTCAACAATAGGATATCTACATCATTAACAGTAAGCCTAGAGGTCAACAATAGGACTTCTACATCAGAAACAGTAAGCCGAGAGGTCAACAATAGGACTTCTACATCATTAACAGTAAGCCTAGAGGTCAACAATAGGACTTCTACATCATTAACAGTAATCCTAGAGGTCAACACTAGGACTTCTACATCAGTAACAGTAATCCTAGAGGTCAACAATAGGATATCTACATCATTAACAGTAAGCCTAGAGGTCAACAATAGGACTTCTACATCATTAACAGTAAGCCTAGAGGTCAACACTAGGACTTCTACATCATTAACAGTAATCCTAGAGGTCAACAATAGGATATCTACATCATTAACAGAAAGCATAGAGGTCAACAATAGGACTTCTACATCATTAACAGTAAGCCTAGAGGTCAACACTAGGACTTCTACATCATTAACGGTAAGCCTAGAGGTCAACAATAGGACTTCTACATCATTAACGGTAAGCCTAGAGGTCAACAATAGGACTTCTACATCATTAACAGTAAGCCTAGAGGTCAACAATAGGACTTCTACATCATTAACAGTAAGCCTAGAGGTCAACAATAGGACTTCTACATCATTAACAGTAAACCTAGAGGTCAACAATAGGACTTCTACATCATTAACAGTAAGCCTAGAGGTCAACACTAGGACTTCTACATCATTAACAGTAAGCATAGAGGTCAACAATAGGACTTCTACATCATTAACAGTAAGCCTAGAGGTCAACAATAGGACTTCTACATCATTAACAGTAAGCCTAGAGGTCAACAATAGGACTTCTACATTTTAACAGTAAGCCTAGAGGTCAACACTACGACTTCTACATCATTAACAGTAAGCCTAGAGGTCAACAATAGGACTTCTACATTTATAACAGTAAGCCTAGAGTTCAACACTAGGACTTCTACATCATTAACAGTAAGCCTAGAGGTCAACACTAGGACTTCTACATCATTAACAGTAAGCCTAGAGGTCAACACTAGGACTTCTACATCATTAACAGTAAGCCTAGAGGTCAACAATAGGACTTCTACATCATTAACAGTAAGTCTAGAGGTCAACACTAGGACTTCTACATCATTAACAGTAAGCCTAGAGGTCAACAATAGGATATCTACATCATTAACAGTAAGCCTAGAGGTCAACAATAGGACTTCTACATCAGAAACAGTAAGCCGAGAGGTCAACAATAGGACTTCTACATCATTAACAGTAAGCCTAGAGGTCAACAATAGGACTTCTACATCATTAACAGTAATCCTAGAGGTCAACACTAGGACTTCTACATCAGTAACAGTAATCCTAGAGGTCAACAATAGGATATCTACATCATTAACAGTAAGCCTAGAGGTCAACAATAGGACTTCTACATCATTAACAGTAATCCTAGAGGTCAACAATAGGATATCTACATCATTAACAGAAAGCATAGAGGTCAACAATAGGACTTCTACATCATTAACAGTAAGCCTAGAGGTCAACACTAGGACTTCTACATCATTAACGGTAAGCCTAGAGGTCAACAATAGGACTTCTACATCATTAACGGTAAGCCTAGAGGTCAACAATAGGACTTCTACATCATTAACGGTAAGCCTAGAGGTCAACAATAGGACTTCTGCATCATTAACAGTAAGCCTAGAGGTCAACAATAGGACTTCTACATCATTAACAGTAAGCCTAGAGGTCAACACTAGGACTTCTACATCATTAACAGTAAGCCTAGAGGTCAACACTAGGACTTCTACATCATTAACAGTAAGCATAGAGGTCAACAATAGGACTTCTACATCATTAACAGTAAGCCTAGAGGTCAACAATAGGACTTCTACATCATTAACAGTAAGCCTAGAGGTCAACAATAGGACTTCTACATCATTAACAGTAAGCCTAGAGGTCAACAATAGGACGTCTACATCATTAACAGTAAGCCTAGAGGTCAACAATAGGACTTCTACATCATTAACAGTAAGCCTAGAGGTCAACACTATGACTTCTACATCATTAACAGTAAGCCTAGAGGTCAACAATAGGACTTCTACATTTATAACAGTAAGCCTAGAGTTCAACACTAGGACTTCTACATCATTAACAGTAAGCCTAGAGGTCAACACTAGGACTTCTACATCATTAACAGTAAGCCTAGAGGTCAACAATAGGACTTCTACATTTATAACAGTAAGCCTAGAGTTCAACACTAGGACTTCTACATCATTAACAGTAAGCCTAGAGGTCAACACTAGGACTTCTACATCATTAACAGTAAGCCTAGAGGTCAACAATAGGACTTCTACATCATTAACAGTAAACCTAGAGGTCAACAATAGGACTTCTACATCATTAACAGTAAGCCTAGAGGTCAACAATAGGACTTCTACATCATTAACAGTAAGCCTAGAGGTCAACAATAGGACTTCTACATTTTAACAGTAAGCCTAGAGGTCAACACTACGACTTCTACATCATTAACAGTAAGCCTAGAGGTCAACAATAGGACTTCTACATTTATAACAGTAAGCCTAGAGTTCAACACTAGGACTTCTACATCATTAACAGTAAGCCTAGAGGTCAACACTAGGACTTCTACATCATTAACAGTAAGCCTAGAGGTCAACACTAGGACTTCTACATCATTAACAGTAAGCCTAGAGGTCAACAATAGGATATCTACATCATTAACAGTAAGCCTAGAGGTCAACAATAGGACTTCTACATCAGAAACAGTAAGCCGAGAGGTCAACAATAGGACTTCTACATCATTAACAGTAAGCCTAGAGGTCAACAATAGGACTTCTACATCATTAACAGTAATCCTAGAGGTCAACACTAGGACTTCTACATCAGTAACAGTAATCCTAGAGGTCAACAATAGGATATCTACATCATTAACAGTAAGCCTAGAGGTCAACAATAGGACTTCTACATCATTAACAGTAAGCCTAGAGGTCAACACTAGGACTTCTACATCATTAACAGTAATCCTAGAGGTCAACAATAGGATATCTACATCATTAACAGAAAGCATAGAGGTCAACAATAGGACTTCTACATCATTAACAGTAAGCCTAGAGGTCAACACTAGGACTTCTACATCATTAACGGTAAGCCTAGAGGTCAACAATAGGACTTCTACATCAGTAACGGTAAGCCTAGAGGTCAACAATAGGACTTCTACATCATTAACAGTAAGCCTAGAGGTCAACACTAGGACTTCTACATCATTAACAGTAAGCCTAGAGGTCAACACTAGGACTTCTACATCATTAACAGTAAGCATAGAGGTCAACAATAGGACTTCTACATCATTAACAGTAAGCCTAGAGGTCAACAATAGGACTTCTACATCATTAACAGTAAACCTAGAGGTCAACAATAGGACTTCTACATCATTAACAGTAAGCCTAGAGGTCAACAATAGGACTTCTACATCATTAACAGTAAGCCTAGAGGTCAACAATAGGACTTCTACATTTTAACAGTAAGCCTAGAGGTCAACACTATGACTTCTACATCATTAACAGTAAGCCTAGAGGTCAACAATAGGACTTCTACATTTATAACAGTAAGCCTAGAGTTCAACACTAGGACTTCTACATCATTAACAGTAAGCCTAGAGGTCAACACTAGGACTTCTACATCATTAACAGTAAGCCTAGAGGTCAACACTAGGACTTCTACATCAATAACAGTAAGCCTAGAGGTCAACAATAGGATATCTACATCATTAACAGTAAGCCTAGAGGTCAACAATAGGACTTCTACATCAGAAACAGTAAGCCGAGAGGTCAACAATAGGACTTCTACATCATTAACAGTAAGCCTAGAGGTCAACAATAGGACTTCTACATCATTAACAGTAATCCTAGAGGTCAACACTAGGACTTCTACATCAGTAACAGTAATCCTAGAGGTCAACAATAGGATATCTACATCATTAACAGTAAGCCTAGAGGTCAACAATAGGACTTCTACATCATTAACAGTAAGCCTAGAGGTCAACACTAGGACTTCTACATCATTAACAGTAATCCTAGAGGTCAACAATAGGATATCTACATCATTAACAGAAAGCATAGAGGTCAACAATAGGACTTCTACATCATTAACAGTAAGCCTAGAGGTCAACACTAGGACTTCTACATCATTAACGGTAAGCCTAGAGGTCAACAATAGGACTTCTACATCAGTAACGGTAAGCCTAGAGGTCAACAATAGGACTTCTACATCATTAACAGTAAGCCTAGAGGTCAACACTAGGACTTCTACATCATTAACAGTAAGCCTAGAGGTCAACACTAGGACTTCTACATCATTAACAGTAAGCATAGAGGTCAACAATAGGACTTCTACATCATTAACAGTAAGCCTAGAGGTCAACAATAGGACTTCTACATCATTAACAGTAAGCATAGAGGTCAACAATAGGACTTCTACATCATTAACAGTAAGCCTAGAGGTCAACAATAGGACGTCTACATCATTAACAGTAAGCCTAGAGGTCAACAATAGGACTTCTACATCATTAACAGTAAGCCTAGAGGTCAACACTATGACTTCTACATCATTAACAGTAAGCCTAGAGGTCAACAATAGGACTTCTACATTTATAACAGTAAGCCTAGAGTTCAACACTAGGACTTCTACATCATTAACTGTAAGCCTAGAGGTCAACACTAGGACTTCTACATCATTAACAGTAAGCCTAGAGGTCAACACTAGGACTTCTACATCATTAACAGTAAGCCTAGAGGTCAACAATAGGACTTCTACATCAGAAACAGTAAACCTAGAGGTCAACAATAGGACTTCTACATCATTAACAGTAAGCCTAGAGGTCAACAATAGGACTTCTACATCATTAACAGTAAGCCTAGAGGTCAACAATAGGACTTCTACATTTTAACAGTAAGCCTAGAGGTCAACACTACGACTTCTACATCATTAACAGTAAGCCTAGAGGTCAACAATAGGACTTCTACATTTATAACAGTAAGCCTAGAGTTCAACACTAGGACTTCTACATCATTAACAGTAAGCCTAGAGGTCAACACTAGGACTTCTACATCATTAACAGTAAGCCTAGAGGTCAACACTAGGACTTCTACATCATTAACAGTAAGCCTAGAGGTCAACAATAGGACTTCTACATCATTAACAGTAAGTCTAGAGGTCAACACTAGGACTTCTACATCATTAACAGTAAGCCTAGAGGTCAACAATAGGATATCTACATCATTAACAGTAAGCCTAGAGGTCAACAATAGGACTTCTACATCAGAAACAGTAAGCCGAGAGGTCAACAATAGGACTTCTACATCATTAACAGTAAGCCTAGAGGTCAACAATAGGACTTCTACATCATTAACAGTAATCCTAGAGGTCAACACTAGGACTTCTACATCAGTAACAGTAATCCTAGAGGTCAACAATAGGATATCTACATCATTAACAGTAAGCCTAGAGGTCAACAATAGGACTTCTACATCATTAACAGTAAGCCTAGAGGTCAACACTAGGACTTCTACATCATTAACAGTAATCCTAGAGGTCAACAATAGGATATCTACATCATTAACAGAAAGCATAGAGGTCAACAATAGGACTTCTACATCATTAACAGTAAGCCTAGAGGTCAACACTAGGACTTCTACATCATTAACGGTAAGCCTAGAGGTCAACAATAGGACTTCTACATCATTAACAGTAAGCCTAGAGGTCAACAATAGGACTTCTACATCATTAACAGTAAGCCTAGAGGTCAACACTAGGACTTCTACATCATTAACAGTAAGCCTAGAGGTCAACACTAGGACTTCTACATCATTAACAGTAAGCATAGAGGTCAACAATAGGACTTCTACATCATTAACAGTAAGCCTAGAGGTCAACAATAGGACTTCTACATCATTAACAGTAAGCATAGAGGTCAACAATAGGACTTCTACATCATTAACAGTAAGCCTAGAGGTCAACAATAGGACGTCTACATCATTAACAGTAAGCCTAGAGGTCAACAATAGGACTTCTACATCATTAACAGTAAGCCTAGAGGTCAACACTATGACTTCTACATCATTAACAGTAAGCCTAGAGGTCAACAATAGGACTTCTACATTTATAACAGTAAGCCTAGAGTTCAACACTAGGACTTCTACATCATTAACAGTAAGCCTAGAGGTCAACACTAGGACTTCTACATCATTAACAGTAAGCCTAGAGGTCAACACTAGGACTTCTACATCATTAACAGTAAGCCTAGAGGTCAACAATAGGACTTCTACATCAGAAACAGTAAACCTAGAGGTCAACAATAGGACTTCTACATCATTAACAGTAAGCCTAGAGGTCAACAATAGGACTTCTACATAATTAACAGTAAGCCTAGAGGTCAACAATAGGACTTCTACATTTTAACAGTAAGCCTAGAGGTCAACACTACGACTTCTACATCATTAACAGTAAGCCTAGAGGTCAACAATAGGACTTCTACATTTATAACAGTAAGCCTAGAGTTCAACACTAGGACTTCTACATCATTAACAGTAAGCCTAGAGGTCAACACTAGGACTTCTACATCATTAACAGTAAGCCTAGAGGTCAACACTAGGACTTCTACATCATTAACAGTAAGCCTAGAGGTCAACAATAGGACTTCTACATCATTAACAGTAAGTCTAGAGGTCAACACTAGGACTTCTACATCATTAACAGTAAGCCTAGAGGTCAACAATAGGATATCTACATCATTAACAGTAAGCCTAGAGGTCAACAATAGGACTTCTACATCAGAAACAGTAAGCCGAGAGGTCAACAATAGGACTTCTACATCATTAACAGTAAGCCTAGAGGTCAACAATAGGACTTCTACATCATTAACAGTAATCCTAGAGGTCAACACTAGGACTTCTACATCAGTAACAGTAATCCTAGAGGTCAACAATAGGATATCTACATCATTAACAGTAAGCCTAGAGGTCAACAATAGGACTTCTACATCATTAACAGTAAGCCTAGAGGTCAACACTAGGACTTCTACATCATTAACAGTAATCCTAGAGGTCAACAATAGGATATCTACATCATTAACAGAAAGCATAGAGGTCAACAATAGGACTTCTACATCATTAACAGTAAGCCTAGAGGTCAACACTAGGACTTCTACATCATTAACGGTAAGCCTAGAGGTCAACAATAGGACTTCTACATCATTAACAGTAAGCCTAGAGGTCAACAATAGGACTTCTACATCATTAACAGTAAGCCTAGAGGTCAACACTAGGACTTCTACATCATTAACAGTAAGCCTAGAGGTCAACACTAGGACTTCTACATCATTAACAGTAAGCATAGAGGTCAACAATAGGACTTCTACATCATTAACAGTAAGCCTAGAGGTCAACAATAGGACTTCTACACCATTAACAGTAAGCATAGAGGTCAACAATAGGACTTCTACATCATTAACAGTAAGCCTAGAGGTCAACAATAGGACGTCTACATCATTAACAGTAAGCCTAGAGGTCAACAATAGGACTTCTACATCATTAACAGTAAGCCTAGAGGTCAACACTATGACTTCTACATCATTAACAGTAAGCCTAGAGGTCAACAATAGGACTTCTACATTTATAACAGTAAGCCTAGAGTTCAACACTAGGACTTCTACATCATTAACAGTAAGCCTAGAGGTCAACACTAGGACTTCTACATCATTAACAGTAAGCCTAGAGGTCAACACTAGGACTTCTACATCATTAACAGTAAGCCTAGAGGTCAACAATAGGACTTCTACATCAGAAACAGTAAGCCTAGAGGTCAACAATAGGACTTCTACATCATTAACAGTAAGCCTAGAGGTCAACAATAGGACTTCTACATCATTAACAGTAATCCTAGAGGTCAACACTAGGACTTCTACATCAGTAACAGTAAGCCTAGAGGTCAACAATAGGACTTCTACATCATTAACAGTAATCCTAGAGGTCAACACTAGGACTTCTACATCAGTAACAGTAATCCTAGAGGTCAACAATAGGATATCTACATCATTAACAGTAAGCCTAGAGGTCAACAATAGGACTTCTACATCATTAACAGTAAGCCTAGAGGTCAACACTAGGACTTCTACATCATTAACAGTAATCCTAGAGGTCAACAATAGGATATCTACATCATTAACAGAAAGCATAGAGGTCAACAATAGGACTTCTACATCATTAACAGTAAGCCTAGAGGTCAACACTAGGACTTCTACATCATTAACGGTAAGCCTAGAGGTCAACAATAGGACTTCTACATCATTAACAGTAAGCCTAGAGGTCAACAATAGGACTTCTACATCATTAACAGTAAGCCTAGAGGTCAACACTAGGACTTCTACATCATTAACAGTAAGCCTAGAGGTCAACACTAGGACTTCTACATCATTAACAGTAAGCATAGAGGTCAACAATAGGACTTCTACATCATTAACAGTAAGCCTAGAGGTCAACAATAGGACTTCTACATCATTAACAGTAAGCATAGAGGTCAACAATAGGACTTCTACATCATTAACAGTAAGCCTAGAGGTCAACAATAGGACGTCTACATCATTAACAGTAAGCCTAGAGGTCAACAATAGGACTTCTACATCATTAACAGTAAGCCTAGAGGTCAACACTATGACTTCTACATCATTAACAGTAAGCCTAGAGGTCAACAATAGGACTTCTACATTTATAACAGTAAGCCTAGAGTTCAACACTAGGACTTCTACATCATTAACAGTAAGCCTAGAGGTCAACACTAGGACTTCTACATCATTAACAGTAAGCCTAGAGGTCAACACTAGGACTTCTACATCATTAACAGTAAGCCTAGAGGTCAACAATAGGACTTCTACATCAGAAACAGTAAACCTAGAGGTCAACAATAGGACTTCTACATCATTAACAGTAAGCCTAGAGGTCAACAATAGGACTTCTACATAATTAACAGTAAGCCTAGAGGTCAACAATAGGACTTCTACATTTTAACAGTAAGCCTAGAGGTCAACACTACGACTTCTACATCATTAACAGTAAGCCTAGAGGTCAACAATAGGACTTCTACATTTATAACAGTAAGCCTAGAGTTCAACACTAGGACTTCTACATCATTAACAGTAAGCCTAGAGGTCAACACTAGGACTTCTACATCATTAACAGTAAGCCTAGAGGTCAACACTAGGACTTCTACATCATTAACAGTAAGCCTAGAGGTCAACAATAGGACTTCTACATCATTAACAGTAAGTCTAGAGGTCAACACTAGGACTTCTACATCATTAACAGTAAGCCTAGAGGTCAACAATAGGATATCTACATCATTAACAGTAAGCCTAGAGGTCAACAATAGGACTTCTACATCAGAAACAGTAAGCCGAGAGGTCAACAATAGGACTTCTACATCATTAACAGTAAGCCTAGAGGTCAACAATAGGACTTCTACATCATTAACAGTAATCCTAGAGGTCAACACTAGGACTTCTACATCAGTAACAGTAATCCTAGAGGTCAACAATAGGATATCTACATCATTAACAGTAAGCCTAGAGGTCAACAATAGGACTTCTACATCATTAACAGTAAGCCTAGAGGTCAACACTAGGACTTCTACATCATTAACAGTAATCCTAGAGGTCAACAATAGGATATCTACATCATTAACAGAAAGCATAGAGGTCAACAATAGGACTTCTACATCATTAACAGTAAGCCTAGAGGTCAACACTAGGACTTCTACATCATTAACGGTAAGCCTAGAGGTCAACAATAGGACTTCTACATCATTAACAGTAAGCCTAGAGGTCAACAATAGGACTTCTACATCATTAACAGTAAGCCTAGAGGTCAACACTAGGACTTCTACATCAGTAACAGTAATCCTAGAGGTCAACAATAGGATATCTACATCATTAACAGTAAGCCTAGAGGTCAACAATAGGATATCTACATCATTAACAGTAAGCCTAGAGGTCAACAATAGGACTTCTACATCATTAACAGTAAGCCTAGAGGTCAACACTAGGACTTCTACATCATTAACGGTAAGCCTAGAGGTCAACAATAGGACTTCTACATCATTAACAGTAAGCCTAGAGGTCAACAATAGGACTTCTACATCATTAACAGTAAGCCTAGAGGTCAACAATAGGACTTCTACATCGTTAACAGTAAGCCTAGAGGTCAACAATAGGACTTCTACATCATTAACAGTAAGCCTAGAGGTCAACAATAGGACTTCTACATCATTAACAGTAAGCCTAAAGGTCAACAATAGGACTTCTACATCATTAACAGTAAGCCTAGAGGTCAACAATAGGACTCCTACATCATTAACAGTAAGCCTAGAGGTCAACAATAGGACTTCTACATCATTAACAGTAAGCCTAGAGGTCAACAAAAGGACTTCTACATCATTAACAGTAAACCTAGAGGTCAACAATAGGACTTCTACATCATTAACAGTAAGCCTAGAGGTCAACACTAGGACTTCTACATCATTAACAGTAAGCATAGAGGTCAACAATAGGACTTCTACATCATTAACAGTAAGCCTAGAGGTCAACAATAGGACTTCTACATCATTAACAGTAAGCCTAGAGGTCAACAATAGGACTTCTACATCATTAACAGTAAGCCTAGAGGTCAACACTACGACTTCTACATCATTAACAGTAAGCCTAGAGGTCAACAATAGGACTTCTACATTTATAACAGTAAGCCTAGAGTTCAACACTAGGACTTCTACATCATTAACAGTAAGCCTAGAGGTCAACACTAGGACTTCTACATCATTAACAGTAAGCCTAGAGGTCAACACTAGGACTTCTACATCATTAACAGTAAGCCTAGAGGTCAACACTAGGACTTCTACATCATTAACAGTAAGCCTAGAGGTCAACAATAGGATATCTACATCATTAACAGTAAGCCTAGAGGTCAACAATAGGACTTCTACATAAGAAACAGTAAGCCTAAAGGTCAACAATAGGACTTCTACATCATTAACAGTAAGCCTAGAGGTCAACTATAGGACTTCTACATCATTAACAGTAAGCCTAGAGGTCAACAATAGGACTTCTACATCATTAACAGTAAGCCTAGAGGTCAACAATAGGACTTCTACATCAGTAACAGTAAGCCTAGAGGTCAACAATAGGACTTCTACATCATTAACAGTAAACCTAGAGGTCAACAATAGGACTTCTACATCATTAACAGTAAGCCTAGAGATCAACAATAGGACTTCTACATCATTAACAGTAAGCCTAGAGGTCAACAATAGGACGTCTACATCATTAACAGTAAGCCTAGAGGTCAACAATAGGACTTCTACATCATTAACAGTAAGCCTAGAGGTCAACACTAGGACTTCTACATCATTAACGGTAAACCTAGAGGTCAACAATAGGACTTCTACATCATTAACAGTAAGCCTAGAGGTCAACACTAGGACTTCTACATCATTAACAGTAAGCCTAGAGGTCAACAATAGGACTTCTACATCATTAACAGTAAGCCTAGAGGTCAACAATAGGAATTCTACATCATTAACAGTAAGCCTAGAGGTCAACACTTGGACTTCTACACCATTAACAGTAAGCCTAGATGTCAACACTAGGACTTCTACATCATTAACAGTAAGCCTAGAGGTCAACAATAGGATATCTACATCATTAACAGTAAGCCAAGAGGTCAACAATAGGACTTCTACATCAGAAACAGTAATCCTAGAGGTCAACACTAGGACTTCTACATCAGTAACAGTAAGCCTAGAGGTCAACAATAGGACTTCTACATCATTAACAGTAAGCCTAGAGGTCAACACTAGGACTTCTACATCATTAACAGTAAACCTAGAGGTCAACAATAGGACTTCTACATCATTAACAGTAAGCCTAGAGGTCAACAATAGGACTTCTACATCATTAACAGTAAACCTAGAGGTCAACAATAGGACTTCTACATCATTAACAGTAAGCCTAGAGGTCAACAATAGGACTTCTACATCAGTAACAGTAAGCCTAGAGGTCAACAATAGGACTTCTACATCATTAACAGTAAACCTAGAGGTCAACAATAGGACTTCTACATCATTAACAGTAAGCCTAGAGGTCAACAATAGAACTTCTACATCATTAACAGTAAGCCTAGAGGTCAACAATAGGACTTCAACATCATTAACAGTAAGCCTAGAGGTCAACAATAGGACTTCTACATCATTAACAGTAAGCCTAGAGGTCAACACTAGGACTTCTACATCATTAACAGTAAACCTAGAGGTCAACAATAGGACTTCTACATCATTAACAGTAAGCCTAGAGGTCAACACTAGGACTTCTACATCATTAACAGTAAGCCTAGAGGTCAACAATAGGACTTCTACATCATTAACAGTAAGCCTAGAGGTCAACAATAGGACTTCTACATCATTAACAGTAAGCCTAGAGGTCAACACTAGGACTTCTACATCATTAACAGTAAGCCTAGAGGTCAACACTAGGACTTCTACATCATTAACAGTAAGCCTAGAGGTCAACAATAGGATATCTACATCATTAACAGTAAGCCAAGAGGTCAACAATAGGACTTCTACATCAGAAACAGTAATCCTAGAGGTCAACACTAGGACTTCTACATCAGTAACAGTAAGCCTAGAGGTCAACATTAGGACTTCTACATCATTAACAGTAAGCCTAGAGGTCAACACTAGGACTTCTACATCATTAACAGTAAGCCTAGAGGTCAACAATAGGACTTCTACATCATTAACAGTAAGCCTAGAGGTCAACAATAGGACTTCTACATCATTAACAGTAAATCTAGAGGTCAACAATAGGACTTCTACATCATTAACAGTAAGCCTAGAGGTCAACAATAGGACTTCTACATCAGTAACAGTAAGCCTAGAGGTCAACAATAGGACTTCTACATCATTAACAGTAAACCTAGAGGTCAACAATAGGACTTCTACATCATTAACAGTAAGCCTAGAGGTCAACACTAGGACTTCTACATCATTAACAGTAAGCCTAGAGGTCAACACTAGGACTTCTACATCATTAACAGTAAGCCTAGAGGTCAACAATAGGACTTCTACATCAGAAACAGTAAGCCTAGAGGTCAACAATAGGACTTCTACATCATTAACAGTAAGCCTAGAGGTCAACAATAGGACTTCTACATCATTAACAGTAATCCTAGAGGTCAACACTAGGACTTCTACATCAGTAACAGTAATCCTAGAGGTCAACAATAGGACTTCTACATCATTAACAGTAAGCATAGAGGTCAACAATAGGACTTCTACATCATTAACAGTAAGCCTAGAGGTCAACAATAGGACTTCTACATCATTAACAGTAAGCATAGAGGTCAACAATAGGACTTCTACATCATTAACAGTAAGCCTAGAGGTCAACAATAGGACGTCTACATCATTAACAGTAAGCCTAGAGGTCAACAATAGGACTTCTACATCATTAACAGTAAGCCTAGAGGTCAACACTATGACTTCTACATCATTAACAGTAAGCCTAGAGGTCAACAATAGGACTTCTACATTTATAACAGTAAGCCTAGAGTTCAACACTAGGACTTCTACATCATTAACAGTAAGCCTAGAGGTCAACACTAGGACTTCTACATCATTAACAGTAAGCCTAGAGGTCAACACTAGGACTTCTACATCATTAACAGTAAGCCTAGAGGTCAACAATAGGACTTCTACATCAGAAACAGTAAGCCTAGAGGTCAACAATAGGACTTCTACATCATTAACAGTAAGCCTAGAGGTCAACAATAGGACTTCTACATCATTAACAGTAATCCTAGAGGTCAACACTAGGACTTCTACATCAGTAACAGTAATCCTAGAGGTCAACAATAGGATATCTACATCATTAACAGTAAGCCTAGAGGTCAACAATAGGACTTCTACATCATTAACAGTAAGCCTAGAGGTCAACACTAGGACTTCTACATCATTAACGGTAAGCCTAGAGGTCAACAATAGGACTTCTACATCATTAACAGTAAGCCTAGAGGTCAACAATAGGACTTCTACATCATTAACAGTAAGCCTAGAGGTCAACAATAGGACTTCTACATCGTTAACAGTAAGCCTAGAGGTCAACAATAGGACTTCTACATCATTAACAGTAAGCCTAGAGGTCAACAATAGGACTTCTACATCATTAACAGTAAGCCTAAAGGTCAACAATAGGACTTCTACATCATTAACAGTAAGCCTAGAGGTCAACAATAGGACTCCTACATCATTAACAGTAAGCCTAGAGGTCAACAATAGGACTTCTACATCATTAACAGTAAGCCTAGAGGTCAACAAAAGGACTTCTACATCATTAACAGTAAACCTAGAGGTCAACAATAGGACTTCTACATCATTAACAGTAAGCCTAGAGGTCAACACTAGGACTTCTACATCATTAACAGTAAGCATAGAGGTCAACAATAGGACTTCTACATCATTAACAGTAAGCCTAGAGGTCAACAATAGGACTTCTACATCATTAACAGTAAGCCTAGAGGTCAACAATAGGACTTCTACATCATTAACAGTAAGCCTAGAGGTCAACACTACGACTTCTACATCATTAACAGTAAGCCTAGAGGTCAACAATAGGACTTCTACATTTATAACAGTAAGCCTAGAGTTCAACACTAGGACTTCTACATCATTAACAGTAAGCCTAGAGGTCAACACTAGGACTTCTACATCATTAACAGTAAGCCTAGAGGTCAACACTAGGACTTCTACATCATTAACAGTAAGCCTAGAGGTCAACACTAGGACTTCTACATCATTAACAGTAAGCCTAGAGGTCAACAATAGGATATCTACATCATTAACAGTAAGCCTAGAGGTCAACTATAGGACTTCTACATCATTAACAGTAAGCCTAGAGGTCAACAATAGGACTTCTACATCATTAACAGTAAGCCTAGAGGTCAACAATAGGACTTCTACATCAGTAACAGTAAGCCTAGAGGTCAACAATAGGACTTCTACATCATTAACAGTAAACCTAGAGGTCAACAATAGGACTTCTACATCATTAACAGTAAGCCTAGAGATCAACAATAGGACTTCTACATCATTAACAGTAAGCCTAGAGGTCAACAATAGGACTTCTACATCATTAACAGTAAGCCTAGAGGTCAACAATAGGACTTCTACATCATTAACAGTAAGCCTAGAGGTCAACACTAGGACTTCTACATCATTAACGGTAAACCTAGAGGTCAACAATAGGACTTCTACATCATTAACAGTAAGCCTAGAGGTCAACACTAGGACTTCTACATCATTAACAGTAAGCCTAGAGGTCAACAATAGGACTTCTACATCATTAACAGTAAGCCTAGAGGTCAACAATAGGAATTCTACATCATTAACAGTAAGCCTAGAGGTCAACACTTGGACTTCTACACCATTAACAGTAAGCCTAGATGTCAACACTAGGACTTCTACATCATTAACAGTAAGCCTAGAGGTCAACAATAGGATATCTACATCATTAACAGTAAGCCAAGAGGTCAACAATAGGACTTCTACATCAGAAACAGTAATCCTAGAGGTCAACACTAGGACTTCTACATCAGTAACAGTAAGCCTAGAGGTCAACAATAGGACTTCTACATCATTAACAGTAAGCCTAGAGGTCAACACTAGGACTTCTACATCATTAACAGTAAACCTAGAGGTCAACAATAGGACTTCTACATCATTAACAGTAAGCCTAGAGGTCAACAATAGGACTTCTACATCATTAACAGTAAACCTAGAGGTCAACAATAGGACTTCTACATCATTAACAGTAAGCCTAGAGGTCAACAATAGGACTTCTACATCAGTAACAGTAAGCCTAGAGGTCAACAATAGGACTTCTACATCATTAACAGTAAACCTAGAGGTCAACAATAGGACTTCTACATCATTAACAGTAAGCCTAGAGGTCAACAATAGAACTTCTACATCATTAACAGTAAGCCTAGAGGTCAACAATAGGACTTCAACATCATTAACAGTAAGCCTAGAGGTCAACAATAGGACTTCTACATCATTAACAGTAAGCCTAGAGGTCAACACTAGGACTTCTACATCATTAACAGTAAACCTAGAGGTCAACAATAGGACTTCTACATCATTAACAGTAAGCCTAGAGGTCAACACTAGGACTTCTACATCATTAACAGTAAGCCTAGAGGTCAACAATAGGACTTCTACATCATTAACAGTAAGCCTAGAGGTCAACAATAGGACTTCTACATCATTAACAGTAAGCCTAGAGGTCAACACTAGGACTTCTACATCATTAACAGTAAGCCTAGAGGTCAACACTAGGACTTCTACATCATTAACAGTAAGCCTAGAGGTCAACAATAGGATATCTACATCATTAACAGTAAGCCAAGAGGTCAACAATAGGACTTCTACATCAGAAACAGTAATCCTAGAGGTCAACACTAGGACTTCTACATCAGTAACAGTAAGCCTAGAGGTCAACATTAGGACTTCTACATCATTAACAGTAAGCCTAGAGGTCAACACTAGGACTTCTACATCATTAACAGTAAGCCTAGAGGTCAACAATAGGACTTCTACATCATTAACAGTAAGCCTAGAGGTCAACAATAGGACTTCTACATCATTAACAGTAAATCTAGAGGTCAACAATAGGACTTCTACATCATTAACAGTAAGCCTAGAGGTCAACAATAGGACTTCTACATCAGTAACAGTAAGCCTAGAGGTCAACAATAGGACTTCTACATCATTAACAGTAAACCTAGAGGTCAACAATAGGACTTCTACATCATTAACAGTAAGCCTAGAGGTCAACACTAGGACTTCTACATCATTAACAGTAAGCCTAGAGGTCAACACTAGGACTTCTACATCATTAACAGTAAGCCTAGAGGTCAACAATAGGACTTCTACATCAGAAACAGTAAGCCTAGAGGTCAACAATAGGACTTCTACATCATTAACAGTAAGCCTAGAGGTCAACAATAGGACTTCTACATCATTAACAGTAATCCTAGAGGTCAACACTAGGACTTCTACATCAGTAACAGTAATCCTAGAGGTCAACAATAGGATATCTACATCATTAACAGTAAGCCTAGAGGTCAACAATAGGACTTCTACATCATTAACAGTAAGCCTAGAGGTCAACACTAGGACTTCTACATCATTAACGGTAAGCCTAGAGGTCAACAATAGGACTTCTACATCATTAACAGTAAGCCTAGAGGTCAACAATAGGACTTCTACATCATTAACAGTAAGCCTAGAGGTCAACAATAGGACTTCTACATCGTTAACAGTAAGCCTAGAGGTCAACAATAGGACTTCTACATCATTAACAGTAAGCCTAGAGGTCAACAATAGGACTTCTACATCATTAACAGTAAGCCTAGAGGTCAACAATAGGACTTCTAAATCATTAACAGTAAGCCTAGAGGTCAACAATAGGACTCCTACATCATTAACAGTAAGCCTAGAGGTCAACAATAGGACTTCTACATCATTAACAGTAAGCCTAGAGGTCAACAAAAGGACTTCTACATCATTAACAGTAAACCTAGAGGTCAACAATAGGACTTCTACATCATTAACAGTAAGCCTAGAGGTCAACACTAGGACTTCTACATCATTAACAGTAAGCATAGAGGTCAACAATAGGACTTCTACATCATTAACAGTAAGCCTAGAGGTCAACAATAGGACTTCTACATCATTAACAGTAAGCCTAGAGGTCAACAATAGGACTTCTACATCATTAACAGTAAGCCTAGAGGTCAACACTACGACTTCTACATCATTAACAGTAAGCCTAGAGGTCAACAATAGGACTTCTACATTTATAACAGTAAGCCTAGAGTTCAACACTAGGACTTCTACATCATTAACAGTAAGCCTAGACGTCAACACTAGGACTTCTACATCATTAACAGTAAGCCTAGAGGTCAACACTAGGACTTCTACATCATTAACAGTAAGCCTAGAGGTCAACAATAGGATATCTACATCATTAACAGTAAGCCTAGAGGTCAACAATAGGACTTCTACATCAGAAACAGTAAGCCTAGAGGTCAACAATAGGACTTCTACATCATTAACAGTAAGCCTAGAGGTCAACTATAGGACTTCTACATCATTAACAGTAAGCCTAGAGGTCAACAATAGGACTTCTACATCATTAACAGTAAGCCTAGAGGTCAACAATAGGACTTCTACATCAGTAACAGTAAGCCTAGAGATCAACAATAGGACTTCTACATCATTAACAGTAAACCTAGAGGTCAACAATAGGACTTCTACATCATTAACAGTAAGCCTAGAGATCAACAATAGGACTTCTACATCATTAACAGTAAGCCTAGAGGTCAACAATAGGACTTCTACATCATTAACAGTAAGCCTAGAGGTCAACAATAGGACTTCTACATCATTAACAGTAAGCCTAGAGGTCAACACTAGGACTTCTACATCATTAACGGTAAACCTAGAGGTCAACAATAGGACTTCTACATCATTAACAGTAAGCCTAGAGGTCAACACTAGGACTTCTACATCATTAACAGTAAGCCTAGAGGTCAACAATAGGACTTCTACATCATTAACAGTAAGCCTAGAGGTCAACAATAGGACTTCTACATCATTAACAGTAAGCCTAGAGGTCAACACTTGGACTTCTTCACCATTAACAGTAAGCCTAGATGTCAACACTAGGACTTCTACATCATTAACAGTAAGCCTAGAGGTCAACAATAGGATATCTACATCATTAACAGTAAGCCAAGAGGTCAACAATAGGACTTCTACATCAGAAACAGTAATCCTAGAGGTCAACACTAGGACTTCTACATCAGTAACAGTAAGCCTAGAGGTCAACAATAGGACTTCTACATCATTAACAGTAAGCCTAGAGGTCAACACTAGGACTTCTACATCATTAACAGTAAGCCTAGAGGTCAACAATAGGACTTCTACATCATTAACAGTAAGCCTAGAGGTCAACAATAGGACTTCTACATCATTAACAGTAAACCTAGAGGTCAACAATAGGACTTCTACATCATTAACAGTAAGCCTAGAGGTCAACAATAGGACTTCTACATCAGTAACAGTAAGCCTAGAGGTCAACAATAGGACTTCTACATCATTAACAGTAAACCTAGAGGTCAACAATAGGACTTCTACATCATTAACAGTAAGCCTAGAGGTCAACTATAGGACTTCTACATCATTAACAGTAAGCCTAGAGGTCAACAATAGGACTTCTACATCATTAACAGTAAGCCTAGAGGTCAACAATAGGACTTCTACATCAGTAACAGTAAGCCTAGAGGTCAACAATAGGACTTCTACATCATTAACAGTAAACCTAGAGGTCAACAATAGGACTTCTACATCATTAACAGTAAGCCTAGAGATCAACAATAGGACTTCTACATCATTAACAGTAAGCCTAGAGGTCAACAATAGGACTTCTACATCATTAACAGTAAGCCTAGAGGTCAACAATAGGACTTCTACATCATTAACAGTAAGCCTAGAGGTCAACACTAGGACTTCTACATCATTAACGGTAAACCTAGAGGTCAACAATAGGACTTCTACATCATTAACAGTAAGCCTAGAGGTCAACACTAGGACTTCTACATCATTAACAGTAAGCCTAGAGGTCAACAATAGGACTTCTACATCATTAACAGTAAGCCTAGAGGTCAACAATAGGACTTCTACATCATTAACAGTAAGCCTAGAGGTCAACACTTGGACTTCTTCACCATTAACAGTAAGCCTAGATGTCAACACTAGGACTTCTACATCATTAACAGTAAGCCTAGAGGTCAACAATAGGATATCTACATCATTAACAGTAAGCCAAGAGGTCAACAATAGGACTTCTACATCAGAAACAGTAATCCTAGAGGTCAACACTAGGACTTCTACATCAGTAACAGTAAGCCTAGAGGTCAACAATAGGACTTCTACATCATTAACAGTAAGCCTAGAGGTCAACACTAGGACTTCTACATCATTAACAGTAAGCCTAGAGGTCAACAATAGGACTTCTACATCATTAACAGTAAGCCTAGAGGTCAACAATAGGACTTCTACATCATTAACAGTAAACCTAGAGGTCAACAATAGGACTTCTACATCATTAACAGTAAGCCTAGAGGTCAACAATAGGACTTCTACATCAGTAACAGTAAGCCTAGAGGTCAACAATAGGACTTCTACATCATTAACAGTAAACCTAGAGGTCAACAATAGGACTTCTACATCATTAACAGTAAGCCTAGAGGTCAACAATAGAACTTCTACATCATTAACAGTAAGCCTAGAGGTCAACAATAGGACTTCAACATCATTAACAGTAAGCCTAGAGGTCAACAATAGGACTTCTACATCATTAACAGTAAGCCTAGAGGTCAACACTAGGACTTCTACATCATTAACAGTAAACCTAGAGGTCAACAATAGGACTTCTACATCATTAACAGTAAGCCTAGAGGTCAACACTAGGACTTCTACATCATTAACAGTAAGCCTAGAGGTCAACAATAGGACTTCTACATCATTAACAGTAAGCCTAGAGGTCAACAATAGGACTTCTACATCATTAACAGTAAGCCTAGAGGTCAACACTAGGACTTCTACATCATTAACAGTAAGCCTAGAGGTCAACACTAGGACTTCTACATCATTAACAGTAAGCCTAGAGGTCAACAATAGGATATCTACATCATTAACAGTAAGCCAAGAGGTCAACAATAGGACTTCTACATCAGAAACAGTAATGCTAGAGGTCAACACTAGGACTTCTACATCAGTAACAGTAAGCCTAGAGGTCAACATTAGGACTTCTACATCATTAACAGTAAGCCTAGAGGTCAACACTAGGACTTCTACATCATTAACAGTAAGCCTAGAGGTCAACAATAGGACTTCTACATCATTAACAGTAAGCCTAGAGGTCAACAATAGGACTTCTACATCATTAACAGTAAATCTAGAGGTCAACAATAGGACTTCTACATCATTAACAGTAAGCCTAGAGGTCAACAATAGGACTTCTACATCAGTAACAGTAAGCCTAGAGGTCAACAATAGGACTTCTACATCATTAACAGTAAACCTAGAGGTCAACAATAGGACTTCTACATCATTAACAGTAAGCCTAGAGGTCAACAATAGGACTTCTACATCATTAACAGTAAGCCTAGAGGTCAACAATAGGACTTCTACATCATTAACAGTAAGCCTAGAGGTCAACACTAGGACTTCTACATCATTAACAGTAAACCTAGAGGTCAACAATAGGACTTCTACATCATTAACAGTAAGCCTAGAGGTCAACACTAGGACTTCTACATCATTAACAGTAAGCCTAGAGGTCAACAATAGGACTTCTACATCATTAACAGTAAGCCTAGAGGTCAACAATAGGACTTCTACATCATTAACAGTAAGCCTAGAGGTCAACACTAGGACTTCTACATCATTAACAGTAAGCCTAGAGGTCAACACTAGGACTTCTACATCATTAACAGTAAGCCTAGAGTTCAACAATAGGATATCTACATCATTAACAGTAAGCCAAGAGGTCAACAATAGGACTTCTACATCAGAAACAGTAATCCTAGAGGTCAACACTAGGACTTCTACATCAGTAACAGTAAGCCTAGAGGTCAACAATAGGACTTCTACATCATTAACAGTAAGCCTAGAGGTCAACAATAGGACTTCTACATCATTAACAGTAAGCCTAGAGGTCAACAATAGAACTTCTACATCATTAACAGTAAGCCTAGAGGTCAACAATAGGACTCCTACATCATTAACAGTAAGCCTAGAGGTCAACAATAGGACTTCTACATCATTAACAGTAAGCCTAGAGGTCAACAAAAGGACTTCTACATCATTAACAGTAAACCTAGAGGTCAACAATAGGACTTCTACATCATTAACAGTAAGCCTAGAGGTCAACACTAGGACTTCTACATCATTAACAGTAAGCATAGAGGTCAACAATAGGACTTCTACATCATTAACAGTAAGCCTAGAGGTCAACAATAGGACTTCTACATCATTAACAGTAAGCCTAGAGGTCAACAATAGGACTTCTACATCATTAACAGTAAGCCTAGAGGTCAACACTACGACTTCTACATCATTAACAGTAAGCCTAGAGGTCAACAATAGGACTTCTACATTTATAACAGTAAGCCTAGAGTTCAACACTAGGACTTCTACATCATTAACAGTAAGCCTAGAGGTCAACACTAGGACTTCTACATCATTAACAGTAAGCCTAGAGGTCAACACTAGGACTTCTACATCATTAACAGTAAGCCTAGAGGTCAACACTAGGACTTCTACATCATTAACAGTAAGCCTAGAGGTCAACAATAGGATATCTACATCATTAACAGTAAGCCTAGAGGTCAACAATAGGACTTCTACATCAGAAACAGTAAGCCTAGAGGTCAACAATAGGACTTCTACATCATTAACAGTAAGCCTAGAGGTCAACTATAGGACTTCTACATCATTAACAGTAAGCCTAGAGGTCAACAATAGGACTTCTACATCATTAACAGTAAGCCTAGAGGTCAACAATAGGACTTCTACATCAGTAACAGTAAGCCTAGAGGTCAACAATAGGACTTCTACATCATTAACAGTAAACCTAGAGGTCAACAATAGGACTTCTACATCATTAACAGTAAGCCTAGAGATCAACAATAGGACTTCTACATCATTAACAGTAAGCCTAGAGGTCAACAATAGGACTTCTACATCATTAACAGTAAGCCTAGAGGTCAACAATAGGACTTCTACATCATTAACAGTAAGCCTAGAGGTCAACACTAGGACTTCTACATCATTAACGGTAAACCTAGAGGTCAACAATAGGAGTTCTACATCATTAACAGTAAGCCTAGAGGTCAACACTAGGACTTCTACATCATTAACAGTAAGCCTAGAGGTCAACAATAGGACTTCTACATCATTAACAGTAAGCCTAGAGGTCAACAATAGGACTTCTACATCATTAACAGTAAGCCTAGAGGTCAACACTTGGACTTCTACACCATTAACAGTAAGCCTAGATGTCAACACTAGGACTTCTACATCATTAACAGTAAGCCTAGAGGTCAACAATAGGATATCTACATCATTAACAGTAAGCCAAGAGGTCAACAATAGGACTTCTACATCAGAAACAGTAATCCTAGAGGTCAACACTAGGACTTCTACATCAGTAACAGTAAGCCTAGAGGTCAACAATAGGACTTCTACATCATTAACAGTAAGCCTAGAGGTCAACACTAGGACTTCTACATCATTAACAGTAAGCCTAGAGGTCAACAATAGGACTTCTACATCATTAACAGTAAGCCTAGAGGTCAACAATAGGACTTCTACATCATTAACAGTAAACCTAGAGGTCAACAATAGGACTTCTACATCATTAACAGTAAGCCTAGAGGTCAACAATAGGACTTCTACATCAGTAACAGTAAGCCTAGAGGTCAACAATAGGACTTCTACATCATTAACAGTAAACCTAGAGGTCAACAATAGGACTTCTACATCATTAACAGTAAGCCTAGAGGTCAACAATAGAACTTCTACATCATTAACAGTAAGCCTAGAGGTCAACAATAGGACTTCAACATCATTAACAGTAAGCCTAGAGGTCAACAATAGGACTTCTACATCATTAACAGTAAGCCTAGAGGTCAACACTAGGACTTCTACATCATTAACAGTAAACCTAGAGGTCAACAATAGGACTTCTACATCATTAACAGTAAGCCTAGAGGTCAACACTAGGACTTCTACATCATTAACAGTAAGCCTAGAGGTCAACAATAGGACTTCTACATCATTAACAGTAAGCCTAGAGGTCAACAATAGGACTTCTACATCATTAACAGTAAGCCTAGAGGTCAACACTAGGACTTCTACATCATTAACAGTAAGCCTAGAGGTCAACACTAGGACTTCTACATCATTAACAGTAAGCCTAGAGGTCAACAATAGGATATCTACATCATTAACAGTAAGCCAAGAGGTCAACAATAGGACTTCTACATCAGAAACAGTAATCCTAGAGGTCAACACTAGGACTTCTACATCAGTAACAGTAAGCCTAGAGGTCAACATTAGGACTTCTACATCATTAACAGTAAGCCTAGAGGTCAACACTAGGACTTCTACATCATTAACAGTAAGCCTAGAGGTCAACAATAGGACTTCTACATCATTAACAGTAAGCCTAGAGGTCAACAATAGGACTTCTACATCATTAACAGTAAATCTAGAGGTCAACAATAGGACTGCTACATCATTAACAGTAAGCCTAGAGGTCAACAATAGGACTTCTACATCAGTAACAGTAAGCCTAGAGGTCAACAATAGGACTTCTACATCATTAACAGTAAACCTAGAGGTCAACAATAGGACTTCTACATCATTAACAGTAAGCCTAGAGGTCAACAATAGGACTTCTACATCATTAACAGTAAGCCTAGAGGTCAACAATAGGACTTCTACATCATTAACAGTAAATCTAGAGGTCAACAATAGGACTTCTACATCATTAACAGTAAGCCTAGAGGTCAACAATAGGACTTCTACATCAGTAACAGTAAGCCTAGAGGTCAACAATAGGACTTCTACATCATTAACAGTAAACCTAGAGGTCAACAATAGGACTTCTACATCATTAACAGTAAGCCTAGAGGTCAACAATAGGACTTCTACATCATTAACAGTAAGCCTAGAGGTCAACAATAGGACTTCTACATCATTAACAGTAAGCCTAGAGGTCAACACTAGGACTTCTACATCATTAACAGTAAACCTAGAGGTCAACAATAGGACTTCTACATCATTAACAGTAAGCCTAGAGGTCAACACTAGGACTTCTACATCATTAACAGTAAGCCTAGAGGTCAACAATAGGACTTCTACATCATTAACAGTAAGCCTAGAGGTCAACAATAGGACTTCTACATCATTAACAGTAAGCCTAGAGGTCAACACTAGGACTTCTACATCATTAACAGTAAGCCTAGAGGTCAACACTAGGACTTCTACATCATTAACAGTAAGCCTAGAGTTCAACAATAGGATATCTACATCATTAACAGTAAGCCAAGAGGTCAACAATAGGACTTCTACATCAGAAACAGTAATCCTAGAGGTCAACACTAGGACTTCTACATCAGTAACAGTAAGCCTAGAGGTCAACAATAGGACTTCTACATCATTAACAGTAAGCCTAGAGGTCAACAATAGGACTTCTACATCATTAACAGTAAGCCTAGAGGTCAACAATAGAACTTCTACATCATTAACAGTAAGCCTAGAGGTCAACAATAGGACTCCTTCATCATTAACAGTAAGCCTAGAGGTCAACAATAGGACTTCTACATCATTAACAGTAAGCCTAGAGGTCAACAAAAGGACTTCTACATCATTAACAGTAAACCTAGAGGTCAACAATAGGACTTCTACATCATTAACAGTAAGCCTAGAGGTCAACACTAGGACTTCTACATCATTAACAGTAAGCATAGAGGTCAACAATAGGACTTCTACATCATTAACAGTAAGCCTAGAGGTCAACAATAGGACTTCTACATCATTAACAGTAAGCCTAGAGGTCAACAATAGGACTTCTACATCATTAACAGTAAGCCTAGAGGTCAACACTACGACTTCTACATCATTAACAGTAAGCCTAGAGGTCAACAATAGGACTTCTACATTTATAACAGTAAGCCTAGAGTTCAACACTAGGACTTCTACATCATTAACAGTAAGCCTAGAGGTCAACACTAGGACTTCTACATCATTAACAGTAAGCCTAGAGGTCAACACTAGGACTTCTACATCATTAACAGTAAGCCTAGAGGTCAACACTAGGACTTCTACATCATTAACAGTAAGCCTAGAGGTCAACAATAGGATATCTACATCATTAACAGTAAGCCTAGAGGTCAACAATAGGACTTCTACATCAGAAACAGTAAGCCTAGAGGTCAACAATAGGACTTCTACATCATTAACAGTAAGCCTAGAGGTCAACTATAGGACTTCTACATCATTAACAGTAAGCCTAGAGGTCAACAATAGGACTTCTACATCATTAACAGTAAGCCTAGAGGTCAACAATAGGACTTCTACATCAGTAACAGTAAGCCTAGAGGTCAACAATAGGACTTCTACATCATTAACAGTAAACCTAGAGGTCAACAATAGGACTTCTACATCATTAACAGTAAGCCTAGAGATCAACAATAGGACATCTACATCATTAACAGTAAGCCTAGAGGTCAACAATAGGACTTCTACATCATTAACAGTAAGCCTAGAGGTCAACAATAGGACTTCTACATCATTAACAGTAAGCCTAGAGGTCAACACTAGGACTTCTACATCATTAACGGTAAACCTAGAGGTCAACAATAGGAGTTCTACATCATTAACAGTAAGCCTAGAGGTCAACACTAGGACTTCTACATCATTAACAGTAAGCCTAGAGGTCAACAATAGGACTTCTACATCATTAACAGTAAGCCTAGAGGTCAACAATAGGACTTCTACATCATTAACAGTAAGCCTAGAGGTCAACACTTGGACTTCTACACCATTAACAGTAAGCCTAGATGTCAACACTAGGACTTCTACATCATTAACAGTAAGCCTAGAGGTCAACAATAGGATATCTACATCATTAACAGTAAGCCAAGAGGTCAACAATAGGACTTCTACATCAGAAACAGTAATCCTAGAGGTCAACACTAGGACTTCTACATCAGTAACAGTAAGCCTAGAGGTCAACAATAGGACTTCTACATCATTAACAGTAAGCCTAGAGGTCAACACTAGGACTTCTACATCATTAACAGTAAGCCTAGAGGTCAACAATAGGACTTCTACATCATTAACAGTAAGCCTAGAGGTCAACAATAGGACTTCTACATCATTAACAGTAAACCTAGAGGTCAACAATAGGACTTCTACATCATTAACAGTAAGCCTAGAGGTCAACAATAGGACTTCTACATCAGTAACAGTAAGCCTAGAGGTCAACAATAGGACTTCTACATCATTAACAGTAAACCTAGAGGTCAACAATAGGACTTCTACATCATTAACAGTAAGCCTAGAGGTCAACAATAGAACTTCTACATCGTTAACAGTAAGCCTAGAGGTCAACAATAGGACTTCAACATCATTAACAGTAAGCCTAGAGGTCAACAATAGGACTTCTACATCATTAACAGTAAGCCTAGAGGTCAACACTAGGACTTCTACATCATTAACAGTAAACCTAGAGGTCAACAATAGGACTTCTACATCATTAACAGTAAGCCTAGAGGTCAACACTAGGACTTCTACATCATTAACAGTAAGCCTAGAGGTCAACAATAGGACTTCTACATCATTAACAGTAAGCCTAGAGGTCAACAATAGGACTTCTACATCATTAACAGTAAGCCTAGAGGTCAACACTAGGACTTCTACATCATTAACAGTAAGCCTAGAGGTCAACACTAGGACTTCTACATCATTAACAGTAAGCCTAGAGGTCAACAATAGGATATCTACATCATTAACAGTAAGCCAAGAGGTCAACAATAGGACTTCTACATCAGAAACAGTAATCCTAGAGGTCAACACTAGGACTTCTACATCAGTAACAGTAAGCCTAGAGGTCAACATTAGGACTTCTACATCATTAACAGTAAGCCTAGAGGTCAACACTAGGACTTCTACATCATTAACAGTAAGCCTAGAGGTCAACAATAGGACTTCTACATCATTAACAGTAAGCCTAGAGGTCAACAATAGGACTTCTACATCATTAACAGTAAATCTAGAGGTCAACAATAGGACTTCTACATCATTAACAGTAAGCCTAGAGGTCAACAATAGGACTTCTACATCAGTAACAGTAAGCCTAGAGGTCAACAATAGGACTTCTACATCATTAACAGTAAACCTAGAGGTCAACAATAGGACTTCTACATCATTAACAGTAAGCCTAGAGGTCAACAATAGGACTTCTACATCATTAACAGTAAGCCTAGAGGTCAACAATAGGACTTCTACATCATTAACAGTAAGCCTAGAGGTCAACACTAGGACTTCTACATCATTAACAGTAAACCTAGAGGTCAACAATAGGACTTCTACATCATTAACAGTAAGCCTAGAGGTCAACACTAGGACTTCTACATCATTAACAGTAAGCCTAGAGGTCAACAATAGGACTTCTACATCATTAACAGTAAGCCTAGAGGTCAACAATAGGACTTCTACATCATTAACAGTAAGCCTAGAGGTCAACACTAGGACTTCTACATCATTAACAGTAAGCCTAGAGGTCAACACTAGGACTTCTACATCATTAACAGTAAGCCTAGAGTTCAACAATAGGATATCTACATCATTAACAGTAAGCCAAGAGGTCAACAATAGGACTTCTACATCAGAAACAGTAATCCTAGAGGTCAACACTAGGACTTCTACATCAGTAACAGTAAGCCTAGAGGTCAACAATAGGACTTCTACATCATTAACAGTAAGCCTAGAGGTCAACACTAGGACTTCTACATCATTAACAGTAAGCCTAGAGGTCAACAATAGGACTTCTACATCATTAACAGTAAGCCTAGAGGTCAACAATAGGACTTCTACATCATTAACAGTAAGCCTAGAGGTAAACACTAGGACTTCTACATCATTAACAGTAAGCCTAGAGGTCAACACTAGGACTTCTACATCATTAACAGTAAGCCTAGAGGTCAACAATAGGATATCTACATCATTAACAGTAAGCCAAGAGGTCAACAATAGGACTTCTACATCAGAAACAGTAATCCTAGAGGTCAACACTAGGACTTCTACATCAGTAACAGTAAGCCTAGAGGTCAACAATAGGACTTCTACATCATTAATAGTAAGCCTAGAGGTCAACACTAGGACTTCTACATCATTAACAGTAAGCCTAGAGGTCAACAATAGGACTTCTACATCATTAACAGTAAGCCTAGAGGTCAACAATAGGACTTCTACATCATTAACAGTAAACCTAGAGGTCAACAATAGGACTTCTACATCATTAACAGTAAGCCTAGAGGTCAACAATAGGACTTCTACATCATTAACAGTAAGCCTAGAGGTCAACAATAGGACTTCTACATCAGTAACAGTAAGCCTAGAGGTCAACAATAGGACTTCTACATCATTAACAGTAAGCCTAGAGGTCAACACTAGGACTTCTACATCATTAACAGTAAGCCTAGAGGTCAACACTAGGACTTCTACATTTATAACAGTAAGCCTAGAGGTCAACAATAGGAATCCTACATCAGTAACAGTAAGCCTAGAGGTCAACAATAGGACTTCTACATCATTAACAGTAAACCTAGAGGTCAACAATAGGACTTCTACATCATTAACAGTAAGCCTAGAGGTCAACACTATGACTTCTACATCATTAACAGTAAGCCTAGAGGTCAACACTAGGACTTCTACATCATTAAAAGTAAGCCTAGAGGTCAACAATAGGAATCCTACATCAGTAACAGTAAGCCTAGAGGTCAACAATAGGACTTCTACATCATTAACAGTAAACCTAGAGGTCAACAATAGGACTTCTACATCATTAACAGTAAGCCTAGAGGTCAACACTAGGACTTCTACATCATTAACAGTAAGCGTAGAGGTCAACAATAGGATATCTACATCATTAACAGTAAGCCTAGAGGTCAACAATAGGACTTCTACATCAGAAACAGTAAGCCTAGAGGTCAACAATAGGACTTCTACATCATTAACAGTAAACCTAGAGGTCAACAATAGGACTTCTACATCATTAACAGTAAGCCTAGAGGTCAACAATAGGAATCCTACATCAGTAACAGTAAGCCTAGAGGTCAACAATAGGACTTCTACATCATTAACAGTAAACCTAGAGGTCAACAATAGGACTTCTACATCATTAACAGTAAGCCTAGAGGTCAACACTATGACTTCTACATCATTAACAGTAAGCCTAGAGGTCAACACTAGGACTTCTACATCATTAACAGTAAGCCTAGAGGTCAACAATAGGAATCCTACATCAGTAACAGTAAGCCTAGAGGTCAACAATAGGACTTCTACATCATTAACAGTAAACCTAGAGGTCAACAATAGGACTTCTACATCATTAACAGTAAGCCTAGAGGTCAACAATAGGACTTCTACATCATTAACAGTAAGCCTAGAGGTCAACACTAGGACTTCTACATCATTAACAGTAAGCCTAGAGGTCAACAATAGGACTTCTACATCATTAACAGTAAGCCTAGAGGTCAACACTAGGACTTCTACATCATTAACAGTAAACCTAGAGGTCAACAATAGGACTTCTACATCATTAACAGTAAGCCTAGAGGTCAACACTAGGGCTTCTACATCATTAACAGTAAGCCTAGAGGTCAACAATAGACTTCTACATCATTAACAGTAAGCCTAGAGGTCAACAATAGGACTTCTACATCAGTAACAGTAAGCCTAGAGGTCAACAATAGGACTTCTACATCATTAACAGTAAGCCTAGAGGTTAACACTACGACTTCTACATCATTAACAGTAAGCCTAGAGGTCAACAATAGGACTTCTACATTTATAACAGTAAGCCTAGAGTTCAACACTAGGACTTCTACATCATTAACAGTAAGCCTAGAGGTCAACACTAGGACTTCTACATCATTAACAGTAAGCGTAGAGGTCAACAATAGGATATCTACATCATTAACAGTAAGCGTAGAGGTCAACAATAGGACTTCTACATCATTAACAGTAAGCCTAGAGGTCAACACTAGGACTTCTACATAATTAACAGTAAGCCTAGAGGTCGACAATAGGACTTCTACATCATTAACAGTAAGCCTAGAGGTCAACAATAGGACTTCTACATCATTAACAGTAAGCCTAGTGGTCAACAATAGGACTTCTACATCATTAACAGTAAGCCTAGAGGTCAACAATAGGACTTCTACATCATTAACAGTAAGCCTAGAGGTCAACAATAGGACTTCCACATCATTAACAGTAAGCCTAGAGGTCAACAATAGGACTTCTACATCATTAACAGTAAACCTAGAGGTCAACAATAGGACTTCTACATCATTAACAGTAAGCCTAGAGGTCAACAATAGGACTTCTACATCATTAACAGTAAGACTAGAGGTCAACACTAGGACTTCTACATCATTAACAGTAAGCCTAGAGGTCAACAATAGGACTTCTACATCATTAACAGTAAGCCTAGAGGTCAACAATAGGACTTCTACATTTATAACAGTAAGCCTAGAGTTCAACACTAGGACTTCTACATCATTAACAGTAAGCCTAGAGGTCAACAATAGGACTTCTACATCATTAACAGTAAACCTAGAGGTCAACAATAGGACTTCTACATCATTAACAGTAAGAATAGAGGTCAACAATAGGACTTCTACATCATTAACAGTAAGCCTAGAGGTCAACAATAGGACTCCTACATCATTAACAGTAAGCCTAGAGGTCAACAATAGGACTTCTACATCATTAACAGTAAGCCTAGAGGTCAACAATAGGACTTCTACATCAGTAACAGTAAGCCTAGAGGTCAACAATAGGACTTCCACATCATTAACAGTAAGCCTAGAGGTCAACAATAGGACTTCTACATCATTAACAGTAAACCTAGAGGTCAACAATAGGACTTCTACATCATTAACAGTAAGCCTAGAGGTCAACAATAGGACTTCTACATCATTAACAGTAAGACTAGAGGTCAACACTAGGACTTCTACATCATTAACAGTAAGCCTAGAGGTCAACAATAGGACTTCTACATCATTAACAGTAAGCCTAGAGGTCAACAATAGGACTTCTACATTTATAACAGTAAGCCTAGAGTTCAACACTAGGACTTCTACATCATTAACAGTAAGCCTAGAGGTCAACAATAGGACTTCTACATCATTAACAGTAAACCTAGAGGTCAACAATAGGACTTCTACATCATTAACAGTAAGCCTAGAGGTCAACAATAGGACTTCTACATCATTAACAGTAAGCCTAGAGGTCAACAATAGGACTCCTACATCATTAACAGTAAGCCTAGAGGTCAACAATAGGACTTCTACATCATTAACAGTAAGCCTAGAGGTCAACAATAGGACTTCTACATCAGTAACAGTAAGCCTAGAGGTCAACAATAGGACTTCTAAATAATTAACAGTAAACCTAGAGGTCAACAATAGGACTTCTACATCATTAACAGTAAGCCTAGAGGTCAACAATAGGACTTCTACATCATTAACTGTAAGCCTAGAGGTCAACACTAGGACTTCTACATCATTAAAAGTAAGCCTAGAGGTCAACAATAGGACTTCTACATCATTAACAGTAAGCCTAGAGGTCAACACTAGGACTTCTACATCATTAACAGTAAACCTAGAGTACAACAATAGGACTTCTACATCATTAACAGTAAGCCTAGAGGTCAACATTAGGACTTCTACATCATTAACAGTAAGCCTAGAGGTCAACAATAGGACTTCTACATCATTAACAGTAAGCCTAGAGGTCAACACTAGGACTTCTACATCATTAACAGTAAGCCTAGAGGTCAACAATAGGACTTCTACATCATTAACAGTAAGCCTAGAGGTCAACACTAGGACTTCTACATCATTAACAGTAAACCTAGAGGTCAACAATAGGACTTCTACATCATTAACAGTAAGCCTAGAGGTCAACACTAGGACTTCTACATCATTAACAATAAGCCTAGAGGTCAACAATAGGACTTCTACATCATTAACAGTAAGCCTAGAGGTCAACACTAGGACTTCTACATCATTAACAGTAAGCCTAGAGGTCAACAATAGGACTTCTACATCATTAACAGTAAGCCTAGAGGTCAACAATAGGACTTCTACATCATTAACAGTAAACCTAGAGGTCAACAATAGGACTTCTACATCATTAACAGTAAGCCTAGAGGTCAACAATAGGACTTCTACATCATTAACAGTAAGCCTAGAGGTCAACAATAGGACTTCTACATCAGTAACAGTAAGCCTAGAGGTCAACAATAGGACTTCTAAATAATTAACAGTAAACCTAGAGGTCAACAATAGGACTTCTACATCATTAACAGTAAGCCTAGAGGTCAACAATAGGACTTCTACATCATTAACTGTAAGCCTAGAGGTCAACACTAGGACTTCTACATCATTAAAAGTAAGCCTAGAGGTCAACAATAGGACTTCTACATCATTAACAGTAAGCCTAGAGGTCAACACTAGGACTTCTACATCATTAACAGTAAACCTAGAGTACAACAATAGGACTTCTACATCATTAACAGTAAGCCTAGAGGTCAACATTAGGACTTCTACATCATTAACAGTAAGCCTAGAGGTCAACAATAGGACTTCTACATCATTAACAGTAAGCCTAGAGGTCAACACTAGGACTTCTACATCATTAACAGTAAGCCTAGAGGTCAACAATAGGACTTCTACATCATTAACAGTAAGCCTAGAGGTCAACACTAGGACTTCTACATCATTAACAGTAAACCTAGAGGTCAACAATAGGACTTCTACATCATTAACAGTAAGCCTAGAGGTCAACACTAGGACTTCTACATCATTAACAATAAGCCTAGAGGTCAACAATAGGACTTCTACATCATTAACAGTAAGCCTAGAGGTCAACACTAGGACTTCTACATCATTAACAGTAAGCCTAGAGGTCAACAATAGGACTTCTACATCATTAACAGTAAGCCTAGAGGTCAACAATAGGACTTCTACATCATTAACAGTAAACCTAGAGGTCAACAATAGGACTTCTACATCATTAACAGTAAGCCTAGAGGTCAACAATAGGACTTCTACATCATTAACAGTAAGCCTAGAGGTCAACAATAGGACTCCTACATCATTAACAGTAAGCCTAGAGGTCAACAATAGGACTTCTACATCATTAACAGTAAGCCTAGAGGTCAACAATAGGACTTCTACATCAGTAACAGTAAGCCTAGAGGTCAACAATAGGACTTCTACATCATTAACAGTAAACCTAGAGGTCAACAATAGGACTTCTACATCATTAACAGTAAGCCTAGAGGTCAACAATAGGACTTCTACATCATTAACAGTAAGCCTAGAGGTCAACAATAGGACTTCTACATCATTAACAGTAAGCCTAGAGGTCAACAATAGGACTTCTACATCATTAACAGTAAACCTAGAGGTCAACAATAGGACTTCTACATCATTAACAGTAAGCCTAGAGGTCAACAATAGGACTTCTACATCATTAACAGTAAGCCTAGAGGTCAACACTAGGACTTCTACATCATTAACAGTAAGCCTAGATGTCAACAATAGGACTTCTACATCATTAACAGTAAGCCTAGAGGTCAACACTAGGACTTCTACATCATTAACAGTAAACCTAGAGGTCAACAATAGGACTTCTACATCATTAACAGTAAGCCTAGAGGTCAACACTAGGGCTTCTACATCATTAACAGTAAGCCTAGAGGTCAACAATAGACTTCTACATCATTAACAGTAAGCCTAGAGGTCAACAATAGGACTTCTACATCAGTAACAGTAAGCCTAGAGGTCAACAATAGGACTTCTACATCATTAACAGTAAGCCTAGAGGTTAACACTACGACTTCTACATCATTAACAGTAAGCCTAGAGGTCAACAATAGGACTTCTACATTTATAACAGTAAGCCTAGAGTTCAACACTAGGACTTCTACATCATTAACAGTAAGCCTAGAGGTCAACACTAGGACTTCTACATCATTAACAGTAAGCGTAGAGGTCAACAATAGGATATCTACATCATTAACAGTAAGCGTAGAGGTCAACAATAGGACTTCTACATCATTAACAGTAAGCCTAGAGGTCAACACTAGGACTTCTACATAATTAACAGTAAGCCTAGAGGTCGACAATAGGACTTCTACATCATTAACAGTAAGCCTAGAGGTCAACAATAGGACTTCTACATCATTAACAGTAAGCCTAGTGGTCAACAATAGGACTTCTACATCATTAACAGTAAGCCTAGAGGTCAACAATAGGACTTCTACATCATTAACAGTAAGCCTAGAGGTCAACAATAGGACTTCCACATCATTAACAGTAAGCCTAGAGGTCAACAATAGGACTTCTACATCATTAACAGTAAACCTAGAGGTCAACAATAGGACTTCTACATCATTAACAGTAAGCCTAGAGGTCAACAATAGGACTTCTACATCATTAACAGTAAGACTAGAGGTCAACACTAGGACTTCTACATCATTAACAGTAAGCCTAGAGGTCAACAATAGGACTTCTACATCATTAACAGTAAGCCTAGAGGTCAACAATAGGACTTCTACATTTATAACAGTAAGCCTAGAGTTCAACACTAGGACTTCTACATCATTAACAGTAAGCCTAGAGGTCAACAATAGGACTTCTACATCATTAACAGTAAACCTAGAGGTCAACAATAGGACTTCTACATCATTAACAGTAAGAATAGAGGTCAACAATAGGACTTCTACATCATTAACAGTAAGCCTAGAGGTCAACAATAGGACTCCTACATCATTAACAGTAAGCCTAGAGGTCAACAATAGGACTTCTACATCATTAACAGTAAGCCTAGAGGTCAACAATAGGACTTCTACATCAGTAACAGTAAGCCTAGAGGTCAACAATAGGACTTCCACATCATTAACAGTAAGCCTAGAGGTCAACAATAGGACTTCTACATCATTAACAGTAAACCTAGAGGTCAACAATAGGACTTCTACATCATTAACAGTAAGCCTAGAGGTCAACAATAGGACTTCTACATCATTAACAGTAAGACTAGAGGTCAACACTAGGACTTCTACATCATTAACAGTAAGCCTAGAGGTCAACAATAGGACTTCTACATCATTAACAGTAAGCCTAGAGGTCAACAATAGGACTTCTACATTTATAACAGTAAGCCTAGAGTTCAACACTAGGACTTCTACATCATTAACAGTAAGCCTAGAGGTCAACAATAGGACTTCTACATCATTAACAGTAAACCTAGAGGTCAACAATAGGACTTCTACATCATTAACAGTAAGCCTAGAGGTCAACAATAGGACTTCTACATCATTAACAGTAAGCCTAGAGGTCAACAATAGGACTCCTACATCATTAACAGTAAGCCTAGAGGTCAACAATAGGACTTCTACATCATTAACAGTAAGCCTAGAGGTCAACAATAGGACTTCTACATCAGTAACAGTAAGCCTAGAGGTCAACAATAGGACTTCTAAATAATTAACAGTAAACCTAGAGGTCAACAATAGGACTTCTACATCATTAACAGTAAGCCTAGAGGTCAACAATAGGACTTCTACATCATTAACTGTAAGCCTAGAGGTCAACACTAGGACTTCTACATCATTAAAAGTAAGCCTAGAGGTCAACAATAGGACTTCTACATCATTAACAGTAAGCCTAGAGGTCAACACTAGGACTTCTACATCATTAACAGTAAACCTAGAGTACAACAATAGGACTTCTACATCATTAACAGTAAGCCTAGAGGTCAACATTAGGACTTCTACATCATTAACAGTAAGCCTAGAGGTCAACAATAGGACTTCTACATCATTAACAGTAAGCCTAGAGGTCAACACTAGGACTTCTACATCATTAACAGTAAGCCTAGAGGTCAACAATAGGACTTCTACATCATTAACAGTAAGCCTAGAGGTCAACACTAGGACTTCTACATCATTAACAGTAAACCTAGAGGTCAACAATAGGACTTCTACATCATTAACAGTAAGCCTAGAGGTCAACACTAGGACTTCTACATCATTAACAATAAGCCTAGAGGTCAACAATAGGACTTCTACATCATTAACAGTAAGCCTAGAGGTCAACACTAGGACTTCTACATCATTAACAGTAAGCCTAGAGGTCAACAATAGGACTTCTACATCATTAACAGTAAGCCTAGAGGTCAACAATAGGACTTCTACATCATTAACAGTAAACCTAGAGGTCAACAATAGGACTTCTACATCATTAACAGTAAGCCTAGAGGTCAACAATAGGACTTCTACATCATTAACAGTAAGCCTAGAGGTCAACAATAGGACTTCTACATCAGTAACAGTAAGCCTAGAGGTCAACAATAGGACTTCTAAATAATTAACAGTAAACCTAGAGGTCAACAATAGGACTTCTACATCATTAACAGTAAGCCTAGAGGTCAACAATAGGACTTCTACATCATTAACTGTAAGCCTAGAGGTCAACACTAGGACTTCTACATCATTAAAAGTAAGCCTAGAGGTCAACAATAGGACTTCTACATCATTAACAGTAAGCCTAGAGGTCAACACTAGGACTTCTACATCATTAACAGTAAACCTAGAGTACAACAATAGGACTTCTACATCATTAACAGTAAGCCTAGAGGTCAACATTAGGACTTCTACATCATTAACAGTAAGCCTAGAGGTCAACAATAGGACTTCTACATCATTAACAGTAAGCCTAGAGGTCAACACTAGGACTTCTACATCATTAACAGTAAGCCTAGAGGTCAACAATAGGACTTCTACATCATTAACAGTAAGCCTAGAGGTCAACACTAGGACTTCTACATCATTAACAGTAAACCTAGAGGTCAACAATAGGACTTCTACATCATTAACAGTAAGCCTAGAGGTCAACACTAGGACTTCTACATCATTAACAATAAGCCTAGAGGTCAACAATAGGACTTCTACATCATTAACAGTAAGCCTAGAGGTCAACACTAGGACTTCTACATCATTAACAGTAAGCCTAGAGGTCAACAATAGGACTTCTACATCATTAACAGTAAGCCTAGAGGTCAACAATAGGACTTCTACATCATTAACAGTAAACCTAGAGGTCAACAATAGGACTTCTACATCATTAACAGTAAGCCTAGAGGTCAACAATAGGACTTCTACATCATTAACAGTAAGCCTAGAGGTCAACAATAGGACTCCTACATCATTAACAGTAAGCCTAGAGGTCAACAATAGGACTTCTACATCATTAACAGTAAGCCTAGAGGTCAACAATAGGACTTCTACATCAGTAACAGTAAGCCTAGAGGTCAACAATAGGACTTCTACATCATTAACAGTAAACCTAGAGGTCAACAATAGGACTTCTACATCATTAACAGTAAGCCTAGAGGTCAACAATAGGACTTCTACATCATTAACAGTAAGCCTAGAGGTCAACAATAGGACTTCTACATCATTAACAGTAAGCCTAGAGGTCAACAATAGGACTTCTACATCATTAACAGTAAACCTAGAGGTCAACAATAGGACTTCTACATCATTAACAGTAAGCCTAGAGGTCAACAATAGGACTTCTACATCATTAACAGTAAGCCTAGAGGTCAACAATAGGACTTCTACATCATTAACAGTAAGCCTAGAGGTCAACAATGTGACTTCTACATCAGTAACAGTAAGCCTAGAGGTCAACAATAGGACTTCTACATCATTAACATTAAGCCTAGAGGTCAACACTAGGACTTCTACATCATTAACAGTAAACCTAGAGGTCAACAATAGGACTTCTACATCATTAACAGTAAGCCTAGAGGTCAACACTAGGACTTCTACATCATTAACAGTAAGCCTAGAGGTCAACAATAGGACTTCTATATCATTAACAGTAAGCCTAGAGGTCAACAATAGGACTTCTACATCATTAACAGTAAGCCTAGAGGTCAACACTAGGACTTCTACATCATTAACAGTAAGCCTAGAGGTCAAGACTAGGACTTCTACATCATTAACAGTAAGCCTAGAGGTCAACAATAGGATATCTACATCATTAACAGTAAGCCTAGAGGTCAACAATAGGACTTCTACATCAGAAACAGTAATCCTAGAGGTCAACTCTAGGACTTCTACATCAGTAACAGTAAGCCTAGAGGTCAACAATAGGACTTCTACATCATTAACAGTAAGCCTAGAGGTCAACACTAGGACTTCTACATCATTAACAGTAAGCCTAGAGGTCAACAATAGGACTTCTACATCATTAACAGTAAGCCTAGAGGTCAACAATAGGACTTCTACATCATTAACAGTAAACCTAGAGGTCAACAATAGGACTTCTACATCATTAACAGTAAGCCTAGAGGTCAACAATAGGACTTCTACATCATTAACAGTAAGCCTAGAGGTCAACAATAGGACTTCTACATCAGTAACAGTAAGCCTAGAGGTCAACAATAGGACTTCTACATCATTAACAGTAAGCCTAGAGGTCAACACTAGGACTTCTACATCATTAACAGTAAGCCTAGAGGTCAACACTAGGACTTCTACATCATTAACAGTAAGCCTAGAGGTCAACAATAGGAATCCTACATCAGTAACAGTAAGCCTAGAGGTCAACAATAGGACTTCTACATCATTAACAGTAAACCTAGAGGTCAACAATAGGACTTCTACATCATTAACAGTAAGCCTAGAGGTCAACAATAGGACTTCTACATCATTAACAGTAAGCCTAGAGGTCAACACTAGGACTTCTACATCATTAACAGTAAGCCTAGAGGTCAACAATAGGACTTCTACATCATTAACAGTAAGCCTAGAGGTCAACACTAGGACTTCTACATCATTAACAGTAAACCTAGAGGTCAACAATAGGACTTCTACATCATTAACAGTAAGCCTAGAGGTCAACACTAGGGCTTCTACATCATTAACAGTAAGCCTAGAGGTCAACAATAGACTTCTACATCATTAACAGTAAGCCTAGAGGTCAACAATAGGACTTCTACATCAGTAACAGTAAGCCTAGAGGTCAACAATAGGACTTCTACATCATTAACAGTAAGCCTAGAGGTTAACACTACGACTTCTACATCATTAACAGTAAGCCTAGAGGTCAACAATAGGACTTCTACATTTATAACAGTAAGCCTAGAGTTCAACACTAGGACTTCTACATCATTAACAGTAAGCCTAGAGGTCAACACTAGGACTTCTACATCATTAACAGTAAGCGTAGAGGTCAACAATAGGATATCTACATCATTAACAGTAAGCGTAGAGGTCAACAATAGGACTTCTACATCATTAACAGTAAGCCTAGAGGTCAACACTAGGACTTCTACATCATTAACAGTAAGCCTAGAGGTCGACAATAGGACTTCTACATCATTAACAGTAAGCCTAGAGGTCAACAATAGGACTTCTACATCATTAACAGTAAGCCTAGTGGTCAACAATAGGACTTCTACATCATTAACAGTAAGCCTAGAGGTCAACAATAGGACTTCTACATCATTAACAGTAAGCCTAGAGGTCAACAATAGGACTTCCACATCATTAACAGTAAGCCTAGAGGTCAACAATAGGACTTCTACATCATTAACAGTAAACCTAGAGGTCAACAATAGGACTTCTACATCATTAACAGTAAGCCTAGAGGTCAACAATAGGACTTCTACATCATTAACAGTAAGACTAGAGGTCAACACTAGGACTTCTACATCATTAACAGTAAGCCTAGAGGTCAACAATAGGACTTCTACATCATTAACAGTAAGCCTAGAGGTCAACAATAGGACTTCTACATTTATAACAGTAAGCCTAGAGTTCAACACTAGGACTTCTACATCATTAACAGTAAGCCTAGAGGTCAACAATAGGACTTCTACATCATTAACAGTAAACCTAGAGGTCAACAATAGGACTTCTACATCATTAACAGTAAGAATAGAGGTCAACAATAGGACTTCTACATCATTAACAGTAAGCCTAGAGGTCAACAATAGGACTCCTACATCATTAACAGTAAGCCTAGAGGTCAACAATAGGACTTCTACATCATTAACAGTAAGCCTAGAGGTCAACAATAGGACTTCTACATCAGTAACAGTAAGCCTAGAGGTCAACAATAGGACTTCCACATCATTAACAGTAAGCCTAGAGGTCAACAATAGGACTTCTACATCATTAACAGTAAACCTAGAGGTCAACAATAGGACTTCTACATCATTAACAGTAAGCCTAGAGGTCAACAATAGGACTTCTACATCATTAACAGTAAGACTAGAGGTCAACACTAGGACTTCTACATCATTAACAGTAAGCCTAGAGGTCAACAATAGGACTTCTACATCATTAACAGTAAGCCTAGAGGTCAACAATAGGACTTCTACATTTATAACAGTAAGCCTAGAGTTCAACACTAGGACTTCTACATCATTAACAGTAAGCCTAGAGGTCAACAATAGGACTTCTACATCATTAACAGTAAACCTAGAGGTCAACAATAGGACTTCTACATCATTAACAGTAAGCCTAGAGGTCAACAATAGGACTTCTACATCATTAACAGTAAGCCTAGAGGTCAACAATAGGACTCCTACATCATTAACAGTAAGCCTAGAGGTCAACAATAGGACTTCTACATCATTAACAGTAAGCCTAGAGGTCAACAACAGGACTTCTACATCAGTAACAGTAAGCCTAGAGGTCAACAATAGGACTTCTAAATAATTAACAGTAAACCTAGAGGTCAACAATAGGACTTCTACATCATTAACAGTAAGCCTAGAGGTCAACAATAGGACTTCTACATCATTAACTGTAAGCCTAGAGGTCAACACTAGGACTTCTACATCATTAAAAGTAAGCCTAGAGGTCAACAATAGGACTTCTACATCATTAACAGTAAGCCTAGAGGTCAACACTAGGACTTCTACATCATTAACAGTAAACCTAGAGTACAACAATAGGACTTCTACATCATTAACAGTAAGCCTAGAGGTCAACATTAGGACTTCTACATCATTAACAGTAAGCCTAGAGGTCAACAATAGGACTTCTACATCATTAACAGTAAGCCTAGAGGTCAACACTAGGACTTCTACATCATTAACAGTAAGCCTAGAGGTCAACAATAGGACTTCTACATCATTAACAGTAAGCCTAGAGGTCAACACTAGGACTTCTACATCATTAACAGTAAACCTAGAGGTCAACAATAGGACTTCTACATCATTAACAGTAAGCCTAGAGGTCAACACTAGGACTTCTACATCATTAACAATAAGCCTAGAGGTCAACAATAGGACTTCTACATCATTAACAGTAAGCCTAGAGGTCAACACTAGGACTTCTACATCATTAACAGTAAGCCTAGAGGTCAACAATAGGACTTCTACATCATTAACAGTAAGCCTAGAGGTCAACAATAGGACTTCTACATCATTAACAGTAAACCTAGAGGTCAACAATAGGACTTCTACATCATTAACAGTAAGCCTAGAGGTCAACAATAGGACTTCTACATCATTAACAGTAAGCCTAGAGGTCAACAATAGGACTTCTACATCAGTAACAGTAAGCCTAGAGGTCAACAATAGGACTTCTAAATAATTAACAGTAAACCTAGAGGTCAACAATAGGACTTCTACATCATTAACAGTAAGCCTAGAGGTCAACAATAGGACTTCTACATCATTAACTGTAAGCCTAGAGGTCAACACTAGGACTTCTACATCATTAAAAGTAAGCCTAGAGGTCAACAATAGGACTTCTACATCATTAACAGTAAGCCTAGAGGTCAACACTAGGACTTCTACATCATTAACAGTAAACCTAGAGTACAACAATAGGACTTCTACATCATTAACAGTAAGCCTAGAGGTCAACATTAGGACTTCTACATCATTAACAGTAAGCCTAGAGGTCAACAATAGGACTTCTACATCATTAACAGTAAGCCTAGAGGTCAACACTAGGACTTCTACATCATTAACAGTAAGCCTAGAGGTCAACAATAGGACTTCTACATCATTAACAGTAAGCCTAGAGGTCAACACTAGGACTTCTACATCATTAACAGTAAACCTAGAGGTCAACAATAGGACTTCTACATCATTAACAGTAAGCCTAGAGGTCAACACTAGGACTTCTACATCATTAACAATAAGCCTAGAGGTCAACAATAGGACTTCTACATCATTAACAGTAAGCCTAGAGGTCAACACTAGGACTTCTACATCATTAACAGTAAGCCTAGAGGTCAACAATAGGACTTCTACATCATTAACAGTAAGCCTAGAGGTCAACAATAGGACTTCTACATCATTAACAGTAAACCTAGAGGTCAACAATAGGACTTCTACATCATTAACAGTAAGCCTAGAGGTCAACAATAGGACTTCTACATCATTAACAGTAAGCCTAGAGGTCAACAATAGGACTCCTACATCATTAACAGTAAGCCTAGAGGTCAACAATAGGACTTCTACATCATTAACAGTAAGCCTAGAGGTCAACAATAGGACTTCTACATCAGTAACAGTAAGCCTAGAGGTCAACAATAGGACTTCTACATCATTAACAGTAAACCTAGAGGTCAACAATAGGACTTCTACATCATTAACAGTAAGCCTAGAGGTCAACAATAGGACTTCTACATCATTAACAGTAAGCCTAGAGGTCAACAATAGGACTTCTACATCATTAACAGTAAGCCTAGAGGTCAACAATAGGACTTCTACATCATTAACAGTAAACCTAGAGGTCAACAATAGGACTTCTACATCATTAACAGTAAGCCTAGAGGTCAACAATAGGACTTCTACATCATTAACAGTAAGCCTAGAGGTCAACAATAGGACTTCTACATCATTAACAGTAAGCCTAGAGGTCAACAATGTGACTTCTACATCAGTAACAGTAAGCCTAGAGGTCAACAATAGGACTTCTACATCATTAACATTAAGCCTAGAGGTCAACACTAGGACTTCTACATCATTAACAGTAAACCTAGAGGTCAACAATAGGACTTCTACATCATTAACAGTAAGCCTAGAGGTCAACACTAGGACTTCTACATCATTAACAGTAAGCCTAGAGGTCAACAATAGGACTTCTATATCATTAACAGTAAGCCTAGAGGTCAACAATAGGACTTCTACATCATTAACAGTAAGCCTAGAGGTCAACACTAGGACTTCTACATCATTAACAGTAAGCCTAGAGGTCAAGACTAGGACTTCTACATCATTAACAGTAAGCCTAGAGGTCAACAATAGGATATCTACATCATTAACAGTAAGCCTAGAGGTCAACAATAGGACTTCTACATCAGAAACAGTAATCCTAGAGGTCAACTCTAGGACTTCTACATCAGTAACAGTAAGCCTAGAGGTCAACAATAGGACTTCTACATCATTAACAGTAAGCCTAGAGGTCAACACTAGGACTTCTACATCATTAACAGTAAGCCTAGAGGTCAACAATAGGACTTCTACATCATTAACAGTAAGCCTAGAGGTCAACAATAGGACTTCTACATCATTAACAGTAAACCTAGAGGTCAACAATAGGACTTCTACATCATTAACAGTAAGCCTAGAGGTCAACAATAGGACTTCTACATCATTAACAGTAAGCCTAGAGGTCAACAATAGGACTTCTACATCAGTAACAGTAAGCCTAGAGGTCAACAATAGGACTTCTACATCATTAACAGTAAGCCTAGAGGTCAACACTAGGACTTCTACATCATTAACAGTAAGCCTAGAGGTCAACACTAGGACTTCTACATCATTAACAGTAAGCCTAGAGGTCAACAATAGGAATCCTACATCAGTAACAGTAAGCCTAGAGGTCAACAATAGGACTTCTACATCATTAACAGTAAACCTAGAGGTCAACAATAGGACTTCTACATCATTAACAGTAAGCCTAGAGGTCAACAATAGGACTTCTACATCATTAACAGTAAGCCTAGAGGTCAACACTAGGACTTCTACATCATTAACAGTAAGCCTAGAGGTCAACAATAGGACTTCTACATCATTAACAGTAAGCCTAGAGGTCAACACTAGGACTTCTACATCATTAACAGTAAACCTAGAGGTCAACAATAGGACTTCTACATCATTAACAGTAAGCCTAGAGGTCAACACTAGGGCTTCTACATCATTAACAGTAAGCCTAGAGGTCAACAATAGACTTCTACATCATTAACAGTAAGCCTAGAGGTCAACAATAGGACTTCTACATCAGTAACAGTAAGCCTAGAGGTCAACAATAGGACTTCTACATCATTAACAGTAAGCCTAGAGGTTAACACTACGACTTCTACATCATTAACAGTAAGCCTAGAGGTCAACAATAGGACTTCTACATTTATAACAGTAAGCCTAGAGTTCAACACTAGGACTTCTACATCATTAACAGTAAGCCTAGAGGTCAACACTAGGACTTCTACATCATTAACAGTAAGCGTAGAGGTCAACAATAGGATATCTACATCATTAACAGTAAGCGTAGAGGTCAACAATAGGACTTCTACATCATTAACAGTAAGCCTAGAGGTCAACACTAGGACTTCTACATCATTAACAGTAAGCCTAGAGGTCGACAATAGGACTTCTACATCATTAACAGTAAGCCTAGAGGTCAACAATAGGACTTCTACATCATTAACAGTAAGCCTAGTGGTCAACAATAGGACTTCTACATCATTAACAGTAAGCCTAGAGGTCAACAATAGGACTTCTACATCATTAACAGTAAGCCTAGAGGTCAACAATAGGACTTCCACATCATTAACAGTAAGCCTAGAGGTCAACAATAGGACTTCTACATCATTAACAGTAAACCTAGAGGTCAACAATAGGACTTCTACATCATTAACAGTAAGCCTAGAGGTCAACAATAGGACTTCTACATCATTAACAGTAAGACTAGAGGTCAACACTAGGACTTCTACATCATTAACAGTAAGCCTAGAGGTCAACAATAGGACTTCTACATCATTAACAGTAAGCCTAGAGGTCAACAATAGGACTTCTACATTTATAACAGTAAGCCTAGAGTTCAACACTAGGACTTCTACATCATTAACAGTAAGCCTAGAGGTCAACAATAGGACTTCTACATCATTAACAGTAAACCTAGAGGTCAACAATAGGACTTCTACATCATTAACAGTAAGAATAGAGGTCAACAATAGGACTTCTACATCATTAACAGTAAGCCTAGAGGTCAACAATAGGACTCCTACATCATTAACAGTAAGCCTAGAGGTCAACAATAGGACTTCTACATCATTAACAGTAAGCCTAGAGGTCAACAATAGGACTTCTACATCAGTAACAGTAAGCCTAGAGGTCAACAATAGGACTTCCACATCATTAACAGTAAGCCTAGAGGTCAACAATAGGACTTCTACATCATTAACAGTAAACCTAGAGGTCAACAATAGGACTTCTACATCATTAACAGTAAGCCTAGAGGTCAACAATAGGACTTCTACATCATTAACAGTAAGACTAGAGGTCAACACTAGGACTTCTACATCATTAACAGTAAGCCTAGAGGTCAACAATAGGACTTCTACATCATTAACAGTAAGCCTAGAGGTCAACAATAGGACTTCTACATTTATAACAGTAAGCCTAGAGTTCAACACTAGGACTTCTACATCATTAACAGTAAGCCTAGAGGTCAACAATAGGACTTCTACATCATTAACAGTAAACCTAGAGGTCAACAATAGGACTTCTACATCATTAACAGTAAGCCTAGAGGTCAACAATAGGACTTCTACATCATTAACAGTAAGCCTAGAGGTCAACAATAGGACTCCTACATCATTAACAGTAAGCCTAGAGGTCAACAATAGGACTTCTACATCATTAACAGTAAGCCTAGAGGTCAACAATAGGACTTCTACATCAGTAACAGTAAGCCTAGAGGTCAACAATAGGACTTCTAAATAATTAACAGTAAACCTAGAGGTCAACAATAGGACTTCTACATCATTAACAGTAAGCCTAGAGGTCAACAATAGGACTTCTACATCATTAACTGTAAGCCTAGAGGTCAACACTAGGACTTCTACATCATTAAAAGTAAGCCTAGAGGTCAACAATAGGACTTCTACATCATTAACAGTAAGCCTAGAGGTCAACACTAGGACTTCTACATCATTAACAGTAAACCTAGAGTACAACAATAGGACTTCTACATCATTAACAGTAAGCCTAGAGGTCAACATTAGGACTTCTACATCATTAACAGTAAGCCTAGAGGTCAACAATAGGACTTCTACATCATTAACAGTAAGCCTAGAGGTCAACACTAGGACTTCTACATCATTAACAGTAAGCCTAGAGGTCAACAATAGGACTTCTACATCATTAACAGTAAGCCTAGAGGTCAACACTAGGACTTCTACATCATTAACAGTAAACCTAGAGGTCAACAATAGGACTTCTACATCATTAACAGTAAGCCTAGAGGTCAACACTAGGACTTCTACATCATTAACAATAAGCCTAGAGGTCAACAATAGGACTTCTACATCATTAACAGTAAGCCTAGAGGTCAACACTAGGACTTCTACATCATTAACAGTAAGCCTAGAGGTCAACAATAGGACTTCTACATCATTAACAGTAAGCCTAGAGGTCAACAATAGGACTTCTACATCATTAACAGTAAACCTAGAGGTCAACAATAGGACTTCTACATCATTAACAGTAAGCCTAGAGGTCAACAATAGGACTTCTACATCATTAACAGTAAGCCTAGAGGTCAACAATAGGACTTCTACATCAGTAACAGTAAGCCTAGAGGTCAACAATAGGACTTCTAAATAATTAACAGTAAACCTAGAGGTCAACAATAGGACTTCTACATCATTAACAGTAAGCCTAGAGGTCAACAATAGGACTTCTACATCATTAACTGTAAGCCTAGAGGTCAACACTAGGACTTCTACATCATTAAAAGTAAGCCTAGAGGTCAACAATAGGACTTCTACATCATTAACAGTAAGCCTAGAGGTCAACACTAGGACTTCTACATCATTAACAGTAAACCTAGAGTACAACAATAGGACTTCTACATCATTAACAGTAAGCCTAGAGGTCAACATTAGGACTTCTACATCATTAACAGTAAGCCTAGAGGTCAACAATAGGACTTCTACATCATTAACAGTAAGCCTAGAGGTCAACACTAGGACTTCTACATCATTAACAGTAAGCCTAGAGGTCAACAATAGGACTTCTACATCATTAACAGTAAGCCTAGAGGTCAACACTAGGACTTCTACATCATTAACAGTAAACCTAGAGGTCAACAATAGGACTTCTACATCATTAACAGTAAGCCTAGAGGTCAACACTAGGACTTCTACATCATTAACAATAAGCCTAGAGGTCAACAATAGGACTTCTACATCATTAACAGTAAGCCTAGAGGTCAACACTAGGACTTCTACATCATTAACAGTAAGCCTAGAGGTCAACAATAGGACTTCTACATCATTAACAGTAAGCCTAGAGGTCAACAATAGGACTTCTACATCATTAACAGTAAACCTAGAGGTCAACAATAGGACTTCTACATCATTAACAGTAAGCCTAGAGGTCAACAATAGGACTTCTACATCATTAACAGTAAGCCTAGAGGTCAACAATAGGACTCCTACATCATTAACAGTAAGCCTAGAGGTCAACAATAGGACTTCTACATCATTAACAGTAAGCCTAGAGGTCAACAATAGGACTTCTACATCAGTAACAGTAAGCCTAGAGGTCAACAATAGGACTTCTACATCATTAACAGTAAACCTAGAGGTCAACAATAGGACTTCTACATCATTAACAGTAAGCCTAGAGGTCAACAATAGGACTTCTACATCATTAACAGTAAGCCTAGAGGTCAACAATAGGACTTCTACATCATTAACAGTAAGCCTAGAGGTCAACAATAGGACTTCTACATCATTAACAGTAAACCTAGAGGTCAACAATAGGACTTCTACATCATTAACAGTAAGCCTAGAGGTCAACAATAGGACTTCTACATCATTAACAGTAAGCCTAGAGGTCAACAATAGGACTTCTACATCATTAACAGTAAGCCTAGAGGTCAACAATGTGACTTCTACATCAGTAACAGTAAGCCTAGAGGTCAACAATAGGACTTCTACATCATTAACATTAAGCCTAGAGGTCAACACTAGGACTTCTACATCATTAACAGTAAACCTAGAGGTCAACAATAGGACTTCTACATCATTAACAGTAAGCCTAGAGGTCAACACTAGGACTTCTACATCATTAACAGTAAGCCTAGAGGTCAACAATAGGACTTCTATATCATTAACAGTAAGCCTAGAGGTCAACAATAGGACTTCTACATCATTAACAGTAAGCCTAGAGGTCAACACTAGGACTTCTACATCATTAACAGTAAGCCTAGAGGTCAAGACTAGGACTTCTACATCATTAACAGTAAGCCTAGAGGTCAACAATAGGATATCTACATCATTAACAGTAAGCCTAGAGGTCAACAATAGGACTTCTACATCAGAAACAGTAATCCTAGAGGTCAACTCTAGGACTTCTACATCAGTAACAGTAAGCCTAGAGGTCAACAATAGGACTTCTACATCATTAACAGTAAGCCTAGAGGTCAACACTAGGACTTCTACATCATTAACAGTAAGCCTAGAGGTCAACAATAGGACTTCTACATCATTAACAGTAAGCCTAGAGGTCAACAATAGGACTTCTACATCATTAACAGTAAACCTAGAGGTCAACAATAGGACTTCTACATCATTAACAGTAAGCCTAGAGGTCAACAATAGGACTTCTACATCATTAACAGTAAGCCTAGAGGTCAACAATAGGACTTCTACATCAGTAACAGTAAGCCTAGAGGTCAACAATAGGACTTCTACATCATTAACAGTAAGCCTAGAGGTCAACACTAGGACTTCTACATCATTAACAGTAAGCCTAGAGATCAACAATAGGACTTCTACATCATTAACAGTAAGCCTAGAGGTCAACAATAGGACTTCTACATCATTAAGAGTAAACCTAGAGGTCAACAATAGGACTTCTACATCATTAACAGTAAGCCTAGAGGTCAACAATAGGACTTCTACATCATTAACAGTAAGCCTAGAGGTCAACAATAGGACTTCTACATCATTAACAGTAAGCCTAGAGGTCAACACTAGGACTTCTACATCATTAACAGTAAGCCTAGAGGTCAACACTAGGACTTCTACATCATTAACAGTAAGCCTAGAGGTCAACAATAGGATATCTACATCATTAACAGTAAGCCTAGAGGTCAACAATAGGACTTCTACATCAGAAACAGTAATCCTAGAGGTCAACACTAGGACTTCTACATCAGTAACAGTAAGCCTAGAGGTCAACACTAGGACTTCTACATCATTAACAGTAAGCCTAGAGATCAACAATAGGACTTCTACATCATTAACAGTAAGCCTAGAGGTCAACAATAGGACTTCTACATCATTAACAGTAAACCTAGAGGTCAACAATAGGACTTCTACATCATTACCAGTAAGCCTAGAGGTCAACAATAGGACTTCTACATCATTAACAGTAAGCCTAGAGGTCAACAATAGGACTTCTACATCATTAACAGTAAGCCTAGAGGTCAACAATAGGACTTCTACATCATTAACAGTAAGCCTAGAGGTCAACAATAGGACTTCTACATTATTAACAGTAAGCCTAGAGGTCAACAATAGGACTTCTACATCAGTAACAGTAAGCCTAGAGGTCAACAATAGGACTTCTACATCATTAACAGTACACCTAGAGGTCAACAATAGGACTTCTACATCATTAACAGTAAGCCTAGATGTCAACACTAGGACTTCTACATCATTAACAGTAAGCCTAGAGGTCAACACTAGGACTTCTACATCATTAACAGTAAACCTAGAGTACAACAATAGGACTTCTACATCATTAACAGTAAGCCTAGAGGTCAACATTAGGACTTCTACATCATTAACAGTAAGCCTAGAGGTCAACAATAGGACTTCTACATCATTAACAGTAAGCCTAGAGGTCAACACTAGGACTTCTACATCATTAACAGTAAGCCTAGAGGTCAACAATAGGACGTCTACATCATTAACAGTAAGCCTAGAGGTCAACACTAGGACTTCTACATCATTAACAGTAAACCTAGAGGTCAACAATAGGACTTCTACATCATTAACAGTAAGCCTAGAGGTCAACACTAGGACTTCTACATCATTAACAATAAGCCTAGAGGTCAACAATAGGACTTCTACATCATTAACAGTAAGCCTAGAGGTCAACACTAGGACTTCTACATCATTAACAGTAAGCCTAGAGGTCAACAATAGGACTTCTACATCATTAACAGTAAGCCTAGAGGTCAACAATAGGACTTCTACATCATTAACAGTAAACCTAGAGGTCAACAATAGGACTTCTACATCATTAACAGTAAGCCTAGAGGTCAACAATAGGACTTCTACATCATTAACAGTAAGCCTAGAGGTCAACAATAGGACTCCTACATCATTAACAGTAAGCCTAGAGGTCAACAATAGGACTTCTACATCATTAACAGTAAGCCTAGAGGTCAACAATAGGACTTCTACATCAGTAACAGTAAGCCTAGAGGTCAACAAAAGGACTTCTACATCATTAACAGTAAACCTAGAGGTCAACAATAGGACTTCTACATCATTAACAGTAAGCCTAGAGGTCAACAATAGGACTTCTACATCATTAACAGTAAGCCTAGAGGTCAACAATAGGACTTCTACATCATTAACAGTAAGCCTAGAGGTCAACAATAGGACTTCTACATCATTAACAGTAAACCTAGAGGTCAACAATAGGACTTCTACATCATTAACAGTAAGCCTAGAGGTCAACAATAGGACTTCTACATCATTAACAGTAAGCCTAGAGGTCAACAATAGGACTTCTACATCATTAACAGTAAGCCTAGAGGTCAACAATGTGACTTCTACATCAGTAACAGTAAGCCTAGAGGTCAACAATAGGACTTCTACATCATTAACATTAAGCCTAGAGGTCAACACTAGGACTTCTACATCATTAACAGTAAACCTAGAGGTCAACAATAGGACTTCTACATCATTAACAGTAAGCCTAGAGGTCAACACTAGGACTTCTACATCATTAACAGTAAGCCTAGAGGTCAACAATAGGACTTCTATATCATTAACAGTAAGCCTAGAGGTCAACAATAGGACTTCTACATCATTAACAGTAAGCCTAGAGGTCAACACTAGGACTTCTACATCATTAACAGTAAGCCTAGAGGTCAAGACTAGGACTTCTACATCATTAACAGTAAGCCTAGAGGTCAACAATAGGATATCTACATCATTAACAGTAAGCCTAGAGGTCAACAATAGGACTTCTACATCAGAAACAGTAATCCTAGAGGTCAACTCTAGGACTTCTACATCAGTAACAGTAAGCCTAGAGGTCAACAATAGGACTTCTACATCATTAACAGTAAGCCTAGAGGTCAACAATAGGACTTCTACATCATTAACAGTAAACCTAGAGGTCAACAATAGGACTTCTACATCATTAACAGTAAGCCTAGAGGTCAACAATAGGACTTCTACATCATTAACAGTAAGCCTAGAGGTCAACAATAGGACTTCTACATCATTAACAGTAAGCCTAGAGGTCAACAATGTGACTTCTACATCAGTAACAGTAAGCCTAGAGGTCAACAATAGGACTTCTACATCATTAACATTAAGCCTAGAGGTCAACACTAGGACTTCTACATCATTAACAGTAAACCTAGAGGTCAACAATAGGACTTCTACATCATTAACAGTAAGCCTAGAGGTCAACACTAGGACTTCTACATCATTAACAGTAAGCCTAGAGGTCAACAATAGGACTTCTATATCATTAACAGTAAGCCTAGAGGTCAACAATAGGACTTCTACATCATTAACAGTAAGCCTAGAGGTCAACACTAGGACTTCTACATCATTAACAGTAAGCCTAGAGGTCAAGACTAGGACTTCTACATCATTAACAGTAAGCCTAGAGGTCAACAATAGGATATCTACATCATTAACAGTAAGCCTAGAGGTCAACAATAGGACTTCTACATCAGAAACAGTAATCCTAGAGGTCAACTCTAGGACTTCTACATCAGTAACAGTAAGCCTAGAGGTCAACAATAGGACTTCTACATCATTAACAGTAAGCCTAGAGGTCAACACTAGGACTTCTACATCATTAACAGTAAGCCTAGAGGTCAACAATAGGACTTCTACATCATTAACAGTAAGCCTAGAGGTCAACAATAGGACTTCTACATCATTAACAGTAAACCTAGAGGTCAACAATAGGACTTCTACATCATTAACAGTAAGCCTAGAGGTTAACAATAGGACTTCTACATCATTAACAGTAAGCCTAGAGGTCAACAATAGGACTTCTACATCAGTAACAGTAAGCCTAGAGGTCAACAATAGGACTTCTACATCATTAACTGTAAGCCTAGAGGTCAACACTAGGACTTCTACATCATTAACAGTAAGCCTAGAGATCAACAATAGGACTTCTACATCATTAACAGTAAGCCTAGAGGTCAACAATAGGACTTCTACATCATTAAGAGTAAACCTAGAGGTCAACAATAGGACTTCTACATCATTAACAGTAAGCCTAGAGGTCAACAATAGGACTTCTACATCATTAACAGTAAGCCTAGAGGTCAACAATAGGACTTCTACATCATTAACAGTAAGCCTAGAGGTCAACACTAGGACTTCTACATCATTAACAGTAAGCCTAGAGGTCAACAATAGGACTTCTACATCATTAACAGTAAGCCTAGAGGTCAACACTAGGACTTCTACATCATTAACAGTAAACCTAGAGGTCAACAATAGGACTTCTACATCATTAACAGTAAGCCTAGAGGTCAACACTAGGACTTCTACATCATTAACAATAAGCCTAGAGGTCAACAATAGGACTTCTACATCATTAACAGTAAGCCTAGAGGTCAACACTAGGACTTCTACATCATTAACAGTAAGCCTAGAGGTCAACAATAGGACTTCTACATCATTAACAGTAAGCCTAGAGGTCAACAATAGGACTTCTACATCATTAACAGTAAACCTAGAGGTCAACAATAGGACTTCTACATCATTAACAGTAAGCCTAGAGGTCAACAATAGGACTTCTACATCATTAACAGTAAGCCTAGAGGTCAACAATAGGACTCCTACATCATTAACAGTAAGCCTAGAGGTCAACAATAGGACTTCTACATCATTAACAGTAAGCCTAGAGGTCAACAATAGGACTTCTACATCAGTAACAGTAAGCCTAGAGGTCAACAAAAGGACTTCTACATCATTAACAGTAAACCTAGAGGTCAACAATAGGACTTCTACATCATTAACAGTAAGCCTAGAGGTCAACAATAGGACTTCTACATCATTAACAGTAAGCCTAGAGGTCAACAATAGGACTTCTACATCATTAACAGTAAGCCTAGAGGTCAACAATAGGACTTCTACATCATTAACAGTAAACCTAGAGGTCAACAATAGGACTTCTACATCATTAACAGTAAGCCTAGAGGTCAACAATAGGACTTCTACATCATTAACAGTAAGCCTAGAGGTCAACAATAGGACTTCTACATCATTAACAGTAAGCCTAGAGGTCAACAATGTGACTTCTACATCAGTAACAGTAAGCCTAGAGGTCAACAATAGGACTTCTACATCATTAACATTAAGCCTAGAGGTCAACACTAGGACTTCTACATCATTAACAGTAAACCTAGAGGTCAACAATAGGACTTCTACATCATTAACAGTAAGCCTAGAGGTCAACACTAGGACTTCTACATCATTAACAGTAAGCCTAGAGGTCAACAATAGGACTTCTATATCATTAACAGTAAGCCTAGAGGTCAACAATAGGACTTCTACATCATTAACAGTAAGCCTAGAGGTCAACACTAGGACTTCTACATCATTAACAGTAAGCCTAGAGTTCAAGACTAGGACTTCTACATCATTAACAGTAAGCCTAGAGGTCAACAATAGGATATCTACATCATTAACAGTAAGCCTAGAGGTCAACAATAGGACTTCTACATCAGAAACAGTAATCCTAGAGGTCAACTCTAGGACTTCTACATCAGTAACAGTAAGCCTAGAGGTCAACAATAGGACTTCTACATCATTAACAGTAAGCCTAGAGGTCAACACTAGGACTTCTACATCATTAACAGTAAGCCTAGAGGTCAACAATAGGACTTCTACATCATTAACAGTAAGCCTATAGGTCAACAATAGGACTTCTACATCATTAACAGTAAACCTAGAGGTCAACAATAGGACTTCTACATCATTAACAGTAAGCCTAGAGGTCAACAATAGGACTTCTACATCATTAACAGTAAGCCTAGAGGTCAACAATAGGACTTCTACATCAGTAACAGTAAGCCTAGAGGTCAACAATAGGACTTCTACATCATTAACAGTAAGCCTAGAGGTCAACAATAGGATATCTACATCATTAACAGTAAGCCTAGAGGTCAACAATAGGACTTCTACATCAGAAACAGTAATCCTAGAGGTCAACTCTAGGACTTCTACATCAGTAACAGTAAGCCTAGAGGTCAACAATAGGACTTCTACATCATTAACAGTAAGCCTAGAGGTCAACACTAGGACTTCTACATCATTAACAGTAAGCCTAGAGGTCAACAATAGGACTTCTACATCATTAACAGTAAGCCTAGAGGTCAACAATAGGACTTCTACATCATTAACAGTAAACCTAGAGGTCAACAATAGGACTTCTACATCATTAACAGTAAGCCTAGAGGTCAACACTAGGACTTCTACATCATTAACAGTAAGCCTAGAGGTCAACACTAGGACTTCTACATCATTAACAGTAAGCCTAGAGGTCAACAATAGGATATCTACATCATTAACAGTAAGCCTAGAGGTCAACAATAGGACTTCTACATCAGAAACAGTAATCCTAGAGGTCAACACTAGGACTTCTACATCAGTAACAGTAAGCCTAGAGGTCAACACTAGGACTTCTACATCATTAACAGTAAGCCTAGAGATCAACAATAGGACTTCTACATCATTAACAGTAAGCCTAGAGGTCAACAATAGGACTTCTACATCATTAACAGTAAACCTAGAGGTCAACAATAGGACTTCTACATCATTACCAGTAAGCCTAGAGGTCAACAATAGGACTTCTACATCATTAACAGTAAGCCTAGAGGTCAACAATAGGACTTCTACATCATTAACAGTAAGCCTAGAGGTCAACAATAGGACTTCTACATCATTAACAGTAAGCCTAGAGGTCAACAATAGGACTTCTACATCATTAACAGTAAGCCTAGAGGTCAACAATAGGACTTCTACATCAGTAACAGTAAGCCTAGAGGTCAACAATAGGACTTCTACATCATTAACAGTAAACCTAGAGGTCAACAATAGGACTTCTACATCATTAACAGTAAGCCTAGATGTCAACACTAGGACTTCTACATCATTAACAGTAAGCCTAGAGGTCAACACTAGGACTTCTACATCATTAACAGTAAGCCTAGAGGTCAACACTAGGACTTCTACATCATTAACAGTAAGCCTAGAGATCAACAATAGGACTTCTACATCATTAACAGTAAGCCTAGAGGTCAACAATAGGACTTCTACATCATTAAGAGTAAACCTAGAGGTCAACAATAGGACTTCTACATCATTAACAGTAAGCCTAGAGGTCAACAATAGGACTTCTACATCATTAACAGTAAGCCTAGAGGTCAACAATAGGACTTCTACATCATTAACAGTAAGCCTAGAGGTCAACACTAGGACTTCTACATCATTAACAGTAAGCCTAGAGGTCAACACTAGGACTTCTACATCATTAACAGTAAGCCTAGAGGTCAACAATAGGATATCTACATCATTAACAGTAAGCCTAGAGGTCAACAATAGGACTTCTACATCATTAAGAGTAAACCTAGAGGTCAACAATAGGACTTCTACATCATTAACAGTAAGCCTAGAGGTCAACAATAGGACTTCTACATCATTAACAGTAAGCCTAGAGGTCAACAATAGGACTTCTACATCATTAACAGTAAGCCTAGAGGTCAACACTAGGACTTCTACATCATTAACAGTAAGCCTAGAGGTCAACACTAGGACTTCTACATCATTAACAGTAAGCCTAGAGGTCAACAATAGGATATCTACATCATTAACAGTAAGCCTAGAGGTCAACAATAGGACTTCTACATCAGAAACAGTAATCCTAGAGGTCAACACTAGGACTTCTACATCAGTAACAGTAAGCCTAGAGGTCAACACTAGGACTTCTACATCATTAACAGTAAGCCTAGAGATCAACAATAGGACTTCTACATCATTAACAGTAAGCCTAGAGGTCAACAATAGGACTTCTACATCATTAACAGTAAACCTAGAGGTCAACAATAGGACTTCTACATCATTACCAGTAAGCCTAGAGGTCAACAATAGGACTTCTACATCATTAACAGTAAGCCTAGAGGTCAACAATAGGACTTCTACATCATTAACAGTAAGCCTAGAGGTCAACAATAGGACTTCTACATCATTAACAGTAAGCCTAGAGGTCAACAATAGGACTTCTACATCATTAACAGTAAGCCTAGAGGTCAACAATAGGACTTCTACATCAGTAACAGTAAGCCTAGAGGTCAACAAAAGGACTTCTACATCATTAACAGTAAACCTAGAGGTCAACAATAGGACTTCTACATCATTAACAGTAAGCCTAGAGGTCAACAATAGGACTTCTACATCATTAACAGTAAGCCTAGAGGTCAACAATAGGACTTCTACATCATTAACAGTAAGCCTAGAGGTCAACAATAGGACTTCTACATCATTAACAGTAAACCTAGAGGTCAACAATAGGACTTCTACATCATTAACAGTAAGCCTAGAGGTCAACAATAGGACTTCTACATCATTAACAGTAAGCCTAGAGGTCAACAATAGGACTTCTACATCATTAACAGTAAGCCTAGAGGTCAACAATGTGACTTCTACATCAGTAACAGTAAGCCTAGAGGTCAACAATAGGACTTCTACATCATTAACATTAAGCCTAGAGGTCAACACTAGGACTTCTACATCATTAACAGTAAACCTAGAGGTCAACAATAGGACTTCTACATCATTAACAGTAAGCCTAGAGGTCAACACTAGGACTTCTACATCATTAACAGTAAGCCTAGAGGTCAACAATAGGACTTCTATATCATTAACAGTAAGCCTAGAGGTCAACAATAGGACTTCTACATCATTAACAGTAAGCCTAGAGGTCAACACTAGGACTTCTACATCATTAACAGTAAGCCTAGAGGTCAAGACTAGGACTTCTACATCATTAACAGTAAGCCTAGAGGTCAACAATAGGATATCTACATCATTAACAGTAAGCCTAGAGGTCAACAATAGGACTTCTACATCAGAAACAGTAATCCTAGAGGTCAACTCTAGGACTTCTACATCAGTAACAGTAAGCCTAGAGGTCAACAATAGGACTTCTACATCATTAACAGTAAGCCTAGAGGTCAACACTAGGACTTCTACATCATTAACAGTAAGCCTAGAGGTCAACAATAGGACTTCTACATCATTAACAGTAAGCCTAGAGGTCAACAATAGGACTTCTACATCATTAACAGTAAACCTAGAGGTCAACAATAGGACTTCTACATCATTAACAGTAAGCCTAGAGGTTAACAATAGGACTTCTACATCATTAACAGTAAGCCTAGAGGTCAACAATAGGACTTCTACATCAGTAACAGTAAGCCTAGAGGTCAACAATAGGACTTCTACATCATTAACAGTAAGCCTAGAGGTCAACACTAGGACTTCTACATCATTAACAGTAAGCCTAGAGATCAACAATAGGACTTCTACATCATTAACAGTAAGCCTAGAGGTCAACAATAGGACTTCTACATCATTAAGAGTAAACCTAGAGGTCAACAATAGGACTTCTACATCATTAACAGTAAGCCTAGAGGTCAACAATAGGACTTCTACATCATTAACAGTAAGCCTAGAGGTCAACAATAGGACTTCTACATCATTAACAGTAAGCCTAGAGGTCAACACTAGGACTTCTACATCATTAACAGTAAGCCTAGAGGTCAACAATAGGACTTCTACATCATTAACAGTAAGCCTAGAGGTCAACACTAGGACTTCTACATCATTAACAGTAAACCTAGAGGTCAACAATAGGACTTCTACATCATTAACAGTAAGCCTAGAGGTCAACACTAGGACTTCTACATCATTAACAATAAGCCTAGAGGTCAACAATAGGACTTCTACATCATTAACAGTAAGCCTAGAGGTCAACACTAGGACTTCTACATCATTAACAGTAAGCCTAGAGGTCAACAATAGGACTTCTACATCATTAACAGTAAGCCTAGAGGTCAACAATAGGACTTCTACATCATTAACAGTAAACCTAGAGGTCAACAATAGGACTTCTACATCATTAACAGTAAGCCTAGAGGTCAACAATAGGACTTCTACATCATTAACAGTAAGCCTAGAGGTCAACAATAGGACTCCTACATCATTAACAGTAAGCCTAGAGGTCAACAATAGGACTTCTACATCATTAACAGTAAGCCTAGAGGTCAACAATAGGACTTCTACATCAGTAACAGTAAGCCTAGAGGTCAACAAAAGGACTTCTACATCATTAACAGTAAACCTAGAGGTCAACAATAGGACTTCTACATCATTAACAGTAAGCCTAGAGGTCAACAATAGGACTTCTACATCATTAACAGTAAGCCTAGAGGTCAACAATAGGACTTCTACATCATTAACAGTAAGCCTAGAGGTCAACAATAGGACTTCTACATCATTAACAGTAAACCTAGAGGTCAACAATAGGACTTCTACATCATTAACAGTAAGCCTAGAGGTCAACAATAGGACTTCTACATCATTAACAGTAAGCCTAGAGGTCAACAATAGGACTTCTACATCATTAACAGTAAGCCTAGAGGTCAACAATGTGACTTCTACATCAGTAACAGTAAGCCTAGAGGTCAACAATAGGACTTCTACATCATTAACATTAAGCCTAGAGGTCAACACTAGGACTTCTACATCATTAACAGTAAACCTAGAGGTCAACAATAGGACTTCTACATCATTAACAGTAAGCCTAGAGGTCAACACTAGGACTTCTACATCATTAACAGTAAGCCTAGAGGTCAACAATAGGACTTCTATATCATTAACAGTAAGCCTAGAGGTCAACAATAGGACTTCTACATCATTAACAGTAAGCCTAGAGGTCAACACTAGGACTTCTACATCATTAACAGTAAGCCTAGAGGTCAAGACTAGGACTTCTACATCATTAACAGTAAGCCTAGAGGTCAACAATAGGATATCTACATCATTAACAGTAAGCCTAGAGGTCAACAATAGGACTTCTACATCATTAACAGTAAACCTAGAGGTCAACAATAGGACTTCTACATCATTAACAGTAAGCCTAGAGGTCAACAATGTGACTTCTACATCAGTAACAGTAAGCCTAGAGGTCAACAATAGGACTTCTACATCATTAACATTAAGCCTAGAGGTCAACACTAGGACTTCTACATCATTAACAGTAAACCTAGAGGTCAACAATAGGACTTCTACATCATTAACAGTAAGCCTAGAGGTCAACACTAGGACTTCTACATCATTAACAGTAAGCCTAGAGGTCAACAATAGGACTTCTATATCATTAACAGTAAGCCTAGAGGTCAACAATAGGACTTCTACATCATTAACAGTAAGCCTAGAGGTCAACACTAGGACTTCTACATCATTAACAGTAAGCCTAGAGGTCAAGACTAGGACTTCTACATCATTAACAGTAAGCCTAGAGGTCAACAATAGGATATCTACATCATTAACAGTAAGCCTAGAGGTCAACAATAGGACTTCTACATCAGAAACAGTAATCCTAGAGGTCAACTCTAGGACTTCTACATCAGTAACAGTAAGCCTAGAGGTCAACAATAGGACTTCTACATCATTAACAGTAAGCCTAGAGGTCAACACTAGGACTTCTACATCATTAACAGTAAGCCTAGAGGTCAACAATAGGACTTCTACATCATTAACAGTAAGCCTAGAGGTCAACAATAGGACTTCTACATCATTAACAGTAAGCCTAGAGGTCAACAATAGGACTTCTACATCATTAACAGTAAGCCTAGAGGTCAACAATAGGACTTCTACATCATTAACAGTAAGCCTAGAGGTCAACAATAGGACTTCTACATCAGTAACAGTAAGCCTAGAGGTCAACAATAGGACTTCTACATCATTAACAGTAAGCCTAGAGGTCAACAATAGGATATCTACATCATTAACAGTAAGCCTAGAGGTCAACAATAGGACTTCTACATCAGAAACAGTAATCCTAGAGGTCAACTCTAGGACTTCTACATCAGTAACAGTAAGCCTAGAGGTCAACAATAGGACTTCTACATCATTAACAGTAAGCCTAGAGGTCAACACTAGGACTTCTACATCATTAACAGTAAGCCTAGAGGTCAACAATAGGACTTCTACATCATTAACAGTAAGCCTAGAGGTCAACAATAGGACTTCTACATCATTAACAGTAAACCTAGAGGTCAACAATAGGACTTCTACATCATTAACAGTAAGCCTAGAGGTCAACAATAGGACTTCTACATCATTAACAGTAAGCCTAGAGGTCAACAATAGGACTTCTACATCAGTAACAGTAAGCCTAGAGGTCAACAATAGGACTTCTACATCATTAACAGTAAGCCTAGAGGTCAACACTAGGACTTCTACATCATTAACAGTAAGCCTAGAGATCAACAATAGGACTTCTACATCATTAACAGTAAGCCTAGAGGTCAACAATAGGACTTCTACATCATTAAGAGTAAACCTAGAGGTCAACAATAGGACTTCTACATCATTAACAGTAAGCCTAGAGGTCAACAATAGGACTTCTACATCATTAACAGTAAGCCTAGAGGTCAACAATAGGACTTCTACATCATTAACAGTAAGCCTAGAGGTCAACACTAGGACTTCTACATCATTAACAGTAAGCCTAGAGGTCAACACTAGGACTTCTACATCATTAACAGTAAGCCTAGAGGTCAACAATAGGATATCTACATCATTAACAGTAAGCCTAGAGGTCAACAATAGGACTTCTACATCAGAAACAGTAATCCTAGAGGTCAACACTAGGACTTCTACATCAGTAACAGTAAGCCTAGAGGTCAACACTAGGACTTCTACATCATTAACAGTAAGCCTAGAGATCAACAATAGGACTTCTACATCATTAACAGTAAGCCTAGAGGTCAACAATAGGACTTCTACATCATTAACAGTAAACCTAGAGGTCAACAATAGGACTTCTACATCATTACCAGTAAGCCTAGAGGTCAACAATAGGACTTCTACATCATTAACAGTAAGCCTAGAGGTCAACAATAGGACTTCTACATCATTAACAGTAAGCCTAGAGGTCAACAATAGGACTTCTACATCATTAACAGTAAGCCTAGAGGTCAACAATAGGACTTCTACATCATTAACAGTAAGCCTAGAGGTCAACAATAGGACTTCTACATCAGTAACAGTAAGCCTAGAGGTCAACAATAGGACTTCTACATCATTAACAGTAAACCTAGAGGTCAACAATAGGACTTCTACATCATTAACAGTAAGCCTAGATGTCAACACTAGGACTTCTACATCATTAACAGTAAGCCTAGAGGTCAACACTAGGACTTCTACATCATTAACAGTAAGCCTAGAGGTCAACACTAGGACTTCTACATCATTAACAGTAAGCCTAGAGATCAACAATAGGACTTCTACATCATTAACAGTAAGCCTAGAGGTCAACAATAGGACTTCTACATCATTAAGAGTAAACCTAGAGGTCAACAATAGGACTTCTACATCATTAACAGTAAGCCTAGAGGTCAACAATAGGACTTCTACATCATTAACAGTAAGCCTAGAGGTCAACAATAGGACTTCTACATCATTAACAGTAAGCCTAGAGGTCAACACTAGGACTTCTACATCATTAACAGTAAGCCTAGAGGTCAACACTAGGACTTCTACATCATTAACAGTAAGCCTAGAGGTCAACAATAGGATATCTACATCATTAACAGTAAGCCTAGAGGTCAACAATAGGACTTCTACATCATTAAGAGTAAACCTAGAGGTCAACAATAGGACTTCTACATCATTAACAGTAAGCCTAGAGGTCAACAATAGGACTTCTACATCATTAACAGTAAGCCTAGAGGTCAACAATAGGACTTCTACATCATTAACAGTAAGCCTAGAGGTCAACACTAGGACTTCTACATCATTAACAGTAAGCCTAGAGGTCAACACTAGGACTTCTACATCATTAACAGTAAGCCTAGAGGTCAACAATAGGATATCTACATCATTAACAGTAAGCCTAGAGGTCAACAATAGGACTTCTACATCAGAAACAGTAATCCTAGAGGTCAACACTAGGACTTCTACATCAGTAACAGTAAGCCTAGAGGTCAACACTAGGACTTCTACATCATTAACAGTAAGCCTAGAGATCAACAATAGGACTTCTACATCATTAACAGTAAGCCTAGAGGTCAACAATAGGACTTCTACATCATTAACAGTAAACCTAGAGGTCAACAATAGGACTTCTACATCATTACCAGTAAGCCTAGAGGTCAACAATAGCCTAGATGTCAATCGGTGTTTAGTGTAAATCCCATGTCACAACTTTAAGTTAAAGATGCAGTCTGGGATCTTATGCACAACAAATTTGTAACATATTGTATGAATTGGATTCCTAACATAATATACGAACTGCAAAAACAATTCTACAACATATCATACGAAATGGATGACGTAATACACAATTGGATGACGTACTGTAGTACCTAAACGTGAGCACTACTTTCAAAACTACTGTCTGAAATTATACAAAAGTTCTGGAGCATCACTTGAATGTTACGTGAGCGTTACTAACCCATTGATCAAAATGTTGTTCATTGTTGTTCTCGCCATTCTCCACCCACGACTCCTAATTGGTCAATGGTCACTGCGGACATAGGAAAGCAATTGCATACTCCTCGAGTCCTCTCTCCTTGCCTCCTTCTCAAAACCCATTGGAGGCGAAGGTCAGAGGGGCGGGACCTCTGGCATTCTCATCCAATGGGTTTTGAGAAGGAGATGAGGAAAGAGGAAAGAGGACACAATGAGTATGCAATTGAGATATTCCCATAGTCTGCTGCCAGAACAAAAAACAGATGCGCAGTTCTAAATTAACCACTAGATGGAGGCATTTACATACACTTTATCATGTTAAAACCACACATCTGTTAGAGAAGAAAGGGTTTACTCACTCAACCACAGAGTATCTTTGACTCAACTCAACATGTATAGCAGTTAGATAGTAATATTTCATTGAACTAGAAAATCTGGGACTTTTAAGAGGAACTTACCAATATGACCAATAACGCTCCTCGTTGACATTACAGAGCAGTGCAGTCAGGAGCTGATAATGAACAATAGATGGAGATCATGGTGTTATCCAGTATTAATATGTTTCATTCAGTAAAGAGTTATTGATAACATAACACAGCCTGGGGAAATTACTATTCAGAAGATGAAGGACTGGGAATCTAGGAAAGGTCTAAATGTCACTGGATCATATTGGTTGTCATTGTTTTCTTAAATGAAATGGAACCTATACTTCAACATACAATACATAAGAGAAAGTCATGACAAAAGTAACAGGTCTACATCATAGCTGTGATTTGTCAGTTGATAACTGTCAACATGATGTCTGTTGCCCTAGAACGATGCATGAAGAGTGTCTACTACCCAGATGCAATTTCTCCATCTCTCTCTCTCACACACACACCTCCAGATGAATGATGGGAACCAGGGCGCTTCATTAAAAGCCTGCTGTTAGACAGACCGTGATTGCCAGCTGTGATTTCCACCTTCAATTGGATTTAACCTTTTCAAATGTACAGAGCCCATTTAATTTTAATAACAATTAAAATCAATTAAATCACATTGTTGTTGTCTTGTCTGGTGTTGTTTTTCTCCTACTCTCTCTCTCTCTCTTTCTCAGTCTGTTCTGCATCTCTCTCAATATTGCCGTATCCATTCCAACCCTACCCGGGGGTAAACCTGTCTGGTTAGATTGCAGGCGATCAGTGTTTGTAATCGGGTTTGGTCTCCTCTCCTGCAGAGATGTGGCTGGTCATTGGGGCTGTGGCTGGACCGAGCGGTCAGACAGATGAGAGGCCTCAGTGCTGGCCAGAGCCATAAAGAAAAGGTCATCCCTGACAGCAACAACAGGCTAATTGACACGCTGCAATCGAATGGCTTTTATTTATCTCACCAGGTAGGTAGGAGGAGTCAGATGGGCGCGTGTTCTCCTTTGCGCTGACGGCTTAATAATACAGACAACAAACACTGAAAGATGAACTTATGTGTGTTTCACCCTTTTCATGCCTGGAGTTTCCCACTAAGAACATATGTGCCGAGTGTCTCTCAATTAGTCTAGATGGGTGCTATACACTGTAAGTAGTAGGACCCTCCCTTGATTGTAAAGGACAGTGACCTAGTGTCTATCTGAGTGTATACACGTGTTGATTCATGTGTTGATATTTAAGATGGAGCCTAGGAGGTGCTGTACATCTATGCCCCCCTACAGAGTCCACCACCCCCCAGTCAGGCATTGCACATAGAGGTGTGACATAGAGTCACCTCAAAAATGATTGACACCCTTGATAAAGATGAGCAAAAAAGACTGTATAAAATAAATGATATAAATACTGAGCTATATTGTACGCTCAACAAACATTTTAAAATTATATAATTTTTTACTAATACAATTGCTCAGGAAATATATTTTGTTTAACAAAATAATCAATAAAATTATTCTCAAAAAGAATTCTCGGCGCATACATTGAGTGTACAAAACATTAAGAACAGCTGCTGTTTCCATGACAGACATGACAGAGCCAGGCTCACTGGTTTGTGTGAAGAACTGCAACGCTGCTGCAACGCTGCTGGGTTTTTCACGCTCAATGGTTACGTTTTTTATTTTACCCCTTTTTCTTCCCAATTTCGTGGTATCCAATTGGTAGTTACAGTCCTGTCTCATCACTGCAACTCCCGTACGGACTCGGGAGAGGCGAAGGTCGAGAGCAGTGCATACTTGAAACACAACCCAACCAAGCCACACTGCTTCTTGACACAATGTCCACTTAACCCGGAAGCCAGCCGCATCAATGTGTCGGAGGAAACACCGCACACCTGGTGACTGTGTTAGCGTGCACTGTGCCTGGCCCGTCACAGGAGTTGCTAGTGCGCGATGGGACAAGGACATCCCTGCCGGCCAAACCCTCCCCTAACCCGGACGACGCTGGGAAATTGTGTGCCGCCCCATGGGTCTCCCGGTCGCGGCCGGCTGCGACAGAACATGGACTCGAACCCAGAATCTCTAGCGGCACAGCTAGCACTGCGATGCAGTGCCTTAGACCACCGTGCCACTCGGGAGGCCCTCAACAGTTTTTGATAGTATTTTTTTATCCAAATAATTTTGGAGTTGACTGTATCTGTAGGGTCTTTTTACTCTTCCAGCTGACACCCAGTCACCCTTGGCTGTAGCATGGCTGACTCTGGCACAGTTCCCCCAGTTTACCATTCAGCTCTCTGGGAGTTTCAGGGAGTGCCTCAACACCACATTGTTGGCACTTACTAGTTCCTCCAGTTAGCTTAAACTGGCAGATGACATCTTGTTGATTTTCTCAATTCTATTATTTTCTCCAAAAAGATAAACAAAATCTTGTTCGACGGTTTTCCAGAATAATAACAAAGTTCTGGACAAAGAAAAATATTTTTGGAGAAAGTTTTGAACATCAATGGCCAACCAACCGATATTTGGTTGTGCACGGTTGTTTTCCAACTCATTGTATAATTTCACAACCCTGGGATAGAGTGTGTGTGATTTGTTTCCAGACATCTGGAGCGGGATAGAGAGTATTCCTGAGCTCTAGCTCAAGTGTGGGTCAGCTTGCTCTTTGGTTGGAAAAGAGGATCCATAATGGGGTGAAAGTGGCCAGAGAAGGTGGGAGACAGCTGGCAGAGGAAGGTTTGTTAGGTAGGCCAGTTATTAGTTTGTTACGAACCAATAAGTAGCCTACGGATATTGTTGCACTCACTTTCTGTAGGGGTCCTAGGCCTAGTTACATGGTCTGTAACCTGAATGAATGTGTGCATTTATGTGAGAAATCAGCGTATGCGCCTAGGTGTTGAAGATACATGTGCCCAGGGAGACAGCAACCTAAACTTGGTCCAGGGCCAGCTCTGTCCACCTTGACCTCTTGGTTGGCCAGTCAAAGCAGATTATTATTTGTTCACATGGTGAGGAAACATAAATATGTACAAAAGGGAAACTACAGGCATGCCCAAACTAAAGACTATAAAACCAACAAAGGGCCTCCTGCCCACCAAACCAATCAGCAGCCTCACGGCACTCCAAGCAGGCACTCTGGCTGATTATTGATTACATGTCTGATTACTGAGCACAGACACAGGTCACCTTCCCCTGCTCAGATGTTGCATCCATCAACCAATGGTTGCGTGCCATCAACTGTGCCAGTCGGGCACCAGATTGCTACAACATATGATGTGGTTAGCTGATACGTAAAATAGCTATGCAGGCGTTGTAAGATCTGACATGCGTCAGCAACATCTGGGCAGAGGAATGCGCCCGCACTGTAAACACCAACCCATGTCCCCTTGTCAATCAATCTTATTGTTTGATTGATAGGAAATTGAAGTTGATTTATAGGATATTCTGCTTGATTACTAGGGAATTATTAATGTATTTGCTAGATTTTTTATTTTTTTTTATTTTGGGGAAGTGGTAAATTAGGCTTTACACCGATTTATCAATCACTCTAACCATCTTTTCTCTGTGACGCCAAATAGCATTCCACACCAACCAATAAACCCTGCTTCAAATTAGTTACACAGCTGATCCTATTGTCACTATGAAGAGCTTTTGTGCATCTCTGATTGGTGATTCATTTGTATGTCTCTTAGAAGCAGCTGAAACTGGATGAAAAGTCCTATTATTAATTGTCAATTGATCAAATGACAGTTGTAGGGAGCTTTTTCTTCTCACTGTGTGGGTGGGTATCTGACTCAGTAAGACTTAACATTGCTGGGGTACTTAAATCTCTTCACATCTGTAGGTCACACGGAGAGGCTTATAGGCACAAAGGAAATTCACCAAAATATGAACCAGAGGATTTCTAAAAGAAGCTGAAGTGTAAAGTAGAGTATGATGTTTGAGACAGAGTGTTTAGAGCCAACACACACATCCTAAGGAGCCCCTCAGAAATCTAATTTGACCTGACTGCTTGTGCCATTCTCCTGGTATGATGACTACCCAGCCAGGCTACATATATGCACATGGTACAGTGCTGTCCTACATAAGGGATGTTCAGGGACATTAACAGGGCTCAACGCTGGTAATGACAGCTTGCACTAGGTCTCGTCAGGCACATTGTGTACTTCCATAGATCAGGGCCTAAATTATAAAATGTGCTCAGCGTGGAGTCAGTTCTTCAAAGTGAGGACATACAATTTAGAACATGTGCATAAGCATCTACTGTATATAAAATAAATCACATATAGACTACCGGTCAAAAGTTTGGACACACCTACTCATTCAAGGGTTTTTCTTTCTTTTTTACCATTTTCTACATTGCAGAATAATAGTGAAGACATCAAAACTATGAAATAACACATATGGAATCATGTAGTAACCAAAAAAAAGCGTTAAACAAATCAATATATATTTTATATTTGAGATTCTTCAAAGTAGCCACCATGCCTTGATGACAGCTTTGCACACTCTTGACCGGTAGTGTAAATGAATACATTATAACACATTTTATTTGTAAATCTAATTCAAAATCAAAAGAAAATGCACATTTCCACATCATGTTCTGTTAATAAATTACAATATTGGTGTAAATTTCACACAATGATCAAATCTATGCATGAGAACATTTTAGAAATTATAGAATTCTATAAACAAGATTTTCAAACCCAACCCAACCACCTACTGGAGAAATACTAAAAGAGCAAATGTTCTATAACCTGTAGGTAGGTAGGACTGGGTTCTGAACGGAGAGTTCAGAGATTCTGCTCTTTTATATAACCTGTATGGAATATGGTATATACAGTTGAAGTCGGAAGTTTACATACACCTTAGCCAAATACATTTAAACTCAGTTTTTCACAATTCCTGATATTTAATCCAAGTAAAGATGCCCTGTCTTAGGTCAGTTAGGATCACCACTTCATTTTAAGAATGTGAAATGTCAGAATGATAGTAGAGAGAATGATTTATTTCAGCTTTTATTTCTTTCATCACATTCCCAGTGGGTTAGAAGTTTACATTCACTCAATTAGTATTTGGTAGCATTGCCTTTCAATTGTTTACCTTGGGTCAAACATTTCGAGTAGCCTTCCACAAGCTTCCCACAATAAGTTGGGTGAATTTTGGCCCATTCCTCCTGACAGAGCTGGTGTAACTGAGTCAGGTCTGTAGGCCTCCTTGCTCGCACAGGCTTTTTTAGTTCTGCCCACAAATGTTCTATAGGATTGAGGTCAGGGCTTTGTGATGGCAACTCCAATACCTTGACTTTGTTGTCCTTAAGCCATTTTGCCACAACTTTGGAAGTATGCTTGGGGTCATTGTCCATTTGGAAGACCCATTTGCGACCAAGCTTTAACTTCCTGACAGATGTCTTGAGATGTTGCTTCAATATATCCACATCATTTTCCTTCCACATGATGCCATCTATTTTGTGAAGTGCAGCAGTCCCTCCTGCAGCAAAGCACCCCCACAACATGATGCTGCCACCCCCATGCTTCACGGTTGGGATGGTGTTCTTCGGCTTGCAAGCATCCCCCTTTTTCCTCCAAACATAATGATGTTCATTATGGCCAAACAGTTCTATTTTTGTTTCATCAGACCAGAAGACATTTCTCCAAAAAGTACAATCTTTGTCCCCATGTGCAGTTGCAAACCGTAGTCTGGCTTTTTTTATGGTGGTTTTGGAGCAGTGGCTTCTTCTTTGCTGAGTGGGAAGTGTTTTACTGTGGATATAGATACTTTTGTACCTGTTTCCTCCAGCATCTTCACAAGGTCCTTTGCTGTTGTTCTAGGATTGATTTGCACTTTTCGCACCAAAGTACGTTCATCTCTAGGAGACAGAACGCGTCTCCTCCTGAGCGGTATGATGGCTAAACTTCCCACTTCAACTGTACTTGGCCTGTAGGTTTCTCACAAATTGGGATATGGTGAGAGGAATGGGCAGGGTAAATGCAAATGAAATACTGTAGTATTTACTCTAGTAAATAAAAATGTGTTTTGCGGACTATAGTGTAGTATTTAGTTTAGTATTTAATACAATGTTTTTTGGGGATAATACTGTAGTATTTACTATAGTATTCTACAGTATACTGCAAAATTCTATACTAAGTTGTTCACATGATCGAGGGATATTATTGTGTAGTATAGTATTCTACATTATACTACAGTTAACTACAGAATTCTATAGTAAGTACTGTAGTATTCCATAGTAAACTTTAGTATTATTTAATGTGGGCTAAATCTATAAAGAAACAAAGTGCTGTAGCCTAAGTTCATATTACAAGTGCATGGAAATCAACTTGAATGCCTTTGGCAATATAACTTTGGCAATGCATTCAGTACAATATGAAACATAAGAACATGGTACTTAAGAAACCACTAATTTCATTTAATCTCAAAACATATTGAAAACAGTCCTACTCATGACCTACTCATCCTAGCTCAAACAACATTTCTCCACTCTCTTCCCTGAGTCACTTGGACTGAGCCTGAATGACCAGGACCTGCCTCTGCTCTTTCCAGGGTTAAGAGATGGGGTGGTCCTCTGATGGCAGGGCAGGCCTGGAAGATGGAGAGCGTTGTGGACAGAGAGCACAGGGGTCCCTGGCTGGCTATGGTCCTAGAGGAGGCTGGGGCCTTTCTGGACTGTTGTGAGAGACATTTCACGTCTCATCAACCTCATCTGATCTGAGATCAGGATCTAGCTTGCCCATGGAGAGAAGAGGCCCCGGGGCAGAGGGAAGACGGAGGGAAGGAAGAGAGGGAGAGGAAGGGAAGGAGGCAGGCGGGTAGGCAGATGGATGGACGGATGCTGGTACACAGAGACAGAAAGGCAGGCAGGCAGGCAGACAGGAACACAGACAGACGGACAGACAGACAGAGAAACAGGCATGGAGGCAGGCAGACAGGCATGGAGGAAGACAGACTGGCTGCAGGGGCCTGGAAGGGATGGTTGATAGAGGCCAGAAGGGAGGGAAGAGATTGCTTTGCCGTGAGCAGTTAGAATGGGATTCAGAAATAAGGGTAAGGCAGCAGTAAATGCCGGCCTGGGTGTTAGTAGTTATCCTTGACCTAGGTCACTAGGATCTGCATCTAAAAGGAAGGGAAGCTTCCTTATGACAGAATGATGGTGCTCCATGTCATGTGGGTTGGTGTCAGAGGTTATCAGAACTGCTGTGGTTTTGGAGGACAAATATGCCCCTGTCAAGACAACCAGAGCACAATAGAGTTGATCTAGGCCATCACTGCAATCCATCTCCAGTCACAGGTCATCTTCTAGGCTGACAGCCAGGCACAATGCTGGACAGCCTATCCATCGAAGTGTAAGGATGTAATATGTCACCAAGGCTGAAAATCTATCCTGAGACGTCACTTCAACTGTTACGTAATACTAGCCTGGAAACCAAACTGATATGTTTCACTAGTTTGTATTCCCGGCTATCTTAATACATTGATATCAATGGAAGATATGTATGGAAATTCACATTATGTATGTTAAGATTCAGTCCTTAGTTAGTACATGTGTTTGAAATTGCCATTTATTCTTTAACATGAATAGGCCTTCATATGAATTAAAACATGAACTTTAGACAGGTATTGTTTTCCATCTGTTTGTCCTGGGTTCACCTATTCAAATGTAGCCTACCTTCACAACTCTGTTAAATGGGAGGAAATACATCCAAGCTGCCAGAGGAAAACACCACTAATAACATATAACCCATCCATATAGGCCTCACCTCGCTCTTTCCTTTTCTATCACTTCAATTATTTCATCTTTACAAACAAAACGCCCCCAAATAGCCCTTTTAAGGTTTTATAAGAGAAGCCTGGAAAGCACTGGAGAGCTTTAAGGGGACATTCATTGACTTTAATGGGATGAACTGATCAACCATATCTAATAGAAATCATTGCCCATGGCAAAAGCTGGTGTGTTATTTAATTATGTATGGAACACAGTGCTTTTACCGCTTCTTAGAAAACTGTAATTCAATATATTTAGTTGAGAGAAGAAACAGATAAATAAAGTCCAAATTAAAACATTTCTGAAAGAAGTTTTATTTTCTTGCTTTCGGTAAAAGAAAAAACAATTTTAGAAAATATCAAAATAGAACAAAAATAGAACTGTCATTTTTAACTGTTCATACTTTCAAAAAATGTTATGGCTTCAATATGCTACAAAAAATTTATTACATTCAGTCTGTCAACACTTTTAAATATCCTATTGAAAATTGCCTATAATAAGTCATCCAAATCTAATTGCGTGAGAAGAAGGCCTATTGCATTCTCTGTATCCTATGCTGCATTTACCACGGATTAAATTCAACATGTATGTACACATGTGCATTCGGAAAGTATTCACACCCCTTCCCTTTTTCCACATGTCAATTACATAAGTATTCAGACCCTTTGCTATGATACTCGAAATTGAGCACAGGTGCATTCTGTTTCCATTGATCATCCTTGAGATGTTTCTATAACTTGATTGGAGTCCACCTGTGGTATATTCAATTGTTTGGACATGATTTGGAAAGGGACACACCTGTCTATATAAGGTCCCACAGTTGACAGTGCATGTCATAGGAAAAACCAAGCCATGAGGTCGAAGGAATTGTCCGTAGAGCTCTGAGACAGGATTGTGTAGAGGCAATTCTGTAAACAATTGAAGGTCCCCAAGAACACAGTGGCCTCCATCAATGTAAGAAGTTTGGAACCATCAAGACTCTTCCTAGAGCTGGCCGCCCGGCCAAACTGAGCAATCAGGGGAGAAGGGCCTTAGTCAGGGAGGTGACCAAGAACCCGATGGTCACTCTGACAGAGCTCCAGAGTTCCTCTGTGGAGATGGGAGAACCTTCCAGAAGGACAACCATCTCTCCAGCACTCCACCAATCAGGCCTTTATGGTAGAGTGGCCAGACGGAAGCCACTCCTCACTAAAAGGCACATGACAGCCCGCTTGGAGTTTGCCAAAATACACCTGAATGACACTCAGACCATGAGAAAGAAGATTCTCTGGTCTGATGAAACCAAGATTGAACTCTTTGGCCTGAATGTCAAGCTTCACGTCTGGAGGTAACCTGGCACCATCCCTATGGTGAGGCGTGGGGGTGGCAGCATCATGATAAGTTTTTCAGCGGCAGGGACTGAGAGACTAGTCAGGATCAAGGGAAAGATGAACGGAACAAAGTACTGAGAGATCCTTGATGAAAACCTTCTCCACAGCGCTCAGGACCTCAGACTGGAGCGATGGTTCACCTTCCAACAGGACAACGACCCTAAGCACACAGCCTAGACAGCGCAGGAGTGGCTTCAGGACAAGTCTCTGAATGTCCTTGAGTAGCCCACCCAGAGCACGGACTTGAACCTGATCAAACATTTCTGGAGAGACCTGAAAATAGCTGACCTGAAAATAACCGTCACGCTCCCCATCCAACCTGACAGAGCTTGAAAGGATCTTCAGAGAAAAATTAGAGAAACTCCCCAAATACAGGTGTGCCAAGCTTGTAGCGTCATACCCAAGGAAACTCAAGGCTGTAATCGCTGCCAAAGGTGCTTCAACAAAAAGCGTAAAGGGTCTGAATACTTATGAAAATGTGAGTCAGTCCTGTTTTGTTTTGTCATTATGGGGTATTGTGTGTAGATTGACGAAGGGAAAAAAACAATTTAATCAGTTTTAGAATAAGGCTGTAATGTAACAAAATGTGGAATAAGTCAAGGGGTCTGAATACTTTCCGAATGCACTGTATATACAAAAGTATGTTTGACACCCCTTCAAATTAGTGGATTCGGCTATTTCAGCCACACCCATTGCTGACAGGTGTATAAAATCAAGCACACAGCCTTGCAATTTCCATAGACAAACATTGGCAGTAGAATGGCCTTAATGAACAGCTCAGTCACTTTCAACGTGGCACCGTCATAGGATGCCACCTTTTCAACAAGTCAGTTCGTCAAGTCAGCCCTGCTAGAGCTGCCCTAGTCAACTGTAAGGGCTGTTATTGTGAGGTTGAAATGGTGTAAAGCTCACCGCCATTGGACTCTGTAGCAGTGGAAACGCGTTCTCTGGAGTGATGAATCACACTTCACCATCTGGCAGTCCAACGATTGAATCTGGGTTTGGCAGATGCCAGGAGAACGCTACCTACCCCAATGTGTAGTGCCAACTGTAAAGTTTGGTGGGGAAGGAATAATGGTCTGGGGATGTTTTTCATGGTTCTTAGTAGGCCCCTTAGTTGCATTAAAGGGAAATCTTAACACTACAGCATACAATGACATTCAGACGGTTCTGTGCTTCCAACTTTGTGGCAACAGTTTGGGGAAAGCCCTTTCCTGTTTCAGCATGACAATGCCCCCGTGCACAAAGTGAGGTTCATACAGAAATAATTTGTCGAGATCAGTGTTTAAGACCTTGACTGGCCTGCACAGAAGCCCTAAAATCAATCTCATCGAACACCTTTAGGATGAATTGGAACACCAACTGCGAGCCAGACCTAATCGGCCAATATCAGTGCCTGACCTTACTAATGCTCTTGTGGCTGAATGGAAGCAAGTCCCTGCAGCAATGTCCCAACATTTAGTGGAAAGCCTTCCCTGAAGAGTGGAGGCTGTCATTGCAGCAAAGGGGGGACCGACTCCATATTAATGCCCATGATTTTTGGAAGGAGATGTTTGATGAGCAGGTGTCCACATACTTTTGGTCATGTAATGTATATTCCTTTAGGTCTGATGCTGCGGGTTTGGCGAGGTGAGACCAGGGCGCATGTTGGCGCGCACTTCACAACAGTGGCGACGGCGTGCCAAGAAAGATCCAACATGAAGTGAGGGAGGGAGGAGCAGAAAGAACATTTTCAATTATAAAAAATCACGTGGAGAGAGAGAGAGAGGACCTGATTTAAAAGCTCTGAATGTATATCGTCTATCTCTCATGAGAAGGTGAGTCTTAAAGTTCCATCAGAATGGGCAGTCTCTCCTCAGACGCAGCAGGACGACAGCAGCAACGGGTCATGGAGAGGTGTCCGTAGCTTCACAAGTACGGACCAACCGTCGCTCCTCTTCTACTTATACGGGTTTTAATGTGCTTTAATAACGATACTATGCATCACTGACTATACTATTGTACTTTTAACTGATATTTTATGGTGTATTGCTGCCAGTTTGTATCAATTTGATTGATTAACCAATGTTGCTTAGCTGCGTTCAACAAATGCGCACGGGGATTATGAGAAATACGCAGGAGCAATGGAATAGCCTAAGCCTATTATACGACGTTCACCTGTTATTTACGTGTATTTTAACATTTTGAAATGTGTTTCCAATAGCATAACTAGTAGTTTATATGATTTAATATAATATAAGACAATGTATTTGTAAAACATGACTGAGGTTTCTGAAACAAGGAAATCATTTTCTATCACCCATATATTGCCTATTCCTCTCTGTGCGCTAGCGTAGCTATAAAACTTATCATAACAATTCTACCTCTGCAAACTATTGTTTTACCTCTCTAGCCGATGAATGCGGTGGAGTCCACTGTAGTTCGTGGAGAAAATAGTCACTTATGCAGAGTTTGCCTTTCCACGCTAGCGGGACTCCCATCGTCGTCACGGTCCACTGCAGCGCGAGCATCACCTCCGCTGCGGATACTTCCTCCGTGCGGTGAGAGCACAAGGCCGTCGGCGAGCTGCACACCGACTCCGGAGAAAAGATGAACATCCAGGTCCTGCCAGACCACAAGCTGTCATCAGTGGCCCCGCTGAAACCCTGCAATGTGGAGAAGAAGGAAGTGCAACTGATACTGGTGAAGGACCAAAATGGGGTCCAGTATACCAGTTCGACCATCATGCCCACCCCCAGCACGCACGGCACCCCCTGCACGGCTGAGGAGCTGGAGGAGAGAGAAACATGGGGAAAGAAAATAGACTTTCTCCTATCCGTCATAGGTTTCGCAGTGGACTTGGCCAATGTCTGGAGATTCCCTTACCTCTGCTACAAGAATGGAGGTGGTGAGTGAACTGTTAAAACTTCTGTAAAGACTTCTGTTAAGACTTTCCCAGGTTCCTTTGGAACTATCCTCGTAGAGAACCAGGCTTGGTATGGCAACGCGAGACTGCTTTGGAACTAATATCAAGTTTGTTTTACTGTTGTGAAATAACTTTCTACGTGATTTTATGATAAAATCTGCCAATCTGTTAGTTTGTATGCTACCATACGTACCAGTGACTAGTCAGTGATTTTTTGAAATCCCCAAATAGCTTTGCGCAGGCTTTCTTGAGCCAAGAGGCTTTGCTGGTAAGAGGGAAACGGAAATACCTCATTGCATAAATTCATTCAGGTCAGTGTAGTTTAAGAGGAAAACGGAAATACCTCATTGCATAAATTCATTCAGGTCAGTGTGGTTGACTCAACTGCAAATACTGTATCTGGGTGCAACTGTATCTTACTGTAAAGGGTTGATTTATAACCCATTCACACCAGTTGCTGGCTCATAAGTGCTTTATTGCTGATGGCACATGTTAGGAAATATTTAAATACTCACAGTTGAACAGATAGCTATGTAAATATGTTAATAATTAATCATTTAATTTAAATGTGTCTAGATCAGCGGTGTCGAACCCATTTTTCCTGCGGGCCGCATTCGGTCTTCACCGAGGTCTGGGGGGGGGGGGGGGGGGGGGGCACACTTAAGATGTATTATATTTCCTCGCAGTCAAAATATTTGCTCAACAATTGTTTTTAACTATTGGTTTTGGAATTTTGAATGGGCTCGAGGGCCAGATCCTGCCTGCAGGCCTCGATATGTGGTATTGACCATTAAGAGTTACAGCCTGGTCTCATAATCCAGACTTAACATAGTAAAAATGTATCCCTGACACTCAAATTAGTATGACATGTTACTTTTGGTATGGTTACAGATGGTTTGGGTGGGTGGGCGTGTAATGCTAACTTCTAGAAATCCAAAGGTTGCGAATTCAAATCTCATGACAGACAACTTTAGCTCATTTGTAACTTTTCAAATACTTGCTACTTTGCAAATACTTAGCATGTTAGCTAACCCTTCCCAAACCGTATTTTAGCTAACCCTTCCCCTAACCCTTTAACCTAACTCCTAACCTTAACCCTAACCCCTAGCCTAGATAACGTTTGCCAGATAGCTAATGTTAGCCACCTTGCCAACTAGCTAGAATTCGTAACATATCATAAGTTCTGCAAATTCGTAACATATTGTAGGTTTTGCTAATTTGTAACATATACGAATTGTGATTCTTAACATATAATAAATGTAATGCCTCAGATTAACGTAGAGAATAATACAAAATGCTCTGAGACCAGGTTGAGAGTGAATAATAATGGCTGAGGCATATTTCAGTGGCTCAGTAGTGGTGGTGGAACAAGTAAGCAAATCACTTGAAATATGTGTGCTGCATTTGTTTGATAAGAAGAGTTTTAGATAACATCTGTTAGAAGTGCCAGTCACTGTTATCACAAATCTGAAGAATGAACAACAAAGCAAAGGCTAACTACAGAGATTATTGATTGCCAACAATGACCAAATCAAATGACCAAAACAAGAGAAAACATAAAAATTGCACCTGAATATATCTATAATCGAGCCGAGTGAATGTTAACAAACCAAAGGTCCTTGTTAATTACAAAGTGACATTTTGGGTTTGCCACCACAGACCTTCAGTAGCTTGTTGTAATAACAGTGATTACTAGTGTTTACTAGATTTCCTGTCCCCTTTGGCAGCATTACACTTCACGTGGTGAAAATAGACATGTGTATCTTTATCTGGTGAACTGTGTTGCAATGTTGTGTCCTGTGGTGCCAACTCTTCAGCTGTGGGTCATGTTCATTTGGCGCTCTCTGAAAGGCTGTAATGCAGCCCAACGCTCAGCTCTTTGTTAAAATGTTGCATACAAGATATTTTTAATTATACTAGATGAAGGGAATTTTATTCTTCCTTGAATTCACTGGAACATAAAAAGCTACCAAGCATGAACAATTCACTGTCTGTGCCTGGAGAGTCCATGTTGATGTCTGTTTCATGTGATTGTTCTTTAGATATCATCATCAACACAAATTGCTAGGGCGAAAACACCCACAAAATGCTAAATATGTTGTCTTGGCTGCAACACAAATGCCAAAAGGATCACATTCAAAAACGTTGTTTTGTGGGGTTTTGTCGTGATTTCAGGTGCCTTTCTAATCCCCTACATTCTGTTCCTGGTGATTGCTGGGATGCCTCTGTTCTATATGGAACTAGCCCTGGGACAGTACAATAGGGAAGGAGCTGCTACAGTCTGGAAGATCTGCCCTGTCTTTAAAGGTGAGCTTTCTCTCTCTCTCCCATCTTTGTATTCCATATTTTTCCTGACCTCTGCCTCATCTCCCACCTCTCACCTTCTCAAGTCTCCAGGCCTCTCTTTTCTTCTCTATCTTTGAACATCTCTCTCTTTTTTCACTCACCTCTTGTCCTTTCCCCTCCTTCCTTTCCCCGCTCTTTTAATGTTCCTTCCCAGTGGGCACACCACATCATTTCAATTTGGACAATGTGGACAAGACATTGATGAATGAGATTGCAACCTATATTCACCCACTCAAAAAGACAGCCAAAAGTTTATTGAAGGCGCACAGTATTCCGGATAGTAGCTCATATCCCGCTTAAGGTCTTATTCGGTATAAGCTGTTTACATGCATCTTTGATATTTTGTCAGTATTTTGGATCCCCATTAGCTGCTGCCAAGGCAGAAACTACACTTCCTGGGGTCCAGCAAAAATTACGGCCGTAATATAGATGATATATCCCGCTCATGAGTATACCTGTAACCATGAATAAACGGAATACTTCTAATTTAAGTTAATTTGGGTTAAATGGAATAGTAACTGAACTATGGACACTGACTGTAGGCCTATAACCTCTCACATGTAGTGTAATATAATATTAACTCTTGCAGAACTATGCATTTCTTGCAGTGAAATTATACAACAAATGTTAATTTTGTCTCGGGAACAGTAGTTAAGAAATATAATTTATTTATTTCAGCATCTCTTGAGAAAATGCAAATGCTTGTGTAATGTGTTATCTTTCACACTGTTATGCAAGCAGACAGTATTTCAACCACATAAAATATGCACCGAAGACGAACTAAAGTCTTATCCCAAACGTGTTTCGGCGTTTTCTCAGCTTTTCATTTCCTTAAAACAGGTCAAACTGATGACGTTTGGACAGACAACTTTACCGGTGTTAACTAGATTACTAATGCATTCATTTTATCCATGGAAGACATTATTCTGGTGAGCACTACTTTATTTAGTCTTCTGGGGCAACAAGTCATTTTTTTTTTATATAACCTTTATTTAATTAGGCAGAAGATGTAACTAGGCAGAAGTTATGACAGAAGAGAAGCTGCATGTATCAATCTTTAGTTGACAAACAAATTGCAAATGCTTGAAATTATAATATGCCCTCCCAAATGTCGGAAATTATAAGCAGAAACGTAATTTAAATTGTAGTAAATTAATTATAGTATGCTAAATTATTATGGAATTCTTTGTGTGGATCGAACTGAGCAGGTAACCTACTTTTTGAAGTGATTAGTTTGACAATCAGATGAAAACATCATCACACAACACTCCTGATATGTGAAACTGAGCCTGACAGCACAGACCACAGAAACAACAGTAAATGGGTTAGGATGTTTACATGACACAGTATCCCGTCTTAGATCAGCCTGTCCCAGGCATCTTATCCAGGTTTCTTTTAGCCGGGATTCAAGCTTTTTCAGGTTATTGTAAACTGGATGTGATGTTTATATGCGTCAACTCAAACACAGAATACTTGAGTATCCTGAATAATAACGGGATATTGATGTGCATGTAAATGTGGTCAGTATGCGTTCAACCATCTAAAAGCAAAACCAAATTCCAATGGAAAAACAATGTCTGATTTTGGTTTCGTTGTCACCTAAATGTGTATCAATGCACTTTAAGCCATTTAAAAGCACAACAAAGTTGAAATGGTAACACAATGACAGTGATTTTGCTGATTAATACAACAACTTAATTTGTTATCACAGTGCTTCATGTAATAGCACAACCAAATTACCTGGATTGCAGTTGAGATTACATTAAAAGTATATTCATGATGCAAGTGATCAATGCTGTTGGAGATTCCGGGGAGATTATTATAGAAATTGTGAAGATCTCCACAGACCTGCGATCTTCAACACGTCCGCTTTATATGATTACATAAGAAGACATTTATAGTTACAGTGTCACCGTTTGAAGGAGATGTATCTTCTGCTTGGAAAGTTTCATCTGTGCCACTGAGTCTGGCTTTAATTCCAATTTCGCTTGATTTCAAATTGAATCTACAAGTTTATAATGAATATGTTGGATTCAACGGCTCCATCTCAACCAAAAATCAAAGTTATAGAACAGGACAAAATCAAACACAACTTCATTTAAAGTGCATTTGAAGTTTGATTTGATTTGATTTTGTCCTGTTCTATAACTTTGATTTTTGGTTGAGATGGAGACGTGAATCCAACATATTCATTATTAACTTGTAGACTAAATTTGAAATCAAGCTAAACTTGAAATCCTAGGCCTATTTATTGTCTATTTTTAAGTTGAATTGAAACAATAGCTGTTGATGCAAAGGCTATATAGGCCTAAATAGTATCATTAATGCTATATGTTAAACCTCTGTTAAACCTATCCTTTGGAAATGACTTTAATTGCAACAGTGACTCTATTTAGTTTTTAAGTGGAGATCTCTCATTCTCACGATAGCACAATGGTGTCAGTGATACATTTCAAAGCAAAGCACGGCTGGGCTTTTTTAAAACCCTGGTTGAGAGACCAAAGGGGATAGCTGTAGATAGAGACATTCTCCAGTAAGAGGTGCTGCCCAGCCTATCATTTCTTATGCTAGTGGATATAACTCAACATACAAATTCAACATGTTTTATTCAAGCTTTGTCTACGCTGAAAATTGCTAACTATGATGACATAATCCTTTGGTTGTAATTTCACCCTCAAAACAACAGTTTTACCAAACTCAATGTATAGTATATTACACACAGAGTCCACGTCACAATATGTTGACAAATTACATTGAAACAACGTTGATTCAACCAGTTTCTACCCAGTGGGTTTTCCCTATAATCTCCTTCGTTCATCTCTCCTTTCTCCTATATACAGTACCTCTCTTTTTCATTTTCCCGTCTTCAGCTCTCACTGTCCACTTTTCCAAAAGCCTTGATCAGAGGAGAGAGGAAGGAGAGATGTGGTCTTTTAGAAGTATCCAGTAAATCTCAAGACACTGTACAACAGTAAACATACAGTAGATATACTGTAGAAACATAGATATGCATTGGAATGAAGATGGACACATAAAGGCTGTTTGTTGATTAGTTTTATTACTGACAGCATTATCACCATGACATACTGTTACCACACACACCATGGCATACTGTTACCACACACACCATGACATACTGTTACCACACACACCATGGCATACTGTTACCACACACACCATGGCATACTGTTACCACACACACACCATGACATACTGTTACCACACACACCATGGCATACTGTTACCACACACACCATGGCATACTGTTACCACACACACACCATGACATACTGTTACCACACACACCATGGCATACTGTTACCACACACACCATGACATACTGTTACCACACACACCATGGCATACTGTTACCACACACACCATGGCATACTGTTACCACACACACACCATGACATACTGTTACCACACACAGCATGGCATACTGTTACCACACACACACCATGACATACTGTTACCACACACACCATGGCATACTGTTACCACACACACCATGGCATACTGTTACCACACACACACCATGGCATACTGTTACCACACACACCATGGCATACTGTTACCACACACACACACCATGACATACTGTTACCACACACACCATGGCATACTGTTACCACACACACCATGACATACTGTTACCACACACACCATGACATACTGTTACCACACACACACCATGGCATACTGTTACCACACACACACCATGACATACTGTTACCACACACACCATGGCATACTGTTACCACACACACCATGGCATACTGTTACCACACACACACCATGGCATACTGTTACCACACACACCATGGCATACTGTTACCACACACACACCATGACATACTGTTACCACACACACCATGGCATACTGTTACCACACACACACCATGACATACTGTTACCACACACACCATGGCATACTGTTACCACACACACCATGACATACTGTTACCACACACACCATGACATACTGTTACCACACACACCATGGCATACTGTTACCACACACACCATGACATACTGTTACCACACACACCATGACATACTGTTACCACACACACCATGACATACTGTTACCACACACACCATGACATACTGTTACCACACACACCATGGCATACTGTTACCACACACACCATGACATACTGTTACCACACACACACCATGACATACTGTTACCACACACACCATGACATACTGTTACCACACACACACACCATGACATACTGTTACCACACACACCATGACATACTGTTACCACACACACCATGGCATACTGTTACCACACACACCATGGCATACTGTTACCACACACACACCATGGCATACTGTTACCACACACACACCATGGCATACTGTTACCACACACACACCATGACATACTGTTACCACACACACCATGGCATACTGTTACCACACACACCATGGCATACTGTTACCACACACACCATGACATACTGTTACCACACACACACACCATGACATACTGTTACCACACACACCATGACATACTGTTACCACACACACACACACCATGACATACTGTTACCACACACACACCATGACATACTGTTACCACACACACCATGGCATACTGTTACCACACACACCATGACATACTGTTACCACACACACCATGACATACTGTTACCACACACACCATGGCATACTGTTACCACACACACCATGACATACTGTTACCACACACACCATGGCATACTGTTACCACACACACCATGGCATACTGTTACCACACACACCTTGACATACTGTTACCACACACACACCATGACATACTGTTACCACACACACCATGACATACTGTTACCACACACACCATGACATACTGTTACCACACACACACCATGGCATACTGTTACCACACACACCATGACATACTGTTACCACACACACCATGACATACTGTTACCACACACATCATGGCATACTGTTACCACACACACCATGGCATACTGTTACCACACACACCATGACATACTGTTACCACACACACCATGACATACTGTTACCACACACACCATGGCATACTGTTACCACACACACCATGGCATACTGTTACCACACACACCATGACATACTGTTACCACACACACCATGGCATACTGTTACCACACACACCATGGCATACTGTTACCACACACACCATGACATACTGTTACCACACACACCATGGCATACTGTTACCACACACACCATGACATCTGAACTGTTGAACCTGAAAGCTTCACCAGAAGTTTACAGGCAGTGTTGTGATTTACAGTATGTTACACATTAAGTCTATTGTATATTGTTGTTTGGCCGGCAGGGATGTCCTTGTCCCATTGCGCTCTAGCGACTCCTGTGGCGGGCCGGGCGCATGCACGAGGACACAGTTGCCAGTTGTACGGTGTTTCCTCTGACACATTGGTGTGGCTGGCTTCCAGGTTAAGTGGGCATTGTGTCAAAAAGCAGTGCGGCTTGGTTGTGTTGTGTTTCGGAGGACGCATGGCTCTGTGTCTATACGGGAGTTGCAGCAACAAGACTGTAACTACCAATTGGATACCACGAAATTGGGGAGAAAAAGGGGTAAAAGTAAAAAAGATAATGTTAAACTGACGTTGTTAAGTTCATCTGCTGCTTGTTCTGATGGTAGAGTTATAGCACATCACATGTTGCTCAAATAATACATTGAATCAGGTGAAATAAGTGGTTGAATCCTCACATTTCCTCAAGTTCTTATTTTTTTACATAATACTAGCTGGTATTCCACTGCTGTGCTTGTTTTTCAGTAGTCTCTGCTGTCCAAGGTCTTGTGGATACATGCTGCATAGTTTGGCTTGATATTTGTGTTCCCTCACACATACACATTTATGATTGGCATTACACAGGAGTAGCAGCATTCCACCCTCTGTAACCCTATGTAACCTACAGTATGTAACCATCTCTCTTTCTCTCTGCTCTCTCTCTCGCTCTCTGTTTCTCTCTCTGTTTCTCTCGTTCCCTCAGGTGTGGGCTACACTGTGATCATCATAGCGTTGTATGTGGGTTTCTACTACAACGTCATCATAGCCTGGTCCCTGTACTACCTGTTCTCCTCTATGACCAGTGAGCTGCCCTGGCTCCATTGTGACAACGCCTGGAACAGTCCGAACTGCACAGACCCCAAGCTACTAAACGGATCCTTCCTGGGCAACGGGACGTCTTATGCCAAGTACAAGATGACGCCGGCTGCAGAGTTCTATGAGTGAGTACAGTGGGTTCTGTCCTGTTCTATGAGTGAGTACAGTGGGTTCTGTCCTGTTCTATGAGTGAGTACAGTGGGTTCTGTCCTGTTCTATGAGTGAGTACAGTGGGTTCTGTCCTGTTCCTGTTCTATGAGTGAGTACAGTGGGTTCTGTCCTGTTCTATGAGTGAGTACAGTGGGTTCTGTCCTGTTCCTGGTCTATGAGTGAGTACAGTGGGTTCTGTTCTGTTCTATGAGTGAGTACAGTGGGTTCTCTCCCTGTTCTATGAGTGAGTACAGTGGGTTCTGTCCCTGTTCTATGAGTGAGTACAGTGGATTCTGTTCCTGTTCTATGAGTGAGTACAGTGGGTTCAGTACCTGTTCTATGAGTGAGTACAGTGGATTATGTCCCTGTTCTATGAGTGAGTACAGTGGATTCTGTTCCTGTTCTATGAGTGAGTACAGTGGGTTCTGTCCCTGTTCTATGAGTGAGTACAGTGGATTATGTCCCTGTTCTATGAGTGAGTACAGTGGGTTCAGTACCTGTTCTATGAGTGAGTACAGTGGGTTCTGTCCCTGTTCTATGAGTGAGTACAGTGGGTTCAGTACTCTATGAGTGAGTACAGTGGATTATGTCCCTGTTCTATGAGTGAGTACAGTGGGTTCAGTACCTGTTCTATGAGTGAGGACAGTGGATTATGTCCCTGTTCTATGAGTGAGTACAGTGGGTTCAGTACCTGTTCTATGAGTGAGTACAGTGGATTATGTCCCTGTTCTATGAGTGAGTACAGTGGTTCCTGTCCCTGTTCTATGAGTGAGTACAGTGGGTCCTATCCGTGTCCTATGAGTGAGTACAGTGGGTCCTGTCCTGTCCTGACCCTCCTCTGTCGCGGAATCTAAAAGATAAATAAACCAGCCTTTTAACATGTTTCTCGTTGGGATAGACCTGACCTACAGTGCCAAATATGAACTGTGTCAAAATAAGTATTTTCATTAGAGACTAAATGTGTTAGAAGTAGGCTTAACCTTTTCGAAGCTTGGTTATTTAGTCTGGCCACTTTTTGAAGTGGACATTGTACACTTAAGCATTTCATAAACAGGAAATAACTGTTTTTAAATGTATTATTAATGGCGTGTACAGTATGGCAGGTCTTCATAAATCAATATTTAGTTAGTGGACATCAGTGAGTGGACAGCAAACTGCACACACTCACTCTCATCACCTGCCATGAAACCCCTGCTTACTCACTCTACATCTTACCAAGACTGACCAGTATGAAGTCTAAAGTTCTGGAGTGGCTTGAGGAATAGATAAGCTTTGGACTTCTGCAGAGTCACAGTCTTACAGTGTGTCTTTAAGCTTCTGGGCCCTTGTCTCATTGAAGAGTGACTTTTACCATTCAGTAGATTCTGATGACGTGGCTCAATCTGCTTACATGCTGAGCAGAACGTGTTCAGGCAACAAAGGCCTTTACTAAGCAATGAATCTAAATTGAAAGTGTTTTTATTGACTATTATTGCATCTCTGCATGGTACCAGTGTATATGACACTTCATTTTAGGTTACCAAAATTCCTGGAACTTTCAATAAATTCCCCGGTTTTCCAGAAATCCTGGTTGGAGGATTACAGATTTCCTGCTTATTCCCTCCGGATTCCAGAATTTCGGGAAAACCAGAGAATTTATTGAACGTTTCAGGAATTTTGCAACCCTACTCATACTCAAACAGTTCCACTGTGAAGTGGGCCACTGTCATTAAAACTTTTGTGTAGTATCCCCAAAATGTCTGAAGCCATCCGCCCATATACCGATTGCTCTACAAAAAGGCATAAAAAGCTTAGATGCTGCGTTTGAAGTTGACACGAAAAGCCCCATCCGTTTGCACTTCAAAGAATTCCTTTCCAGAGCTCTGTGTGAAGATTACTTCTGCAGCCCAAAGGAAGTCGTCTGAAATGACTGGGACATACAGCAGCATCCTTATCCTGCAGCTGATGTGCAGTACAGAGTAGAGCGCCAGGGAGGCACCAACAAAACATTCTAAGCTTGCATTCCAAACTTTACAAGTGCACTATATAAGGAATAGTGAGCCATTTGGGACGCAGCCTAAGAGTGCGTGACAGGCGGCCAATAAGAGCAGATGAAAGACCCTCTACCAGAATGCTGATCTGCATTGATGTCCTGTGTGTTTATGTAATCAACATCTCTGGTTTTCCTCCAATGTTTTTCTCTCATCAATCCCTCTAAACCTGAATACAGTCAGTTCCCATTACATCCTATTTTCTTCCTTTTACCATAAAATTGCACTCTCATTCTTTCAACCCAGTGATGTAGTGGTAAAAAGAATAGGTGGGTAAACTCTGATCGCCATCTGTGGTGAATAAAGTTACTCTCCGTATACTTTCAATGCCTTTTTTTTGCAAAAGGTGGGTAAACTGTTGGGGGAAAAAAAGTTAGGTGAACAACGTTTACGTGCGTTTACCCTCCACTTAACCACTGCTTCTACCGTACTGTAAAAATTATTAATAGACCTTCAATTCTTGGTAATTAAAGGAAGTCAATGGAGTCAAGTTGGTTCCTTTATCAGCATATCTTCCTGCATTTATTTACCAGAAAATGTCATTCTTTGTGTACTCTACCATCTTCACAGACCTTAAATACTCATTGGTGTATTGACAACGGCTCTATCAAAAAGCTTTAGGTCCATACTCCCCTGAGAGCCACTATATCCCAGTATTACTATAGTTGATTCTAGACAGGCTGAATGAAAAACACAGAGACCCAAGCAGTGGGAGCTCTGGAATAGACAGTGATTTTTCTCTGACAACACTTCTAATCTCATTGTATATTTCAGTCAGGCCTTGTGTGGGGGACATAAACCCCTGCTCCCACAGAGCACCAGGAACAGGAACAAGGCCATCAGACCACTGCACGCTGCCACTGCACACTCTGGGAGACATATTTCTCTCTCTCCTTCTTTCCCTCATTTTCTCCCTCTCCTTTTCTCCCTCTTTCTCTTTTTTTTCTTCTCTTTTTCTTCATCTTTCTCTCTTACATTCTCTCTTTCTCTCTCATTTTTCCCCTCGTTTTCTCATTTTCTACCTCTTTCTGTCCTTTTCCTCTCTTTTTATTTTTCTCCCTCTCTTTCTTTCTTTCTTTCTTTCTCTCTTTCTCTCTCTTAATTTACCTCTCTCTATCTCTTCCCCTCATGTTTTCCCTCTCTATTCTTTCTCTTTCTTTCTGACGTCAGTTTGCCTCCTTATGTAATGAGCAGTGATCTCTGAGTCTCAAGGAGCTGCAGGTGTTCTTAGTTCGGAGATATGGAGATTTGATCCTCCTGTATCCCCTAGAGATGAACAGAGACAGAGGAGACATTTTCTCAAGAGATTTTAGAGATTTGAGGGCATGTGGTTAACCTGTAACATTCAACACACACACACACACACACACACACACACACACACACACACACACACACACACACACACACACACACACACACACACACACACACACACACACACACACACACACACACACACACACACACACAGCTTACTTTTCCTTTGCTGCTGCATTGCTCTGGTTCTCACACCAGGCCACGTTGATGTGCTGCTGTGTGATGTGTTGCTGTCCTCTCCTCAGCTGACTGAGGATGTGCTAGGCCCTCATTTCCTCTCCTATTAGGCCTTTATTATTGGTTTCATTGATCACGGCTGCCCTGCAATCTGTGGAGCTGCAGTGCAAAGGTCCCTGGAGTATAGTCATTAGTGTCATGGCAACGTCCCGGGGCGGACACACAGCAGGTGTCAGTTACAATGCTATCACAGGGGCTCAACATAGCTATCAACACCTAATGAGAGACTAGGATTCTCAGAAACCAAGCTGGGCTACCGAGAGGCTGGGTAAATATATACCTTCTGTGTTGATGGTGCTGATGGGTTGTCTCAGCTTATATCAATAAAGGTCAATCAGTCATGTCAATTTATACAGTTTGAGTACAGATCAGTTTGTTATATTAATTAGAGAATGCCATCAATAATATTACGCACAGTCTAATCTGTTACTCAACAAATGATCTGTCTTTTTCTACCTTGAAATAGTGAAATAGTGATAGTGGATTTGGAGGTTTGAAGCAGGTGTTTATAATTGCAAGCATTGCTTAATTAAATGGCGAGTGAAAATCCAGTCCAAATGAAATCAACACAAATTGAGAGCCATTTTATTCTATTAGCAGCTCAGATTATCCATTAAATAACTATTAGATTATCAAAAGGTTAGAACTCAGAACACCTCCATTGGAAGTCTCACACAACCTTTATCGGTCTTAATTGAACAAGTCCACTGCTGGGACATCAATAGGTCATGTGTTCCAAGTCTAGACATTGTGAACACTCACAGGGGATCTGAAACATATACCATGACCCGCTCAGACTTCTCTTTCCAATACCTTGGATAAAATGCCTTTTTAATGATACATAAGACAATAAGAAAACAGATTTATTTTGAATCAAACATCAAATCTTGAAATCTCGTCTTGAAACAACTATTGTATTCTTGTCCTCTTTATCAATCAAATTCTCCCCCCAACCAAATTCTCCCCCATCTAAATACTCCTCCAACCAAATTCTCCCTCATCCAAATACCTCCCCAACCAAATACTGCCCCAACCAAATACTCATCTCAACCAAATACTCCCGCCAACCAAATACTCCCCCCAACCAAATACTCCCATTAACCAAATACTCCCCCCAACCAAATACTCCTCCCCAACCAAATACTGCCCCAACCAAATACTCCTCTCAACGAAATACTCCCCCAACCAAATACTCCTCCCCAACCGAATACTCTCGCCAAACGTACTGTAGACACTTTCTATCCCTCTGCCCCTAACATATTGCTTTTGTCAGTTCCAGGAAAGCATTGACCCCATATTAGCCCTAACCTGATTTGACCCTTTCCCCATACCACCAAATGATTTCTCATTCACTGAGTAATGAGAATGTGTGTAAACTAGAAATGCTTTTAGGCCATTGTTTTTCTGCCTTGTTTTTTTAAGCACACCCCATTGTTCACTGAGAGTGTTATTTAAAAAATATATATATTTCACCTTTATTTAACCAGGTAGGCTAGTTGAGAACAAGTTCTCATTTGCAACTGCGACCTGGCCAAGATAAAGCAAAGCAGTTCAACACATAAAACATCACAAAGTTACACATGGAATAAGAAAACATACAATCAATCATACAGTTGAAAAATCTATATTCGGCATGTGCAAATGAGGTAGGATAAGAGAGGTAAGCAATAAATAGGCCATGGTGGTGAAGCAATCACAATATAGCAAGTAAACACTGGAATGGTAGGGTGTGCAGAAGATGAATGTGCAAGTAGAGATACTAGGGTGCAAAGGAGCAAGATAAATAAATAAATACAGTATGGGGATGAGGTAGATTGGATGGGCTATTTACAGATGAGCTATGTACAGGTGCAGTGATCTGTGAGCTGCTCTGACAGCTGGTGCTTAAAGCTAGTGAGGGAGGTAAGAGTCTCCAGCTTCAGAGATTTTTGCAGTTCGTTCCAATCATTGGCAGCAGAGAACTGGAAGGAGAGGCGGCCAAAGGAAAAATTGGCTTTGGGGGTGACCAGTGAGATATACCTGCTGGAGTGCGTGCTACGTGTGGGTGCTGCTATGGTGACCAGTGAGCTGAGATAAGGTGGGGCTTTATCTAGCAAAGACTTGTAGATGACCTGGAGCCGGTGGGTTTGGCGACGAGTATGAAGCGAGGGCCAGCAAACGAGAGCATACAGGTCGCAGTGGTGGGTAGTATATGGGGCTTTGGTGACAAAACGGATGGCACTGTGATAGACTGCATCCAATCTGTTGAGTAGAGTGTTGGAGGCAATTTTGTAAATGACATCGCCGAAGTCGAGGATCGGTAGGATGGTCAGTTTTACGAGGGTATGTTTGGCAGCATGAGTGAAGGATGCTTTGTTGCGAAATAGGAAGCCGATTCTAGATTTAATTTTGGATTGGAGATGCTTAATGTGAGTCTGGAAGGAGAGTTTACAGTCTAACCAGACACCTAGGTATTTGTAGTTGTCCACATATTCTAAGTCAGAACCGTCCAGAGTAGTGATGCTGGATGGGCGGGCAGGTGCGGGCAGCAAATGGTTGAAGAGCATGCATTTAGTTTTACTTGCATTTAAGAGCAGTTGGAGGCCACGGAAGGAGAGTTGTATGGCATTGAAGCTCATCTGGAGGTTAGTTAACACAGTGTCCAAAGAGGGGCCAGAGGTAAACAGAATGGTGTCATCTGCGTAGAGGTGGATCAGAGAATCACTAGCAGCGAGAGCGACATCATTGATGTATACAGAGAAGAGAGTCGGCCCGAGAATTGAACCCTGTGGCACCCCCATAGAGACTGCCAGAGGTCCGGACAACAGGCCCTCCAATTTGACATACTGAACTCTATCGGAGAAGTAGTTGTTGAACCAAGCGAGGCAGTCATTTGAGAAACCAAGGCTGTTGAGTCTGCCAATAAGAATGTTGTGATTGACAGAGTCGAAAGCCTTAGCCAGGTCGATGAATACGGCTGCACAGTAATGTCTCTTATCGATGGCGGTTATGATATCATTTAGGACCTTGAGCGTGGCTGAGGTGCACCCATGACCAGCTCTAAAACCAGATTGCATAGCGGAGAAGGTACGGTGAGATTCGAAGTGGTCGGTAATCTGTTTGTTAACTTGGCTTTCAACGACCTTAGAAAGGCAGGGTAGAATAGATATAGGTCTGTAGCAGTTTGGGTCTAGAGTGTCTCCCCCTTTGAAGAGGGGGATGACTGCGGCAGCTTTCCAATCTTTGGGAATCTCAGACGATACAAAAGAGAGGTTGAACAGGCTAGTAACAGGGGTTGCAACAATTTCGGCAGATAATTTTAGAAAGAGTGGGTCCAGATTGTCTAGCCCGGCTGATTTGTAGGGGTCCAGATTTTGCAGCTCTTTCAGAACACTCGCTATCTGGATTTGGGTGAAGGAGAAGTGGGGGAGGTTTGGGCGAGTTGCTGTGGGGAGCACAGGGCTGTTGACCGGGGTAGGGGTAGCCAGGTGGGAAGCATGGCCAGCCGTAGAAAAATGCTTATTAGTGGCTTTGTGTCGGACCCTGTACCCTAATTATAAAGGCCAAAGATAACAGACATCAGGCATACTTCTGGGCCTGGATCCATGAAGTGTCTCAGAAAAGGCCCTAGGAATCCTGTTAAAACCAGTTTTAAGACAAAAAAAACCTCCCAGCTCAAAGCAGGTTTTAGGATGATGTTAAGAAACTCTGAACCAGGAGTAAAATCAATTCACAAAAGTTTATCTCAGCTGGTAATCACGACAGTTTGAGATACCGCAAAGGAAAGATAATGATTACGCTCATTGAGATTGTTGCAAATGACTAATCACGATGAGGGATCGCCATCTGTGAACTCTAGCAAGCTTCAGACAACCGCTTTGAATGTGACTGTAGCCTATCAAATGTTTCAATTCTAAAACGTTTGATATCATTTTCGCATTGTGCGTGTGAATCCTCTCATAAATCTATTCCTACATCTGTGGTAGGTTATCAATCACACAGTTACATGGAATTAAGTTGGGCGTGATTTCTAGAATGTAATATAATGTGGACGAGGGGAGCCTGTAGACCACTGGATGGGAAAGAGAGTGATTGAGTAAGAGCAGAGGCTGACCTGGGTCAGTGATTATGAACACATGGGGCTCTAAAAAGAGGTGTGGTAAGAGGATGGCCAAAAGCCTAGCTTCCTCAGGAGACGACTGCTTTAGACATGTTTCTCTCCCTCTGACTCTAGTTGTCTCCGTGCTTTAGACATGTTTCTCTCCCTCTGACTCTAGTTGTCTCCCTGCTTTAGACATGTTTCTCTCCCTCTGACTCTAGTTGTCTCCGTGCTTTAGACATGTTTCTCCCCCTCTGACTCTAGTTGTCTCCCTGCTTTAGACATGTTTCTCTCCCTCTGACTCTAGTTGTCTCCGTGCTTTAGACATGTTTCTCTCCCTCTGACTCTAGTTGTCTCCGTGCTTTAGACATGTTTCTCTCCCTCTGACTCTAGTTGTCTCCGTGCTTTAGACATGTTTCTCTCCCTCTGACTCTAGTTGTCTCCGTGCTTTAGACATGTTTCTCTCCCTCTGACTCTAGTTGTCTCCGTGCTTTAGACATGTTTCTCCCCCTCTGACTCTAGTTGTCTCCCTGCTTTAGACATGTTTCTCTCCCTCTGACTCTAGTTGTCTCCGTGCTTTAGACATGTTTCTCTCCCTCTGACTCTAGTTGTCTCCGTGCTTTAGACATGTTTCTCTCCCTCTGACTCTAGTTGTCTCCGTGCTTTAGACATGTTTCTCTCCCTCTGACTGTAGTTGTCTCCCTGCTTTAGACATGTTTCTCTCCCTCTGACTCTAGTTGTCTCCGTGCTTTAGACATGTTTCTCTCCCTCTGACTCTAGTTGTCTCCCTGCTTTAGACATGTTTCTCTCCCTCTGACTCTAGTTGTCTCTCTGCTTTAGACATGTTTCTCTCCCTCTGACTCTAGTTGTCTCTCTGCTTTAGACATGTTTCTCTCCCTCTGACTGTAGTTGTCTCCCTGCTTTAGACATGTTTCTCTCCCTCTGACTCTAGTTGTCTCCCTGCTTTAGACATGTTTCTCTCCCTCTGACTCTAGTTGTCTCCCTGCTTTAGACATGTTTCTCTCCCTCTGACTCTAGTTGTCTCCCTGCTTTAGACATGTTTCTCTCCCTCTGACTCTAGTTGTCTCCCTGCTTTAGACATGTTTCTCCCCCTCTGACTCTAGTTGTCTCCGTGCTTTAGACATGTTTCTCTCCCTCTGACTCTAGTTGTCTCCCTGCTTTAGACATGTTTCTCTCCCTCTGACTCTAGTTGTCTCCCTGCTTTAGACATGTTTCTCTCCCTCTGACTCTAGTTGTCTCCGTGCTTTAGACATGTTTCTCTCCCTCTGACTCTAGCTGTCTCCCTGCTTTAGACATGTTTCTCTCCCTCTGACTCTAGTTGTCTCTCTGCTTTAGACATGTTTCTCTCCCTCTGACTCTAGTTGTCTCCCTGCTTTAGACATGTTTCTCTCCCTCTGACTCTAGTTGTCTCCCTGCTTTAGACATGTTTCTCTCCCTCTGACTCTAGTTGTCTCTCTGCTTTAGACATGTTTCTCTCCCTCTGACTCTAGTTGTCTCCGTGCTTTAGACATGTCTCCCCCCTCTGACTCTAGTTGTCTCCGTGCTTTAGACATGTTTCTCTCCCTCTGACTCTAGTTGTCTCCGTGCTTTAGACATGTTTCTCTCCCTCTGACTGTAGTTGTCTCCGTGCTTTAGACATGTTTCTCTCCCTCTGACTCTAGTTGTCTCCGTGCTTTAGACATGTTTCTCTCCCTCTGACTCTAGTTGTCTCCCTGCTTTAGACATGTTTCTCTCCCTCTGACTCTAGTTGTCTCCGTGCTTTAGACATGTTTCTCTCCCTCTGACTCTAGTTGTCTCCGTGCTTTAGACATGTTTCTCCCCCTCTGACTCTAGTTGTCTCCCTGCTTTAGACATGTTTCTCTCCCTCTGACTCTAGTTGTCTCCGTGCTTTAGACATGTTTCTCTCCCTCTGACTCTAGTTGTCTCCGTGCTTTAGACATGTCTCCCCCCTCTGACTCTAGTTGTCTCCCTGCTTTAGACATGTCTCCCCCCTCTGACTCTAGTTGTCTCCCTGCTTTAGACATGTTTCTCTCCCTCTGACTCTAGTTGTCTCCGTGCTTTAGACATGTTTCTCTCCCTCTGACTCTAGTTGTCTCCCTGCTTTAGACATGTTTCTCTCCCTCTGACTCTAGTTGTCTCCCTGCTTTAGACATGTTTCTCTCCCTCTGACTGTAGTTGTCTCCCTGCTTTAGACATGTTTCTCTCCCTCTGACTCTAGTTGTCTCCGTGCTTTAGACATGTTTCTCTCCCTCTGACTCTAGTTGTCTCCCTGCTTTAGACATGTCTCCCCCCTCTGACTCTAGTTGTCTCCCTGCTTTAGACATGTTTCTCTCCCTCTGACTCTAGTTGTCTCCGTGCTTTAGACATGTTTCTCTCCCTCTGACTCTAGTTGTCTCCCTGCTTTAGACATGTTTCTCTCCCTCTGACTCTAGTTGTCTCCCTGCTTTAGACATGTTTCTCTCCCTCTGACTCTAGTTGTCTCCCTGCTTTAGACATGTTTCTCTCCCTCTGACTCTAGTTGTCTCCCTGCTTTAGACATGTTTCTCTCCCTCTGACTCTAGTTGTCTCCCTGCTTTAGACATGTCTCCCCCCTCTGACTCTAGTTGTCTCCGTGCTTTAGACATGTTTCTCCCCCTCTGACTCTAGTTGTCTCCGTGCTTTAGACATGTTTCTCTCCCTGTGACTCTAGTTGTCTCCCTGCTTTAGACATGTCTCCCCCCTCTGACTCTAGTTGTCTCCCTGCTTTAGACATGGTTCTCTCCCTCTGACTCTAGTTGTCTCCCTGCTTTAGACATGTTTCTCTCCCTCTGACTCTAGTTGTCTCCGTGCTTTAGACATGTCTCCCCCCTCTGACTCTAGTTGTCTCCCTGCTTTAGACATGTTTCTCTCCCTCTGACTCTAGTTGTCTCCGTGCTTTAGACATGTTTCTCTCCCTCTGACTCTAGTTGTCTCCCTGCTTTAGACATGTTTCTCTCCCTCTGACTCTAGTTGTCTCTCTGCTTTAGACATGTTTCTCTCCCTCTGACTCTAGTTGTCTCCCTGCTTTAGACATGTTTCTCTCCCGCTGACTCTAGTTGTCTCCCTGCTTTAGACATGTTTCTCTCCCTCTGACTCTAGTTGTCTCCGTGCTTTAGACATGTTTCTCTCCCTGTGACTCTAGTTGTCTCTCTGCTTTAGACATGTTTCTCTCCCTCTGACTCTAGTTGTCTCCGTGCTTTAGACATGTTTCTCTCCCTCTGACTCTAGTTGTCTCCGTGCTTTAGACATGTTTCTCTCCCTCTGACTCTAGTTGTCTCCGTGCTTTAGACATGTTTCTCTCCCTCTGACTGTAGTTGTCTCCCTGCTTTAGACATGTTTCTCTCCCTCTGACTCTAGTTGTCTCCGTGCTTTAGACATGTTTCTCTCCCTCTGACTCTAGTTGTCTCCCTGCTTTAGACATGTTTCTCTCCCTCTGACTCTAGTTGTCTCCGTGCTTTAGACATGTTTCTCTCCCTCTGACTGTAGTTGTCTCCCTGCTTTAGACATGTTTCTCTCCCTCTGACTCTAGTTGTCTCCGTGCTTTAGACATGTTTCTCTCCCTCTGACTCTAGTTGTCTCCCTGCTTTAGACATGTTTCTCTCCCTCTGACTGTAGTTGTCTCCGTGCTTTAGACATGTTTCTCTCCCTCTGACTCTAGTTGTCTCCGTGCTTTAGACATGTTTCTCTCCCTCTGACTCTAGTTGTCTCCCTGCTTTAGACATGTTTCTCTCCCTCTGACTGTAGTTGTCTCCCTGCTTTAGACATGTTTCTCTCCCTCTGACTGTAGTTTTCTCCCTGCTTTAGACATGTTTCTCTCCCTCTGACTCTAGTTGTCTCCCTGCTTTAGACATGTTTCTCTCCCTCTGACTCTAGTTGTCTCTCTGCTTTAGACATGTTTCTCTCCCTCTGACTCTAGTTGTCTCCCTGCTTTAGACATGTTTCTCTCCCTCTGACTCTAGTTGTCTCCCTGCTTTAGACATGTTTCTCTCCCTCTGACTCTAGTTGTCTCCGTGCTTTAGACATGTTTCTCTCCCTCTGACTGTAGTTGTCTCCGTGCTTTAGACATGTTTCTCTCCCTCTGACTCTAGTTGTCTCCGTGCTTTAGACATGTTTCTCTCCCTCTGACTCTAGTTGTCTCCCTGCTTTAGACATGTTTCTCTCCCTCTGACTCTAGTTGTCTCCGTGCTTTAGACATGTTTCTCTCCCTCTGACTCTAGTTGTCTCCGTGCTTTAGACATGTTTCTCCCCCTCTGACTCTAGTTGTCTCCCTGCTTTAGACATGTTTCTCTCCCTCTGACTCTAGTTGTCTCCGTGCTTTAGACATGTTTCTCTCCCTCTGACTCTAGTTGTCTCCGTGCTTTAGACATGTCTCCCCCCTCTGACTCTAGTTGTCTCCCTGCTTTAGACATGTCTCCCCCCTCTGACTCTAGTTGTCTCCCTGCTTTAGACATGTTTCTCTCCCTCTGACTCTAGTTGTCTCCGTGCTTTAGACATGTTTCTCTCCCTCTGACTCTAGTTGTCTCCCTGCTTTAGACATGTTTCTCTCCCTCTGACTCTAGTTGTCTCCCTGCTTTAGACATGTTTCTCTCCCTCTGACTGTAGTTGTCTCCCTGCTTTAGACATGTTTCTCTCCCTCTGACTCTAGTTGTCTCCGTGCTTTAGACATGTTTCTCTCCCTCTGACTCTAGTTGTCTCCCTGCTTTAGACATGTCTCCCCCCTCTGACTCTAGTTGTCTCCCTGCTTTAGACATGTTTCTCTCCCTCTGACTCTAGTTGTCTCCGTGCTTTAGACATGTTTCTCTCCCTCTGACTCTAGTTGTCTCCCTGCTTTAGACATGTTTCTCTCCCTCTGACTCTAGTTGTCTCCCTGCTTTAGACATGTTTCTCTCCCTCTGACTCTAGTTGTCTCCCTGCTTTAGACATGTTTCTCTCCCTCTGACTCTAGTTGTCTCCCTGCTTTAGACATGTCTCCCCCCTCTGACTCTAGTTGTCTCCGTGCTTTAGACATGTTTCTCCCCCTCTGACTCTAGTTGTCTCCGTGCTTTAGACATGTTTCTCTCCCTGTGACTCTAGTTGTCTCCCTGCTTTAGACATGTCTCCCCCCTCTGACTCTAGTTGTCTCCCTGCTTTAGACATGTTTCTCTCCCTCTGACTCTAGTTGTCTCCCTGCTTTAGACATGTTTCTCTCCCTCTGACTCTAGTTGTCTCCGTGCTTTAGACATGTCTCCCCCCTCTGACTCTAGTTGTCTCCCTGCTTTAGACATGTTTCTCTCCCTCTGACTCTAGTTGTCTCCGTGCTTTAGACATGTTTCTCTCCCTCTGACTCTAGTTGTCTCCCTGCTTTAGACATGTTTCTCTCCCTCTGACTCTAGTTGTCTCTCTGCTTTAGACATGTTTCTCTCCCTCTGACTCTAGTTGTCTCCCTGCTTTAGACATGTTTCTCTCCCTCTGACTCTAGTTGTCTCCCTGCTTTAGACATGTTTCTCTCCCTCTGACTCTAGTTGTCTCCGTGCTTTAGACATGTTTCTCTCCCTGTGACTCTAGTTGTCTCTCTGCTTTAGACATGTTTCTCTCCCTCTGACTCTAGTTGTCTCCGTGCTTTAGACATGTTTCTCTCCCTCTGACTCTAGTTGTCTCCGTGCTTTAGACATGTTTCTCTCCCTCTGACTCTAGTTGTCTCCGTGCTTTAGACATGTTTCTCTCCCTCTGACTGTAGTTGTCTCCCTGCTTTAGACATGTTTCTCTCCCTCTGACTCTAGTTGTCTCCGTGCTTTAGACATGTTTCTCTCCCTCTGACTCTAGTTGTCTCCCTGCTTTAGACATGTTTCTCTCCCTCTGACTCTAGTTGTCTCCGTGCTTTAGACATGTTTCTCTCCCTCTGACTGTAGTTGTCTCCCTGCTTTAGACATGTTTCTCTCCCTCTGACTCTAGTTGTCTCCGTGCTTTAGACATGTTTCTCTCCCTCTGACTCTAGTTGTCTCCCTGCTTTAGACATGTTTCTCTCCCTCTGACTGTAGTTGTCTCCGTGCTTTAGACATGTTTCTCTCCCTCTGACTCTAGTTGTCTCCGTGCTTTAGACATGTTTCTCTCCCTCTGACTCTAGTTGTCTCCCTGCTTTAGACATGTTTCTCTCCCTCTGACTGTAGTTGTCTCCCTGCTTTAGACATGTTTCTCTCCCTCTGACTGTAGTTTTCTCCCTGCTTTAGACATGTTTCTCTCCCTCTGACTCTAGTTGTCTCCCTGCTTTAGACATGTTTCTCTCCCTCTGACTCTAGTTGTCTCTCTGCTTTAGACATGTTTCTCTCCCTCTGACTCTAGTTGTCTCCCTGCTTTAGACATGTTTCTCTCCCTCTGACTCTAGTTGTCTCCCTGCTTTAGACATGTTTCTCTCCCTCTGACTCTAGTTGTCTCCGTGCTTTAGACATGTTTCTCTCCCTCTGACTCTAGTTGTCTCCCTGCTTTAGACATGTTTCTCTCCCTCTGACTGTAGTTGTCTCCCTGCTTTAGACATGTTTCTCTCCCTCTGACTCTAGTTGTCTCCGTGCTTTAGACATGTTTCTCTCCCTCTGACTCTAGTTGTCTCCCTGCTTTAGACATGTTTCTCTCCCTCTGACTCTAGTTGTCTCCGTGCTTTAGACATGTTTCTCTCCCTCTGACTGTAGTTGTCTCCCTGCTTTAGACATGTTTCTCTCCCTCTGACTCTAGTTGTCTCCGTGCTTTAGACATGTTTCTCTCCCTCTGACTCTAGTTGTCTCCCTGCTTTAGACATGTTTCTCTCCCTCTGACTGTAGTTGTCTCCGTGCTTTAGACATGTTTCTCTCCCTCTGACTCTAGTTGTCTCCGTGCTTTAGACATGTTTCTCTCCCTCTGACTCTAGTTGTCTCCCTGCTTTAGACATGTTTCTCTCCCTCTGACTGTAGTTGTCTCCCTGCTTTAGACATGTTTCTCTCCCTCTGACTGTAGTTGTCTCCCTGCTTTAGACATGTTTCTCTCCCTCTGACTCTAGTTGTCTCCCTGCTTTAGACATGTTTCTCTCCCTCTGACTCTAGTTGTCTCTCTGCTTTAGACATGTTTCTCTCCCTCTGACTCTAGTTGTCTCCCTGCTTTAGACATGTTTCTCTCCCTCTGACTCTAGTTGTCTCCCTGCTTTAGACATGTTTCTCTCCCTCTGACTGTAGTTGTCTCTCTGCTTTAGACATGTTTCTCTCCCTCTGACTCTAGTTGTCTCCGTGCTTTAGACATGTTTCTCTCCCTCTGACTGTAGTTGTATCTCTGCTTTAGACATGTTTCTCTCCCTCTGACTCTAGTTGTCTCCCTGCTTTAGACATGTTTCTCTCCCTCTGACTCTAGTTGTCTCCCTGCTTTAGACATGTTTCTCTCCCTCTGACTCTAGTTGTCTCCCTGCTTTAGACATGTTTCTCTCCCTCTGACTCTAGTTGTCTCCGTGCTTTAGACATGTTTCTCCCCCTCTGACTCTAGTTGTCTCCCTGCTTTAGACATGTCTCCCCCCTCTGACTCTAGTTGTCTCCGTGCTTTAGACATGTTTCTCTCCCTCTGACTCTAGTTGTCTCCGTGCTTTAGACATGTTTCTCTCCCTCTGACTCTAGTTGTCTCCGTGCTTTAGACATGTTTCTCTCCCTCTGACTCTAGTTGTCTCCCTGCTTTAGACATGTTTCTCTCCCTCTGACTCTAGTTGTCTCCGTGCTTTAGACATGTTTCTCTCCCTCTGACTCTAGCTGTCTCCCTGCTTTAGACATGTTTCTCTCCCTCTGACTGTAGTTGTCTCCGTGCTTTAGACATGTTTCTCTCCCTCTGACTCTAGTTGTCTCCCTGCTTTAGACATGTTTCTCTCCCTCTGACTCTAGTTGTCTCCCTGCTTTAGACATGTTTCTCCCCCTCTGACTCTAGTTGTCTCCCTGCTTTAGACATGTTTCTCTCCCTCTGACTCTAGTTGTCTCCGTGCTTTAGACATGTTTCTCTCCCTCTGACTCTAGTTGTCTCCCTGCTTTAGACATGTTTCTCTCCCTCTGACTCTAGTTGTCTCTCTGCTTTAGACATGTTTCTCTCCCTCTGACTCTAGTTGTCTCCCTGCTTTAGACATGTTTCTCTCCCTCTGACTCTAGTTGTCTCCCTGCTTTAGACATGTTTCTCTCCCTCTGACTCTAGTTGTCTCCGTGCTTTAGACATGTTTCTCTCCCTGTGACTCTAGTTGTCTCTCTGCTTTAGACATGTTTCTCTCCCTCTGACTCTAGTTGTCTCCGTGCTTTAGACATGTTTCTCTCCCTCTGACTCTAGTTGTCTCCGTGCTTTAGACATGTTTCTCTCCCTCTGACTCTAGTTGTCTCCGTGCTTTAGACATGTTTCTCTCCCTCTGACTGTAGTTGTCTCCCTGCTTTAGACATGTTTCTCTCCCTCTGACTCTAGTTGTCTCCGTGCTTTAGACATGTTTCTCTCCCTCTGACTCTAGTTGTCTCCCTGCTTTAGACATGTTTCTCTCCCTCTGACTCTAGTTGTCTCCGTGCTTTAGACATGTTTCTCTCCCTCTGACTGTAGTTGTCTCCCTGCTTTAGACATGTTTCTCTCCCTCTGACTCTAGTTGTCTCCGTGCTTTAGACATGTTTCTCTCCCTCTGACTCTAGTTGTCTCCCTGCTTTAGACATGTTTCTCTCCCTCTGACTGTAGTTGTCTCCGTGCTTTAGACATGTTTCTCTCCCTCTGACTCTAGTTGTCTCCGTGCTTTAGACATGTTTCTCTCCCTCTGACTCTAGTTGTCTCCCTGCTTTAGACATGTTTCTCTCCCTCTGACTCTAGTTGTCTCCCTGCTTTAGACATGTTTCTCTCCCTCTGACTCTAGTTGTCTCCCTGCTTTAGACATGTCTCTCCCCTCTGACTCTAGTTGTCTCCCTGCTTTAGACATGTTTCTCTCCCTCTGACTCTAGTTGTCTCCGTGCTTTAGACATGTTTCTCTCCCTCTGACTCTAGTTGTCTCCCTGCTTTAGACATGTCTCTCCCCTCTGACTCTAGTTGTCTCCGTGCTTTAGACATGTTTCTCTCCCTCTGACTCTAGTTGTCTCCGTGCTTTAGACATGTTTCTCTCCCTCTGACTCTAGTTGTCTCCGTGCTTTAGACATGTTTCTCTCCCTCTGACTCTAGTTGTCTCCGTGCTTTAGACATGTTTCTCTCCCTCTGACTCTAGTTGTCTCCCTGCTTTAGACATGTTTCTCTCCCTCTGACTCTAGTTGTCTCCCTGCTTTAGACATGTTTCTCTCCCTCTGACTCTAGTTGTCTCCGTGCTTTAGACATGTTTCTCTCCCTCTGACTCTAGTTGTCTCCCTGCTTTAGACATGTTTCTCTCCCTCTGACTCTAGTTGTCTCCCTGCTTTAGACATGTTTCTCTCCCTCTGACTCTAGTTGTCTCCCTGCTTTAGACATGTTTCTCTCCCTCTGACTCTAGTTGTCTCCGTGCTTTAGACATGTTTCTCTCCCTCTGACTCTAGTTGTCTCCGTGCTTTAGACATGTTTCTCTCCCTCTGACTCTAGTTGTCTCCCTGCTTTAGACATGTTTCTCTCCATCTGACTCTAGTTGTCTCCCTGCTTTAGACATGTTTCTCTCCCTCTGACTCTAGTTGTCTCCCTGCTTTAGACATGTTTCTCTCCCTCTGACTCTAGTTGTCTCCCTGCTTTAGACATGTTTCTCTCCCTCTGACTCTAGTTGTCTCCCTGCTTTAGACATGTTTCTCTCCCTCTGAATCTAGTTGTCTCCGTGCTTTAGACATGTTTCTCTCCCTCTGACTGTAGTTGTCTCCGTGCTTTAGACATGTTTCTCTCCCTCTGACTCTAGTTGTCTCCGTGCTTTAGACATGTTTCTCTCCCTCTGACTCTAGTTGTCTCCGTGCTTTAGACATGTTTCTCTCCCTCTGACTCTAGTTGTCTCCGTGCTTTAGACATGTTTCTCTCCCTCTGACTCTAGTTGTCTCCCTGCTTTAGACATGTTTCTCTCCCTCTGACTCTAGTTGTCTCCGTGCTTTAGACATGTTTCTCTCCCTCTGACTCTAGTTGTCTCCCTGCTTTAGACATGTTTCTCTCCCTCTGACTCTAGTTGTCTCCGTGCTTTAGACATGTTTCTCTCCCTTTGACTCTAGTTGTCTCCGTGCTTTAGACATGTTTCTCTCCCTCTGACTCTAGTTGTCTCCGTGCTTTAGACATGTTTCTCTCCCTCTGACTCTAGTTGTCTCTCTGCTTTAGACATGTTTCTCTCCCTCTGACTCTAGTTGTCTCTCTGCTTTAGACATGTTTCTCTCCCTCTGACTCTAGTTGTCTCTCTGCTTTAGACATGTTTCTCTCCCTCTGACTCTAGTTGTCTCCGTGCTTTAGACATGTTTCTCTCCCTCTGACTGTAGTTGTCTCCCTGCTTTAGACATGTTTCTCTCCCTCTGACTCTAGTTGTCTCCGTGCTTTAGACATGTTTCTCTCCCTCTGACTCTAGCTGTCTCCCTGCTTTAGACATGTTTCTCTCCCTCTGACTGTAGTTGTCTCCGTGCTTTAGACATGTTTCTCTCCCTCTGACTCTAGTTGTCTCCCTGCTTTAGACATGTTTCTCTCCCTCTGACTCTAGTTGTCTCCCTGCTTTAGACATGTTTCTCCCCCTCTGACTCTAGTTGTCTCCCTGCTTTAGACATGTTTCTCTCCCTCTGACTCTAGTTGTCTCCGTGCTTTAGACATGTTTCTCTCCCTCTGACTCTAGTTGTCTCCCTGCTTTAGACATGTTTCTCTCCCTCTGACTCTAGTTGTCTCTCTGCTTTAGACATGTTTCTCTCCCTCTGACTCTAGTTGTCTCCCTGCTTTAGACATGTTTCTCTCCCTCTGACTCTAGTTGTCTCCCTGCTTTAGACATGTTTCTCTCCCTCTGACTCTAGTTGTCTCCGTGCTTTAGACATGTTTCTCTCCCTGTGACTCTAGTTGTCTCTCTGCTTTAGACATGTTTCTCTCCCTCTGACTCTAGTTGTCTCCGTGCTTTAGACATGTTTCTCTCCCTCTGACTCTAGTTGTCTCCGTGCTTTAGACATGTTTCTCTCCCTCTGACTCTAGTTGTCTCCGTGCTTTAGACATGTTTCTCTCCCTCTGACTCTAGTTGTCTCCCTGCTTTAGACATGTTTCTCTCCCTCTGACTCTAGTTGTCTCCGTGCTTTAGACATGTTTCTCTCCCTCTGACTCTAGTTGTCTCCCTGCTTTAGACATGTTTCTCTCCCTCTGACTCTAGTTGTCTCCGTGCTTTAGACATGTTTCTCTCCCTCTGACTGTAGTTGTCTCCCTGCTTTAGACATGTTTCTCTCCCTCTGACTCTAGTTGTCTCCGTGCTTTAGACATGTTTCTCTCCCTCTGACTCTAGTTGTCTCCCTGCTTTAGACATGTTTCTCTCCCTCTGACTGTAGTTGTCTCCGTGCTTTAGACATGTTTCTCTCCCTCTGACTCTAGTTGTCTCCGTGCTTTAGACATGTTTCTCTCCCTCTGACTCTAGTTGTCTCCCTGCTTTAGACATGTTTCTCTCCCTCTGACTCTAGTTGTCTCCCTGCTTTAGACATGTTTCTCTCCCTCTGACTCTAGTTGTCTCCCTGCTTTAGACATGTTTCTCTCCCTCTGACTCTAGTTGTCTCCCTGCTTTAGACATGTTTCTCCCCCTCTGACTCTAGTTGTCTCCCTGCTTTAGACATGTTTCTCTCCCTCTGACTCTAGTTGTCTCCGTGCTTTAGACATGTTTCTCTCCCTCTGACTCTAGTTGTCTCCCTGCTTTAGACATGTCTCTCCCCTCTGACTCTAGTTGTCTCCGTGCTTTAGACATGTTTCTCTCCCTCTGACTCTAGTTGTCTCCGTGCTTTAGACATGTTTCTCTCCCTCTGACTCTAGTTGTCTCCGTGCTTTAGACATGTTTCTCTCCCTCTGACTCTAGTTGTCTCCGTGCTTTAGACATGTTTCTCTCCCTCTGACTCTAGTTGTCTCCCTGCTTTAGACATGTTTCTCTCCCTCTGACTCTAGTTGTCTCCCTGCTTTAGACATGTTTCTCTCCCTCTGACTCTAGTTGTCTCCGTGCTTTAGACATGTTTCTCTCCCTCTGACTCTAGTTGTCTCCCTGCTTTAGACATGTTTCTCTCCCTCTGACTCTAGTTGTCTCCCTGCTTTAGACATGTTTCTCTCCCTCTGACTCTAGTTGTCTCTCTGCTTTAGACATGTTTCTCTCCCTCTGACTCTAGTTGTCTCCGTGCTTTAGACATGTTTCTCTCCCTCTGACTCTAGTTGTCTCCGTGCTTTAGACATGTTTCTCTCCCTCTGACTCTAGTTGTCTCCCTGCTTTAGACATGTTTCTCTCCATCTGACTCTAGTTGTCTCCCTGCTTTAGACATGTTTCTCTCCCTCTGACTCTAGTTGTCTCCCTGCTTTAGACATGTTTCTCTCCCTCTGACTCTAGTTGTCTCCCTGCTTTAGACATGTTTCTCTCCCTCTGACTCTAGTTGTCTCCCTGCTTTAGACATGTTTCTCTCCCTCTGACTCTAGTTGTCTCCGTGCTTTAGACATGTTTCTCTCCCTCTGACTGTAGTTGTCTCCGTGCTTTAGACATGTTTCTCTCCCTCTGACTCTAGTTGTCTCCGTGCTTTAGACATGTTTCTCTCCCTCTGACTCTAGTTGTCTCCGTGCTTTAGACATGTTTCTCTCCCTCTGACTCTAGTTGTCTCCGTGCTTTAGACATGTTTCTCTCCCTCTGACTCTAGTTGTCTCCCTGCTTTAGACATGTTTCTCTCCCTCTGACTCTAGTTGTCTCCGTGCTTTAGACATGTTTCTCCCCCTCTGACTCTAGTTGTCTCCCTGCTTTAGACATGTTTCTCTCCCTCTGACTCTAGTTGTCTCCGTGCTTTAGACATGTTTCTCTCCCTCTGACTCTAGTTGTCTCCGTGCTTTAGACATGTTTCTCTCCCTCTGACTCTAGTTGTCTCCGTGCTTTAGACATGTTTCTCTCCCTCTGACTCTAGTTGTCTCTCTGCTTTAGACATGTTTCTCTCCCTCTGACTCTAGTTGTCTCTCTGCTTTAGACATGTTTCTCTCCCTCTGACTCTAGTTGTCTCTCTGCTTTAGACATGTTTCTCTCCCTCTGACTCTAGTTGTCTCCGTGCTTTAGACATGTTTCTCTCCCTCTGACTGTAGTTGTCTCCCTGCTTTAGACATGTTTCTCTCCCTCTGACTCTAGTTGTCTCTCTGCTTTAGACATGTTTCTCTCCCTCTGACTCTAGTTGTCTCCCTGCTTTAGACATGTTTCTCTCCCTCTGACTGTAGTTGTCTCCGTGCTTTAGACATGTTTCTCCCCCTCTGACTCTAGTTGTCTCCGTGCTTTAGACATGTTTCTCTCCATCTGACTCTAGTTGTCTCCCTGCTTTAGACATGTTTCTCTCCCTCTGACTCTAGTTGTCTCTCTGCTTTAGACATGTTTCTCTCCCTCTGACTCTAGTTGTCTCCCTGCTTTAGACATGTTTCTCTCCCTCTGACTCTAGTTGTCTCCCTGCTTTAGACATGTTTCTCTCCCTCTGACTCTAGTTGTCTCCGTGCTTTAGACATGTTTCTCTCCCTGTGACTCTAGTTGTCTCTCTGCTTTAGACATGTTTCTCTCCCTCTGACTCTAGTTGTCTCCGTGCTTTAGACATGTTTCTCTCCCTCTGACTCTAGTTGTCTCCCTGCTTTAGACATGTTTCTCTCCCTCTGACTCTAGTTGTCTCCCTGCTTTAGACATGTTTCTCTCCCTCTGACTCTAGTTGTCTCCCTGCTTTAGACATGTTTCTCTCCCTCTGACTCTAGTTGTCTCCCTGCTTTAGACATGTTTCTCTCCCTCTGACTCTAGTTGTCTCCCTGCTTTAGACATGTTTCTCCCCCTCTGACTCTAGTTGTCTCCGTGCTTTAGACATGTTTCTCTCCCTCTGACTGTAGTTGTCTCCGTGCTTTAGACATGTTTCTCTCCCTCTGACTCTAGTTGTCTCCGTGCTTTAGACATGTTTCTCTCCCTGTGACTCTAGTTGTCTCTCTGCTTTAGACATGTTTCTCTCCCTCTGACTCTAGTTGTCTCCGTGCTTTAGACATGTTTCTCTCCCTCTGACTCTAGTTGTCTCCCTGCTTTAGACATGTTTCTCTCCCTCTGACTCTAGTTGTCTCCGTGCTTTAGACATGTTTCTCTCCCTCTGACTCTAGTTGTCTCCCTGCTTTAGACATGTTTCTCTCCCTCTGACTCTAGTTGTCTCCGTGCTTTAGACATGTTTCTCTCCCTCTGACTCTAGTTGTCTCCCTGCTTTAGACATGTTTCTCTCCCTCTGACTCTAGTTGTCTCCCTGCTTTAGACATGTTTCTCTCCCTCTGACTCTAGTTGTCTCCCTGCTTTAGACATGTTTCTCTCCCTCTGACTCTAGTTGTCTCTCTGCTTTAGACATGTTTCTCTCCCTCTGACTCTAGTTGTCTCCCTGCTTTAGACATGTTTCTCTCCCTCTGACTGTAGTTGTCTCCGTGCTTTAGACATGTTTCTCTCCCTCTGACTCTAGTTGTCTCCGTGCTTTAGACATGTTTCTCTCCCTCTGACTGTAGTTGTCTCCGTGCTTTAGACATGTCTCTCTCCCTCTGACTGTAGTTGTCTCCCTGCTTTAGACATGTTTCTCTCCCTCTGACTCTAGTTGTCTCCCTGCTTTAGACATGTTTCTCTCCCTCTGACTCTAGTTGTCTCCCTGCTTTAGACATGTTTCTCTCCCTCTGACTCTAGTTGTCTCCCTGCTTTAGACATGTTTCTCTCCCTCTGACTCTAGTTGTCTCCCTGCTTTAGACATGTTTCTCTCCCTCTGACTGTAGTTGTCTCCCTGCTTTAGACATGTTTCTCTCCCTCTGACTCTAGTTGTCTTCCTGCTTTAGACATGTTTCTCTCCCTCTGACTCTAGTTGTCTCCGTGCTTTAGACATGTTTCTCTCCCTCTGACTCTAGTTGTCTCCCTGCTTTAGACATGTTTCTCTCCCTCTGACTCTAGTTGTCTCCCTGCTTTAGACATGTTTCTCTCCCTCTGACTCTAGTTGTCTCCCTGCTTTAGACATGTTTCTCTCCCTCTGACTCTAGTTGTCTCCCTGCTTTAGACATGTTTCTCTCCCTCTGACTCTAGTTGTCTCCCTGCTTTAGACATGTTTCTCTCCCTCTGACTCTAGTTGTCTCCGTGCTTTAGACATGTTTCTCTCCCTCTGACTCTAGTTGTCTCCCTGCTTTAGACATGTTTCTCTCCCTCTGACTCTAGTTGTCTCCCTGCTTTAGACATGTTTCTCTCCCTCTGACTCTAGTTGTCTCCGTGCTTTAGACATGTTTCTCTCCCTCTGACTCTAGTTGTCTCCGTGCTTTAGACATGTTTCTCTCCCTCTGACTCTAGTTGTCTCTCTGCTTTAGACATGTTTCTCTCCCTCTGACTCTAGTTGTCTCCCTGCTTTAGACATGTTTCTCTCCCTCTGACTCTAGTTGTCTCCGTGCTTTAGACATGTTTCTCTCCCTCTGACTCTAGTTGTCTCCCTGCTTTAGACATGTTTCTCTCCCTCTGACTCTAGTTGTCTCCCTGCGTTAGACATGTTTCTCTCCCTCTGACTCTAGTTGTCTCCCTGCTTTAGACATGTTTCTCTCCCTCTGACTCTAGTTGTCTCCGTGCTTTAGACATGTTTCTCTCCCTCTGACTCTAGTTGTCTCCGTGCTTTAGACATGTTTCTCTCCCTCTGACTCTAGTTGTCTCCGTGCTTTAGACATGTTTCTCTCCCTCTGACTCTAGTTGTCTCCGTGCTTTAGACATGTTTCTCTCCCTCTGACTCTAGTTGTCTCCGTGCTTTAGACATGTTTCTCTCCCTCTGACTCTAGTTGTCTCCCTGCTTTAGACATGTTTCTCTCCCTCTGACTGTAGTTGTCTCCGTGCTTTAGACATGTTTCTCTCCCTCTGACTCTAGTTGTCTCCGTGCTTTAGACATGTTTCTCTCCCTCTGACTGTAGTTGTCTCCGTGCTTTAGACATGTTTCTCCCCCTCTGACTCTAGTTGTCTCCCTGCTTTAGACATGTTTCTCTCCCTCTGACTCTAGTTGTCTCCCTGCTTTAGACATGTTTCTCTCCCTCTGACTCTAGTTGTCTCTCTGCTTTAGACATGTCTCCCCCCTCTGACTCTAGTTGTCTCCGTGCTTTAGACATGTTTCTCTCCCTCTGACTGTAGTTGTCTCCGTGCTTTAGACATGTTTCTCTCCCTCTGACTCTAGTTGTCTCCCTGCTTTAGACATGTTTCTCCCCCTCTGACTCTAGTTGTCTCCGTGCTTTAGACATGTTTCTCTCCCTCTGACTCTAGTTGTCTCTCTGCTTTAGACATGTTTCTCTCCCTCTGACTCTAGTTGTCTCCCTGCTTTAGACATGTTTCTCTCCCTCTGACTCTAGTTGTCTCCCTGCTTTAGACATGTTTCTCTCCCTCTGACTCTAGTTGTCTCCCTGCTTTAGACATGTTTCTCTCCCTCTGACTCTAGTTGTCTCCCTGCTTTAGACATGTTTCTCTCCCTCTGACTGTAGTTGTCTCCGTGCTTTAGACATGTTTCTCTCCCTCTGACTCTAGTTGTCTCTCTGCTTTAGACATGTTTCTCTCCCTCTGACTCTAGTTGTCTCTCTGCTTTAGACATGTTTATCTCCCTCTGACTCTAGTTGTCTCCCTGCTTTAGACATGTCTCCCCCCTCTGACTCTAGTTGTCTCTCTGCTTTAGACATGTTTCTCTCCCTCTGACTCTAGTTGTCTCCCTGCTTTAGACATGTTTCTCTCCCTCTGACTCTAGTTGTCTCTCTGCTTTAGACATGTTTCTCTCCCTCTGACTCTAGTTGTCTCCCTGCTTTAGACATGTTTCTCTCCCTCTGACTCTAGTTGTCTCCCTGCTTTAGACATGTTTCTCTCCCTCTGACTCTAGTTGTCTCCGTGCTTTAGACATGTTTCTCTCCCTCTGACTCTAGTTGTCTCCGTGCTTTAGACATGTTTCTCTCCCTCTGACTCTAGTTGTCTCCGTGCTTTAGACATGTTTCTCTCCCTCTGACTCTAGTTGTCTCCGTGCTTTAGACATGTTTCTCTCCCTCTGACTCTAGTTGTCTCCCTGCTTTAGACATGTCTCCCCCCTCTGACTCTAGTTGTCTCCCTGCTTTAGACATGTTTCTCTCCCTCTGACTCTAGTTGTCTCCGTGCTTTAGACATGTTTCTCTCCCTCTGACTCTAGTTGTCTCCCTGCTTTAGACATGTTTCTCTCCCTCTGACTCTAGTTGTCTCTCTGCTTTAGACATGTTTCTCTCCCTCTGACTCTAGTTGTCTCCCTGCTTTAGACATGTTTCTCTCCCTCTGACTCTAGTTGTCTCCCTGCTTTAGACATGTTTCTCTCCCTCTGACTCTAGTTGTCTCCCTGCTTTAGACATGTTTCTCTCCCTCTGACTCTAGTTGTCTCCCTGCTTTAGACATGTTTCTCTCCCTCTGACTCTAGTTGTCTCCCTGCTTTAGACATGTTTCTCTCCCTCTGACTCTAGTTGTCTCCCTGCTTTAGACATGTTTCTCTCCCTCTGACTCTAGTTGTCTCCGTGCTTTAGACATGTTTCTCTCCCTCTGACTCTAGTTGTCTCCGTGCTTTAGACATGTTTCTCTCCCTCTGACTCTAGTTGTCTCCCTGCTTTAGACATGTTTCTCTCCCTCTGACTCTAGTTGTCTCCCTGCTTTAGACATGTTTCTCTCCCTCTGACTCTAGTTGTCTCCCTGCTTTAGACATGTTTCTCTCCCTCTGACTGTAGTTGTCTCCCTGCTTTAGACATGTTTCTCTCCCTCTGACTCTAGTTGTCTCCGTGCTTTAGACATGTTTCTCTCCCTCTGACTCTAGTTGTCTCCGTGCTTTAGACATGTTTCTCTCCCTCTGACTCTAGTTGTCTCTCTGCTTTAGACATGTTTCTCTCCCTCTGACTGTAGTTGTCTCCGTGCTTTAGACATGTTTCTCTCCCTCTGACTCTAGTTGTCTCCCTGCTTTAGACATGTTTCTCTCCCTCTGACTCTAGTTGTCTCCCTGCTTTAGACATGTTTCTCTCCCTCTGACTCTAGTTGTCTCCCTGCTTTAGACATGTTTCTCCCCCTCTGACTCTAGTTGTCTCCGTGCTTTAGACATGTTTCTCCCCCTCTGACTCTAGTTGTCTCTCTGCTTTAGACATGTCTCCCCCCTCTGACTCTAGTTGTCTCCCTGCTTTAGACATGTTTCTCTCCCTCTGACTCTAGTTGTCTCCGTGCTTTAGACATGTTTCTCTCCCTCTGACTCTAGTTGTCTCCCTGCTTTAGACATGTTTCTCTCCCTCTGACTCTAGTTGTCTCCCTGCTTTAGACATGTTTCTCTCCCTCTGACTCTAGTTGTCTCCCTGCTTTAGACATGTCTCCCCCCTCTGACTCTAGTTGTCTCCCTGCTTTAGACATGTCTCCCCCCTCTGACTCTAGTTGTCTCCCTGCTTTAGACATGTTTCTCTCCCTCTGACTCTAGTTGTCTCCGTGCTTTAGACATGTTTCTCTCCCTCTGACTCTCGTTGTCTCCGTGCTTTAGACATGTTTCTCTCCCTCTGACTCTCGTTGTCTCCGTGCTTTAGACATGTTTCTCCCCACTCTGACTCTAGTTGTCTCCGTGCTTTAGACATGTCTCCCCACTCTGTCTCTAGTTGTCTCCCTGCTTTAGACATGTTTCTCTCCCTCTGACTCTAGTTGTCTCCCTGCTTTAGACATGTTTCTCCCCACTCTGACTCTAGTTGTCTCCGTGCTTTAGACATGTTTCTCCCCACTCTGACTCTAGTTGTCTCCGTGCTTTAGACATGTCTCCCCACTCTGACTCTAGTTGTCTCCCTCGCCCACCCTCTATCAGTGGGATATATCCAAGAGCTGTTGCAAGTCCACCAGAGGTTAGCTGAACCTTAATGGAATATTTTATTATCATGTTCTCTGGGAAGGTCAGAGGAGACTGTTTATAGAGCATTGATTTAATCTCCTTTTGACACAGCATGTATTTGATACACAGTGCTATGTGTGTATTATTCTTGTTAGATAACTTAGTTCGTTTTATTATGTTAACATGTGTTTAAAAACCATGGCAGTTCAATTAGTGTTAAAGGTGAGTCACGTGGCAGGGTGGCTCACTCGGCGCTTTGCATGGTAGAGGCTAATCCCTAAAAGTCAGGGGTCAGGGCACAGGTCAACATGAACACTTGTTAGGTTATGACCTGTCTACCCCACAGGTGCCCATAGTTCTCAAGGTCAAACACTTCAATCTTAAATCCAGCACAAATATGTCTCCATACAGAACATCAACCTAGCTACTGGCCAATCACCTAGACACTGAGAGAAGTAATCAGTCATGTTTGTAGATGTTTGACCAGGGTAAAGGTATGTGATAGAAGCTTGGCACATCGAGCCCATCAGTCCGATACATCCTCAGGCTGGACTTTGGTCTTAGTAGGAATATCCCAGTGGTCCTTGCATGGTCAGTTCAACAATGATCTGTATTTAAATCAGCAGACATGCTATACACATCCTGTGTGAACGTTGAAACATTACATTATCACACTGTTTCATCAACAACAGATGGTTTGTATAGATTCTTTACATGCTAAAATAGCTGCGTTTGATTTAGTGTCAGGGATGGCTTGACTTGATGGAAAGGAAAGGAAAAGGGGGATACCTAGTCAGTTGTACAACTGACTGCCTTCAACTGAAATGTGTCCTCCGCATTTAACCCAACCCCTCTGAATCAGAGAGGTGCAGGGGGCTGCTTAATCGACATCCACGTCTTCAGCGCCCGGGGAACAGTGGGTTAACTGCCTTGCTCAGGAGCAGAACGACAGCTTTTTACCTTGTCAGCTCGGGGATTCCATCCAGCAACCTGATACACTCTTAGAAATAAAAGTGCTATCTAGAACCTTAAAGGTTTCTTCGGCTGTCCCCATAGGATAACTCTTTGAAGAACCCTTTTTAATTGCAGGTAGAACCCTTTTCGGTTCCATGTAGAACCCTTTCTATAGAGGGTTCTACATGGAACCAAGAAGGGTTCTACCTGGAACCAAAAATAGTTGTCCTATAGGGACAGCCGAAGAACCCTTTTGGAGAAAAAATTTTCTAAGAGTGTAGCCTTCTTTAAAAAAGGGCTATTTGCATTTTTAGACGATTGACTTCAATGTCACTCGATTGATGAAGTGCTCAATTAAACCGTTTTTTTTGGAAATTGCTTGAACAATTACATAAGAGATAATTAGCTTTTATTTGATCAATCTCACTTTCCATCAGTTCCACTTGCATGGTTCTGAGGGTATTGGTAGTAAGTAGTGTTGCTGCTTGGTGTGTCTACTTAAAGTCAAGTCAGACGTTTACCTCATTCTGGAGAACTTGCTATACATGTCTGGGAAAATGGCCCAAAGAGATTAATACTGGTCAATAATTACATTTTACATTTTAGTCATTTAGCAGACGCTCTTATCCAGAGCGACTTACAGTAGTGAATGCATACATTTCATACATTTTTTTCTCCCTACTGGTCCCCCGTGGGAATAATATTTGATAAAGCATACAGAATTGCTTGAATTTTTCCTGGAAGACATTGTTTTCCTTTTTTTAAAGGCATATTGTTCATATCACTACCATATTATATGTGTGTCTCTGTTGTGTATATATATGCTTCTTAAAGAACATTTTAGCCCAGAATTTGTAAAAGAGGCCTTAGGGATTGATATACTTTGGCCAAATAGCTTCAGATCACTTATGTGTTGACCATTTCAGGGAAAGCAGATAAGAGTTTGTTTTTAGAATAACTGGTCCAAAGAACATGCATTGATGTTTGATGACATTTACGGTTAGTGTGATATCAGATAGACTGTACAGCCTGGAAGCACCACAACAACCCTAGACCCCCTGCCTATAAATGACTAGTCATAAATATCAACATGTCTGTCTCTTGTTCCGTTCTGTCCTTCTTAGACAGCCTCTCTCCTCTCCTCTCCTCTCCTCTCCTCTCCTCTCCTCTCCTCTCCTCTCCTCTCCTCTCCTCTCCTCTCCTCTCCTCTCCTCTCCTCTCCTCTCCTCTCCTCTCCTCTCCTCTCCTCTCCTCTTCCCTCCACTGCCCTCTCCTCTATCTCTCGTTCTCTCTTCACCTGGTGAAGTGGCAAACTAATTTTGAAACGCGTGTTCTAACAGCTTTAAATGTATTATCATCAGGATATAAATCACATCAGTTAGACATATTTATGACTGGGCTGTCTGATCTGACAGATGTCCCCTTGTCCTTGATGTCTAGTCTGGACAGACAGTTGGCTTGTTCCTGTGTCTTCTCTTCTGGCTTGCCAGGCGGTGGATTGTGTAACCATCCGGGGGCATCAGATCCACATGTAATTTCGTAGCTACACTTATCAGCATAATCACAGAGAGAGGCTGCCCGCCAGATCGAATCGCCTCGTTAGCCCACCGGTCCAACAGACAGAGAGGAGGAATCAGAAACAGATAATGAAGTTAAAGGATGGATTGTTTTGATGTGCAGCTCTTAGACAGCTGTTTCTCTGATGAATAGGATGGGTGTTATTTTTATTCATTTTATTTAACCTTTATTTAACTAGGCAAGTGAACATAGTATTAGGGAAAGGGGGATACCTAGCCAGTTAAGAACAAATTCTTATTTATAATGGCGGCCTACCAAAAGGCAAAAGGCCTCCTGCGGGGACGGAGGCTGGGATTAAAAATACAAATATAGGACAAAACACACATCATGACAAGAGAGACACCACAACACTACATAAAGAGACCTAAGACAACAACATAGCATGGCAGCAACACATGACAACAACTTTGAGGGCTCCAGAAAGAGACAGCAGACAAAACATCAGGTCTTGGAGAGACAGAGGAGACCCTAAAGATCATGTTGTCTTGGATATGAGCTTCGTGGTGAGCATAATTCTGGCCTGGCTCTTTGTTGTCGGCTCCATGGAGTCCCACATCTCTCTCCCCAATGGTGGTGAGCCCTCGGCTGGGCTGAACACTGAGCCTCAGGCCTGTTTCAAAGACTGGAAGATGAAGAAACAAGCAGCCATCAACCCGCTCCTCAGGGAGCTATGATTACCTGGTTTTGAAAGCAGAAACAAACCATCTGTCATCTCGATGTAAACTTAAATCGTTTTAGGGCACCCTCTGCGATTAGAATGAGATCAGATGTCCCATAATACTGTCCACTTGTGATGACTCACGTTTACTTCTTCCTCCTTACTCAGTTTAGAAGAAGAGGGAAAAAAACACATGACCGTTCTCGCTAGAGGTCAATATTGGTCAATACCGTTGATCATTTAAACACTATGACCTCTGACCCCTGCTTCCCTTTGAGCAAGGCAGTGTCTTTAAATGGCACCCTATTCCCTTATATAGTGCACAGCTTTTGACCAAATCCCTATGGTCCCAGGACAAAAGTAGCGCACTATAAAGGGAATAGGGTGCCACTTGAGATGCAGAGCAGGAACGGGATGCTCCCTAATATCGCTGAGCTGGAAGTTGATCCAGATCCGCTGTCAGTCCGGTCAGTCCGGTGGGACTCAGAGCAGGTGTGGCTCAGTATGCCTGTCCTGGGAAGATCCGAGAATGATCTGGGAATGAGGAGATAGATAGCAGGAAACAATATTTATGTAGGGAAGGATGAGACACCATTTGTCTTCCTGCCGTCTCCCCTCTTTTATTTATGTTCCGGTAAAGCACTTGAACCTTTGAGCGCCCCTTCAACTGAGAGTAGTAGTCAGAGTGCTTTGAGGGGAATGGCTCCCAAGAGGGTTGACAAAGTCTGTTATTAAAACCTCTAGCTGCCAAGGTCTTTGAAGGAGTGTGAGAGAGAGTGTGTGTGTGCATGCATGCGTGCTTTTGTGCATATTAAGAGTAGAAAATCTTTTCTCAGGTACTCCAAACCCAGAGTCCTTCATTCTTCCCTCGTGATTCTGTTAGCTAGATGATTGAATGGATACAGAACAAATGTTGAGATAAAAGCTTTGAACTTTGCTATCTCATTCTTAAGTTGTTTGATTTAGTGAGCAATAACAGTAAGCTTGTGGAATGGTTAGTTCAATGATGAATGTATAGATGCTGTGACTGGGTTTTAACACCTCAGGAACCAAATTGAACTAGGTTGTCTCTGTCGCGACCCAATATTCACATCGCGAAAAATAATCGGCAAAATACAATCTGGAAAACTAATTTTAATGCTATATTGATATTAAATGTTGCAATTACGTATATGACAAGTGAACAACATTCCCACCTCATTCATTGTCAATAATTACATTTTGTCCATATTCATGTTAATAGTCTCACTGGCTTGAGACCACAAAATCAACCAGAATACTGCTGCTAATAGCTCTTTATTGAAAATACTGTGATTGAAGATTTTTTTTTGAGATTATTTAAAAAAGTTGAGTTCATTATCATTTCTACATACTTTCTACCTGATTGAAGTGGTTTAAGTTCAGACTGGAGTAAATGGTGTGTAGATGACTGACTGTTGGGTGTTGTCAGAATCCTGTCCTCCCTTAGAGCAGGTGACTCCCCTCGCTCTTCTCAGGGACTGTTCATGTGTTGAGTCTGTCCTAGCTGAGTCATAGCCTAGGTGGATCCACCATACAAACACAGCACTCTCTGGGGGCTGGCCAGGGAAAAGAGAATACTGTGGGTAGCCTGCAATATAGCCTTGTACTGTATGTTTCCTAATAAGGCATGTCTATCTTCCTATCTTTTTCTTTGTGTTTTATGAGGTATCTATGCTGTGGACAGTTTGGTCATGAATCTGGTTCTAAATGAAGTTGGGTGTGTTGTTGGAGTGTGTGTGGTCTGGTTGTGTTACACATGTCATCCTCCACACCACTGTCTTGTTAAATATGTGGATGCTTCCAGATTCTACACCCTTTTCCAGAAGTACACACTTTCAGACTCCCCGTCATTGATTTAAAAGCACAGGGTTGGTGTAAGCATTGGCCATGTGAATGTGTGCAAAGGACACTACAGTAGAAGCTTGTAGAATCGGGACTCAGCCTTAGTGTGTGTGTGTTCTCCAGGCGTGGCGTACTCCACCTCCATGAGAGCAGGGGGATCCAGGACCTGGGCATGCCTCGCTGGGAGCTGGTCCTCTGTCTGGTGGCTGTGGTCTTTCTTCTCTACTTCAGTCTCTGGAAGGGCGTCAAGTCCTCCGGCAAGGTACTGCTGACACACTGTGCTGTACCCTACCGCTTAGGACAGCACACACTCCTACTGTAGTACAACACACACTCCTACTGTAATATAGCACACACTCCTACTGTAATACAACACACACTCCTACTGTAGTACAACACACACTCCTACTGTAGTACAACACACACTCCTACTGTAATATAGCACACACTCCTACTGTAGTACAACACACACTCATACTGTAGTACAACACACACTCCTACTGTAATACAACACACACTCCTACTGTAATACAACACACACTCCTACTGTAGTACAACGCACACGCCTACTGTAATACAACACACACTCCTACTGTAGTACAACACACAATCCTACTGTAATATAACACACACTCCTACTGTAGTACAACACACACTCCTACTGTAGTACAACACACAATCCTACTGTAATACAACACACACTACTACTGTAGTACAACAAATCAAATCAAAATCAAATCAAATTTATTTATATAGCCCTTCTTACATCAGCTGATATCTCAAAGTGCTGTACAGAAACCCAGCCTAAAACCCCAAACAGCAAGCAATGCCGGTGTAGAAGCACGGTGGCTAGGAAAAACTCTCTAGAAAGGCCAAAACCTAGGAAGAAACCTAGAGAGGAACCAGGCTATGAGGGGTGGCCAGTCCTCTTCTGGCTGTGCCGGGTGGAGATTATAACAGCATATGGCCTAGATGTTCAAATGTTCATAAATGACCAGCATTGTCAAATAATAATAATCATAGTAGTTGTCGAGGGTGCAACAAGTCAGTAACACAAGAGTAAGTGTCAGTTGGCTTTTTCATAGCCGATCTTTGAGAGTATCTCTACCGCTCCTGCTGTCTCTAGAGAGTTGAAAACAGCAGGTCTGGGACAGGTAGCACGTCCGGTGAATAGGTCAGGGTTCCAGCAGGTCTGGGACAACAGGTCTGGGACAGGTAGCACGTCCGGTGAACAGGTCAGGGTTCCATAGCTGCAGGCAGAACAGTTGGAACTGGAGCAGCAGCACGGCCAGGTGAACTGGGGACAGCAAGGAGTCATCAAGCCAGGTAGTTCTGAGGCATGGTCCTAGGGCTCAGGTCCTCCGAGAGAGAGAAAGAAAGAAAGAAAGAAAGAGAAAGAGAGAATTAGAGAGAGCATATTTCAATTCACACAGGACACCGGAAAAGACAAGAGAAATACTCCAGATGTGACAGACTGACCCTAGCCCCCCGACACATAAACTACTGCAGCATAAATACTGGAGGCTGAGACAGGAGAGGTCAGGAGACACTGTGGCCCCATCCGATGAAACCCCCGGACAGGGCCAAACAGGTAGGATATAACCCCACCAACTTTGCCAAAGCACAGCCTCCACACCACTGGAGGGATATCTCCAGCCACCAACATACCATCCCGGGACAAGGCCGAGTATAGCCCACAAAGATCTCCGCCACGGCACAGCCCAAGGGGGGGCACCAACCCAGACAGGAAGACCACGTCAGTGACTCAACCCACTCAAGTGACGCACCCCTCCCAGGGACGGCATGGAAGAACACCAGTAAGCCAGTGACTCAGCCCCCGTAATAGGGGTAGAGGCAGAGAATCCCAGTGGAAAGTGGGGAAACCGGCCAGGCAAAGACAGCAAGGGCGGTTCGTTGCTCCAGCCTTTCCGTTCACCTTCACACCCCTGGGCCAGACTACACTTAATCATAGGACCTACTAAAGAGATGTGTCTTCAGTAAAGACTTAAAGGTTGAGACTGAGTCTGCGTCTCTCACATGGGTAGGCAGACTATTCCATAAAAATGGAGCTCTATAGGAGAAAGCCCTGCCTCCAGCTGTTTGCTTAGAAATTCTAGGAACAATTAGGAGGCCCGCGTCTTGTGACCGTAGCATACGTGTAGGTATGTATGGCAGGACCAAATCGGAAAGATAGGTAGAGGCAAGCCCATGTAATGCTTTGTAGGTTAGCAGTAAAACCTTGAAATCAGCCCTTGCCTTAACAGGAAGCCAGTGTAGGGAGGCTAGCACTGGAGTAATATGATCAAATATTTTAGTTCTAGTCAGGATTCTAGCAGCCGTATTTAGCACTAACTGAAGTTTATTTTGTGCTTTATCCGGGTAGCCGGAAAGTAGAGCAATGCAGTAGTCCAACCTAGAAGTAACAAAGGCATGGATTAATTTTTCTGCGTAATTTTTGGACAGAAAGTTTCTGATTTTTGCAATGTTACGTAGATGGAAAAAAGCTGTCCTTGAAACAGTCTTGATATGTTCTTCAAAAGAGAGATCAGGGTCCAGAGTAACGCCGAGGTCCTTGACAGTTTTATTTGAGATGACTGTACAACCATCCAGATTAATTGTCAGATTCAACAGAAGATCTCTTTGTTTCTTGGGACCTAGAACAAGCATCTCTGTTTTGTCCGAGTTTAAGAGTAGAAAGTTTGCAGCCATCCACTTCTTTATGTCTGAGACACAGGCTTCTAGCGAGGGCAATTTTGGGGCTTCACCATGTTTCACTGAAATGCACAGCTGTGTGTCATCCGCATAGCAGTGAAATTTAACATTATGTTTTCAAATGACATCCCCAAGAGGTAAAATATATAGTGAAAACAATAGTGGTCCTAAAACGGAACCTTGAGGAACACCGAAATGTACAGTTGATTTGTCAGAGGACAAACCATTCACAGAGACAAACTGATATCTTTCCGACAGATAAGACCTAAACCAGGCCAGAACTTGTCCATGTAGACCAATTTGGGTTTCCAATCTCTCCAAAAGAATGTGGTGATCGATGGTATCAAAAGCAGCACTAAGATCTAGGAGCACGAGGACAGACGCAGAACCTCGGTCTGACGTCATTAAAAGGTCATTTACCACCTTCACAAGTGCAGTCTCAGTGCTATGATGGGGTCTAAAACCAGACTGAAGCGTTTCGTGTACATTGTTTGTCTTCAGGAAGGCAGTGAGTTGCTGCGCAACAGCTTTTAATTTTTTTTTTGAGAGGTATGGAAGATTCGATATAGGCCGATAGTTTTTTATAATTTCTGGGTCAAGATTTGGCTTTTTCAAGAGAGGCTTTATTACTGCCACTTTTAGTGAGTTTGCTACACATCCGGTGGATAGAGAGCCGTTTATTATGTTCAACATAGGAGGGCCAAGCATAGAAAGCAGCTCTTTCAGTAGTTTAGTTGGAATAGGGTCCAGTATGCAGCTTGAAGGTTTAGAGGCCATGATTATTTTCATCATTGTGTCAAGAGATATAGTACTAAAGCACTTTAGTGTCTCCCTTGATCCTAGGTCCTGGCAGGGTTGTGCAGACTCAGGACAACGGAGCTTTGGAGGAATACGCAGATTTAAAGAGGAGTCCGTAATTTGCTTTCTAATGATCATGATCTTTTCCTCAAAGAAGTTCATGAATTCATCACTGCTGAAGTGAGAGCCATCCTCTCTTGGGGAATGCTGCTTTTTAGTTAACTTTGCGACAGTATCAAAAATAAATTTCGGATTGTTCTTATTTTCCTCAATTAAGTTGGAAAAATAGGATGATCGAGCAGCAGTGAGGGCTCTTCGATACTGCACGGTACCTACTGTAGTACAACACACAATCCTACTGAAATACAACACACACTCCTACTGTAATACAACACACACTCCTACTGTAGTACAACACACACTCCTACTGTAATATAGCACACACTCCTACTGTAATACAACACACACTCCTACTGTAGTACAACACACACTCCTACTGTAATATAACACACACTCCTACTGTAATATAACACACACTCCTACTGGAGTACAACACACACTCCTACTGTAGTACAACACACACTCCTACTGTAGTACAACACACACTCCTACTGTAATATAACACACACTCCTACTGTAGTACAACACACACTCCTACTGTAGTACAACACACACTCCTACTGTAGTACAACACACAATCCTACTGTAATACAACACACACTCCTACTGTAGTACAACACACACTCCTACTGTAATACAACACACACTCCTACTGTAGTACAACACACAATCATACTGTAATACAACACACACTCCTACTGTAGTACAACAAACACTCCTACTGTAATATAGCACACACTCCTACTGCAATACAACACACACTCCTACTGTAGTACAACACACACTCCTACTGTAGTACAACACACACTCCTACTGTAGTTCAACACACACTCCTACTGTAATATAACACACACTCCTACTGTAGTACAACACACACTCCTACTGTAGTACAACACACACTCCTACTGTAATACAACACACACTACTACTGTAGTACAACACACACTCCTACTGTAGTACAACACACACTCCTACTGTAATATAACACACACTCCTACTGTAGTACAACACACACTCCTACTGTAATACAACACACAATCCTACTGTAATACAACACACAATCCTACTGTAGTACAACACACACTCCTACTGTAATACAACACACACTCCTACTGTAGTACAACACACACATCCTACTGTAGTACAACACATACTCCTACTGTAATACAACACACACTCCTACTGTAATATAGCACACACTCCTACTGTAATACAACACACACTATCCTACTGTAGTACAACACACACTCCTACTGTAATATAACACACACTCCTACTGTAATACAACACACACTACTACTGTAGTACAACACACACTCCTACTGTAGTACAACACACACTCCTACTGTAATATAACACACACTCCTACTGTAGTACAACACACACTCCTACTGTAATACAACACAGTCCTACTGTAATACAACACACACTATCCTACTGTAGTCCAACACACACTCCTACTGTAGTACAACACACACTATCCTACTGTAGTACATCACACACTCCTACTGTAATACAACACACACTATCCTACTGTAGTACAACACATACTCCTACTGTAATACAACACACACTCCTACTGTAGTACAACACACACTCCTACTGTAATACAACACATACTCCTACTGTAATACAACACACACTCCTACTGTAATATAGCACACACTCCTACTGTAGTACAACACACACTCCTACTGTAATATAGCACACACTCCTACTGTAGTACAACACACACTCCTACTGTAATATAGCACACACTCCTACTGTAGTACAACACACACTCCTACTGTAATATAACACACACTCCTACTGTAATACAACACACACTCCTACTGTAGTACAACACACACTCCTACTGTAGTACAACACACACTCCTACTGTAGTACAACACACACTCCTACTGTAGTACAACACACACTCCTACTGTAGTACAACACACACTCCTACTGTAATATAACACACACTCCTACTGTAATACAACACACACTCCTACTGTAATACAACACACACTCCTACTGTAGTACAACACACACTCCTACTGTAATACAACACACACTCCTACTGTAGTACAACACACACTCCTACTGTAATACAACACACACTCCTACTGTAATACAACACACACTCCTACTGTAATACAACACACACTCCTACTGTAGTACAACACACTATCCTACTGTAGTACAACACACACTCCTACTGTAATACAACACACACTCCTACTGTAATACAACACACACTCCTACTGTAGTACAACACACACTCCTACTGTAATACAACACACACTCCTACTGTAATACAACACACACTCCTACTGTAGTACAACACACTATCCTACTGTAGTACAACACATACACCCTACTGTAATACAACACACACTATCCTACTGTAGTACAACACACACTCCTACTGTCGTTCTGCCCTTGAGCAAGGCACTTAACCCCCAACAACAACTGCTCCCCAGGTGCCGATGACGTTGATTGAAGCAGCCCCCTGCACCTCTCTGATTCAGAGGGGTTGGGTTAAATGCGGAAGACACATTTCGGTATCCCCCTTCCCTTTCCCTAGTATAGCACTCACTCCTACTGTACACAAAATGAAATGTGGTTGTGCTACACTCCAGTACCTTGAGAAATAAAATCTATAAACAGTAACCGGAGTGTGACCATAACCAGTCTCTGAGTTGACAGATCTAAGCCCTGTTTAGTACGGCTTGGTGCGTGAGTCTACACACATCTGAAAAAGAACATCTATACGGTCACCAAAGCTGACAGACCAGGGAGAATACAATTCACATGATGTCTGCATGTCATAGGACATGATCTCACAGCAATAATCTGCAGTAATCTGTAATGTTATGTTGTCCAGGTGGTGTATTGAACACTACTGTACACTCTTAGAAATAAAGGTGCTATCTAGAACCATAAAGGGTTCTTCGGCTGTCCCCATAGGATAAGCCTTTGAAGAAATGTTTTTGGTTCCAGGTAGACGCTCTTATCCAGAGCGGCTTACAATTAGTGCATTAATCTTAGGATAGCTAGGTGAGACAACCACATATCACAGTTGTAGCTTGCACATTTTCCCTCAATAAAGTAGTTATCAGCAAAATCTGTGATGGTAAGAAAAGACAGGTGCAGATAGTCATGTATCTAATGTTCTGTATTGTGTCCAGGTGGTGTATTGAACACTACTGTTGTCATGTATCTAATGTTCTGTGTTGTGTTGTGTCCAGGTGATGTATTGAACACTACTGTTGTCATGTATCTAATGTTCTGTGTTGTGTTGTGTCCAGGTGATGTATTGAACACTACTGTTGTCATGTAGCTAATGTTCTGTGTTGTGTTGTGTCCAGGTGATGTATTGAACACTACTGTTGTCATGTAGCTAATGTTATGTGTTGTGTTGTGTCCAGGTGGTGTATTGAACACTACTGTTGTCATGTATCTAATGTTCTGTGTTGTGTTGTGTCCAGGTGGTGTATTGAACACTACTGTTGTCATGTATCTAATGTTCTGTGTTGTGTCCAGGTGGTGTATTGAACACTACTGTTGTCATGTATCTAATGTTCTGTGTTGTGTTGTGTCCAGGTGATGTATTGAACACTACTGTTGTCATGTAGCTAATGTTCTGTGTTGTGTTGTGTTGTGTCCAGGTGGTGTATTGAACACTACTGTTGTCATGTATCTAATGTTCTGTGTTGTGTTGTGTTGTGTCCAGGTGGTGTATTGAACACTACTGTTGTCATGTATCTAATGTTCTGTGTTGTGTTGTGTCCAGGTGATGTATTGAACACTACTGTTGTCATGTATCTAATGTTCTGTGTTGTGTTGTGTCCAGGTGGTGTATTGAACACTACTGTTGTCATGTATCTAATGTTCTGTGTTGTGTTGTGTCCAGGTGATGTATTGAACACTACTGTTGTCATGTATCTAATGTTCTGTGTTGTGTTGTGTCCAGGTGATGTATTGAACACTACTGTTGTCATGTAGCTAATGTTCTGTGTTGTGTTGTGTCCAGGTGATGTATTGAACACTACTGTTGTCATGTATCTAATGTTCTGTGTTGTGTTGTGTCCAGGTGGTGTATTGAACACTACTGTTGTCATGTATCTAATGTTCTGTGTTGTGTTGTGTCCAGGTGATGTATTGAACACTACTGTTGTCATGTATCTAATGTTCTGTGTTGTGTTGTGTCCAGGTGGTGTATTGAACACTACTGTTGTCATGTATCTAATGTTCTGTGTTGTGTTGTGTCCAGGTGATGTATTGAACACTACTGTTGTCATGTATCTAATGTTCTGTGTTGTGTTGTGTCCAGGTGATGTATTGAACACTACTGTTGTCATGTATCTAATGTTCTGTGTTGTGTTGTGTCCAGGTGGTGTATTGAACACTACTGTTGTCATGTATCTAATGTTCTGTGTTGTGTTGTGTCCAGGTGGTGTATTGAACACTACTGTTGTCATGTATCTAATGTTCTGTGTTGTGTTGTGTCCAGGTGGTGTATTGAACACTACTGTTGTCATGTATCTAATGTTCTGTGTTGTGTTGTGTCCAGGTGGTGTATTGAACACTACTGTTGTCATGTATCTAATGTTCTGTGTTGTGTCCAGGTGGTGTATTGAACACTACTGTTGTCATGTATCTAATGTTCTGTGTTGTGTTGTGTCCAGGTGGTGTATTGAACACTACTGTTGTCATGTATCTAATGTTCTGTGTTGTGTCCAGGTGGTGTATTGAACACTACTGTTGTCATGTAGCTAATGTTCTGTGTTGTGTTGTGTCCAGGTGATGTATTGAACACTACTGTTGTCATGTATCTAATGTTCTGTGTTGTGTTGTGTCCAGGTGATGTATTGAACACTACTGTTGTCATGTATCTAATGTTCTGTGTTGTGTTGTGTCCAGGTGATGTATTGAACACTACTGTTGTCATGTAGCTAATGTTCTGTGTTGTGTTGTGTCCAGGTGATGTATTGAACACTACTGTTGTCATGTAGCTAATGTTCTGTGTTGTGTTGTGTTGTGTCCAGGTGGTGTATTGAACACTACTGTTGTCATGTATCTAATGTTCTGTGTTGTGTTGTGTCCAGGTGGTGTATTGAACACTACTGTTGTCATGTAGCTAATGTTCTGTGTTGTGTTGTGTCCAGGTGGTGTACATCACGGCCACAATGCCCTATGTGGTGCTGTTCGTCCTGCTGATCAGAGGCATCACTCTGCCAGGGGCTATGGACGGCATACGGGCCTACCTCCACATCGACTTTAAACAACTCAACGACCCCAAGGTCAGACAGGTCTTTTGAGTACAATACAGTGTGTTACTGAAATTAGGGATGCAATATTTCCAATAACTTACAAAATTCCCACGTTCCCGGAATCAAGAGAGAATTAACTAGAAATCCGGGATCCACCTAACAGGATTTCTTAAAACCTGGGAATTTTGGAAAAGATACAAGAATTTGTAAACCCTTTTACTGAGAGACACAGCCTCAGAGTGCAGGACAGTGTTACTGCTCGAGCTCCCATAGTCACGTCCAATATGGAAATACATGTAATTAACTCATTTAGAAACCAAAACATGTGTTAGCTGTTTTTGTAAACAAAGTGGAGGGAAAAAAGATAGGAATAAAATGTGCCATATTCAATATAGAACGCAGTAAATGAACGGTAAGGAGCTCTTTTTGAAAACATGGCCAAGGAATCATATCAGAGATGAGATTATTTAGAGCCAATAGTCAGTAGATAGTCAGTACTCAGGAGAGATTCTGTCAAATGTAGTGCTCTTCTCTGTATTTTATTGTAATGCCATGGGCTCTTTGAGGACAAATATTTTATATTTTTTTAAGGAGTGGGGCAGTTTCTTAATTTCTTCGCTTGATTGAAGAGATAGTAAAGTGTTGGAAAGATGGGGGGGATAGGGGAAGGGTGAGTCAAAGGGCAGTGGGCCGGGGTCAGAGGCTGTAACCTCCGGATCACACAGGCCACGAAGACAAATCTTTGAGAGCAACACATAAAGTATCTTTCTATGTTCCTGCTGTAGGTGTGGATTGATGCTGCTACCCAGATCTTCTACTCCTTGGGAGCTGGCTTTGGAGTGCTCATTGCATTTGCCAGCTACAATAAATTTGACAACAACTGTTACAGGTAAGACGTATCACTGTGTTGATATCACGGTGCTGTCCTCAGTGCTTCTCTATCATGACCTTACAAGGCTTACATGACCTTCTATAACCCGTAACCAGACAATGAGATAGAACAGATCCTGTGCTTTGTTTAGTGCTCTTTAGGTTTATCTTTCCTGTTTTAACTGGACAGAAAGGTGATGTGTATCAGGCCAGTGGACCTTCTGGCTTGGAGCTAACAGGATAAGTGCAGGCCATGCTAGGCCAGATGATGGCTGTAGCCATAGGCAGTGTTACCTTCCCTGCCATTCTGTCGTCCTCTAAACCCCTCACCGTGAAACAGACATTAGACTGTGGGGTCTGCTGATCCTTGTCATCAATAATAGGTTCCTGTGAAAGTGGAGAGGTGGGTGCTGCTATCAGACCCATTCTGCTTTTAAAAACACGTGTGTAGATATATGGTCTCTTTTGTATTCCAGCTGTGTTTGTGTATGTATAGGTCAGTAGGTGTCTCGCTGGCTGCAGTGGTAACAATACAGTAATGTTTGTCCATGGACCATTGTCCACCCATTCAATAGACCAATTTCCCGGCCGCATCATGAAAAGTTGCATGCGCAGGTTCGCACCAGATAATGGGCTTGTTTACATTGAAGTGAATATGACCACATCCAACTTCAGACGCAGCTCATGTATTCAGATAGTTATCATCTACAGCATCACAGATGTCATCAGAGGATTGATTACCTAGCAAACTATCAAGCCAGCAAGGCAAGGTAAAATATCACAAGTAGAGCTAGATAAAGACAGAAGAATAATATACTTGTTGAACACAGCTAATTAGCTATAGCCATCAGTCATGTGTGTTTTTATGGTCATCACTCACTCACTGCTAAGTTTGTCAAGGTGTATAGCTACAGTATCTGCTACAAATCTGTAGCAAACGTTATGAATTTCCCACCTAAGAAACATATGGTTCTCAGAACAGTATGTGCTAACTGGGTGTCCTGCATCATTCACAGAACATTGTGGGAAGGTTGTATGCAAAATTACTATAGGACTACCACGCTTTCACCAAGGTCTCGGAAACATAGGGTTCTCAGAACGTTATGTGTTAGCTGGGTAGTCTTATTGTAGTGTGACGCTGTACAGCCAATTGAATTTCCCACTCTTATAGATTACTTGTCTTGATCTAAACACCTCCCCCAACACAGCTGAAGGCCTCATGTGTGCTCAGCTGGGCCATATTTGGGAGCTGAGAGGCTGAATGAGGACTTGTGAAAGTTGGCTGTTACATCCGTAGATATTCTCAAATGACATCCAAGTGGCTAGCAGCTGGTTGTATTATTCTCCATATTGTACACAGATGGGACGGTTGAGGTCAGACTGTGGTCCATGTTCTCTCTGTCTGTCTGCTGACTGATCGTGGGTTACTGACCACAAACAGTCTTCAGGCTTTCACCTAGTTTGATTTCCAGGTGGGCCTCAAAGGCTCTCAAACAACATCCAGTCCCTCTGGCATCAAAATGGTTAATTAAAACCAATACAAAATTAAACTCTTTAAAGGGGCAATCAGCAGTTGATGCATCCATTTTTGGACATATTATTTAATGACATGTACTCATTGATTCTTGAAGAATATAACTTATAAATGCCTCATGAGCTTAGTTCAACTGTCGTACCCCATCAGAACCCAAAATATAAGCTTTGTTTTACTCCAAAGTTTGTAAACAAAGTAAATGTAAACAAACACTATATAGCCTTAAAGCATGGTTTACACTATACATTTGATATCGTGGATGGTCAGTCCTTAAATCCATAGCTCTGTCTATGAATTTGAGAGAGGTTACATTTCTCCAGCCCCATCCCACAGCTTCTTACCAAAACAGGGGTGGGGGGGACCCTTTTTTATTGTTTCTGTGATGTGGTGAGGTTGGACCCAGGTGCAGAGAAGAGACCAGACGTGGTTAAGGATAAACAGAAATACTTTACTGAGAAACAGTAGCCGCAGGATCACAGTACACTAGAAAAACACCAAACACTAAGTCTCAAACTCACTCAATAAACAAACAAAACGCACACGGTAAACAATTCAAGCTTCTGCAAAGAAACCACAGAAAACACACCTCTTTTAACAGGGACACAATCATGAAATAATAAGACACACCTGAGTCCAATAAAAGTCTCTCTGGTGCCAGGAGGAACCATGACAGTACCTGTTTGGAGAAAAAGGGACATGGGTGCAGTTTCTTGTTCTACTTGTTCCGCTGTGAAATGGCCACCCTGCTCCGGTGTCCGAGGCGTCCACCTCCACCACAAAGGGATGAGTCGGATCAGGATGAACGAGGATGGGTCCAGAGGTGAAACGTCCCTTGAGCTCCATGAATGCCCTGTCATCTTCGGGGTCCAGCAAAAACGGGTCTGGGACTTGCGGGTTAGGACCGTGAGAGGCTCTGCACCCGCACCAAAGTTGTATGTAAAACGCCTGTAAAATTTGGAAAACCCAAGGAACCGCTGGACCTGCTTGAGTGAGGTGGGACGGGGCCAGTTTGCGACCGCCTCAATCTTTACGGGGTCCATTTGGATGCCTGTGGTAGAGATAATGTGACCCAGGAAGGAATCCTGGGATACGTGGAACTCACACTTCTCTACCTTGACATATAGTTGGCTCTGCAGGAGGCGTCTCAGGACTTGGCGGACGTGCAGTATGTGTTCCGGAAGGGTCTTGGAGAAAATCAAGATGTCGTTGAGGTTAACAAAGACGAACCGATTCAACATATCCCTCAGGGTGTCATTGACCAATGCTTGAAAGACTTCTGGTGAGTTCGATAATCTGAAGGGCATGACTAAATACTCATTGTGGCCACTAGGGGTGTTAAAGGCAGTCTTCCATTCATCTCCCTCCCTGATTCTCACCAGATTGTAAGCGTTGCGGAGGTCCAGTTTGGTGAAGAATTGTGCCCCTTGGACCAACTCCAATGCGGAGGACATCAGGGATAGGGGGTAACAATTCTTGATTGTAATCTGGTTCAGCCCTCTGTAGTCGATGCAGGGATGCAGGCCTCCATTCTTCTTACATCCACCAGCAGGGGATGTAGAGGGGCGATTGAAACCCGCCTCCAGCGACTCCCGGATGTAATTGTCCATGACTGCTGCATTAGGGGTCGAGAGGGAATACAGACAACCCCGGGGTGCCTTTGTGCATGCGCCTGTCACGCTCCTGTGGGCTCAGACGTGTGCGACCCAGCTGTATGGGATCCTCCATGCTGGGCTCGGTGGCCTTGGGGTGCTCAGGAAACCGGAATCCCGGAGTGGGGTGTCAAAAGGGCGCTGTCTGCCCCGTTCCCGGTTGTCAATTCTGATTTCCAGTGTTTTCAGGGACTCGAGGTCCTCTCCCAGTTCCCGAGTGGACAGTTCATCTTTGATGGAGTTAGACAGACCCTGGTGGAAAGCGTGCCTCCGTATTCCACCCACTCCCGGCGGCGAGGATGCGGAACTCAATGGCCCCTTGGCGGAGGTTGAACAGTCGGCTGGCCACTTCTCGTCCGGCAGACTGGGTGGTTGAAGACTCGTTGCAGTGAAGGCTACTACAGATCTGCAAGATGGTGGCTGCTGTTCCCACACCGCCATTGCCCACGCCAGGGCCTTGCCCGAGAGTAGAGTGATGATGTAGGTGATCATGGCCTGATCGGTGTGGAACGAGGAGGACTGTAGCCCGAACACCAGAGTACACTGAGTGAGAAACCCCTTGCATCCTCCCGGGTGACCGTCATACCGCTCAGGGGCTGGGATCTTGGGCTCCCGGTGCAGGTTCCCTGGAGGAACCACAACGACGTCTGTAGCACTGGGCGATGAGACCTGGGCATTGGCTCCTCCTTGGTTGGGGGCATGCCATGGTTGGAGCGACTCAGCAATTGCCCGACGGTTCCCGGAGATTTGGGAGAGGTGTTCTTGCTGCCGTCCTAACAGTGCTCCTTGGTGGGCTACCACATTCCGGATCTGGGAGATCTCTGCTGGGTCCATGTTGTGGCAGAAGCTTGCTATGATGTGGTGAGGTTGGACCCAGGGCTTGGTGGTGGGGTGGGGGGTTACGGCCCCTTCGTTATTCTGTCTTCTAATACCTTGACAAGACCCTCAAGACAAGACCCTCAAGACAAGACCCAAGATATGGTTCCAATAAAAATGTTGGTTTAGATTGACTATGGTTCAAGGAAGCAACAGGAAGTCCAATAGTCTAAGTGTTAATATGGTGGGTTTATTATTGTTCTAAAACCTGTCCTGGTACTTTCATGGTAGCTTTATTTTTCTAAACATGTTTTATGTGTGTGTGTTCTCTTCCCAACAGGGATGCTATCCTGACCAGTACAGTGAACTGTGTCACCAGCTTCTTTTCAGGGTTCGCCATCTTCTCTGTGCTCGGCTACATGGCCTACAAACACGGAGTCAGGATAGAGGACGTGGCCACTGAAGGTGAAAGGAACCCTACTAGACATGCATACACACACACACACACACACACACACACACACACACACACACACACACACACACACACACACACACACACACACACACACACACACACACACACACACACACACAAGCAAGAACACGAACACGAACACGAACACACACACACACACACACACACACACACACACACACACACACACACACACACACACACACACACACACACACACACACACACACACAAGCAAGAACACGAACACACACACAATAAGTGGTGTGGAGGATGACATGTGTAACACAACCAGACCACACACACTCCAACAACACACCCAACTTCATTTAGAACCAGATTCATGACCAAACTGTCCACAGCATAGATACCTCATAAAACACAAAGAAAAAGATAGGAAGATAGACATGCCTTATTAGGAAACATACAGTACAAGGCTATATTGCAGGCTACCCACAGTATTCTCTTTTCCCTGGCCAGCCCCCAGAGAGTGCTGTGTTTGTATGGTGGATCCACCCAGGCTATGACTCAGCTAGGACAGACTCAACACATGAACAGTCCCTGAGAAGAGCGAGGGGAGTCACCTGGTCTAAGGGAGGACAGGATTCTGACAACACCCAACAGTCAGTCATCTACACACCATTTAGAGAGTTTCAAACCCAGTCAAAACATAAATTCATCATGGAACTAAACATTCCTCAAGCTTACTGTTACTGCTCACTAAATCAAACAACTTAAAATAAAGATTCACCCATTTTGAATGTTATATCGTTTTTGTGCGTCTATAAGCGATTTCATGTTTTCATGTATATCTGAGCTACTGCCATTCAAGCAGGCAGAAATACAGCCGGTATGACAAGTGATGCAAAAGTCTTCCTGCTTGTACGGCAATAGCTCAGATACACATGAAAACATGAAATGATCCCAGGAATCGATCAAACATCGCTCAGTGATGCACAAAAATGATATAACATTCAAAATGGGTGAATCATCCCTTTAAGAATGAGCAGCAATGTGCAATGCTTTTCATATAATTGATTGCAACAGTAGCTGAGAGGCTCTGGGGTTCAGATGGAATTGAAATACCAGAGAACATTTCAAACTGTTTTTTTAAGGCAAGCAGTTTCCAAGAAGTCACATAAATACTGGCCTGCTGTGGAGAGGGGTTGGCAGACATACAAAAAGAATGGGATCTGTTAAAAATCTGCTTTGCTTTCTAGTTCTTTTGTCTTCTACTTTCTACTGTCTCTAGTTGTCTGTCATTTCTTTGTCATCTTGTGTCCTCACTTCTCTGTCTTTCTCCATCCGCTCCTCCTTCTTTCACTTTCCTTTCCATTGTTAAACCATCTCTTATTTCCTCTAAAACGACCTTGTGGACAGGGTCAAGCTCAGGACAAGGAAGTTATATATCAACATCCCACCCAACAATATACTGTTTTATTTCAGCATCCCACCAAACAAGGCACCGTTTTATAGACTGATGGTAATCAGTTGGCTCTGGTGTGTCCTATCACAAGTGTCTCTATCTGTGTATCTGTGAGTGCAGGTGCAGGACTGGTGTTCATCATCTATCCTGAGGCCATCTCCACCCTGCCTGGATCTACCTTCTGGGCCATAGTATTCTTCATCATGCTGCTGACTCTGGGCATCGACAGCTCTGTGAGTTACTGGCTTTCCTCAGGGTTGAATGACTGCATGCTATGTACCACCACAGGGCACATATGGCTACTGACCTTTTGTTTCTATCTTATGGTGGGTTTATCTGATCTATCTAGTGGATTTATAGTATGTGAAGATTAGAATACTATATAATCTCCTCCACTCTATCTATCTATATCTGTCTTTCTGTCTCTCTCTCTCTCTCTCTCTCTCTCTCTCTCTCTCTCTCTCTCTCTTCTCTCTCCCTCTTCTGTCTCTCTCTCTCTGTCTCTCCCTGTCTCGCTCTCTCTCTATCTGTCCCTCTGTCTCTCTCTCTCTCTGTCTCTCTCTGTCCCTCTCGCTGTCCCTCGCTCTGTCTCTCTCTGCATTATTCTACTTTCCCATGGTTGCAGTGAGTGCTCTAGGTATTGTCCAGACTAGCAGCAGTGAGGGAAGGCAGTTGTTTTGACTGTTACCCAATAACCATGAAGCATGAGGTGGAAAACCACATGCACCGCAACCTGAAACACAGGAAAACTTTGTTCAGAGAGATTTACATTTTTCCTCATTCAATTTCTGTTACACAAGGTGATAATTTACTGTAAATGAAGAGAGAAATGAAATTCCACAGCAGGGGAACATTTTCTTTTACAGTAGTAGTCATGCCCAATGTAGCACTGCACTAAGAAAGCTAGGTCTGATCATTTATATTCTAGGCCAAAGGTATTCTGTTTGGGTGCGAAGACTGTGATTCTGTTACATTACTACTGTAGGCACTACGGTTTATGTGTTTGTCACTGAATCATCCTTCTGTCTGTCTGTCTGTCTGTCTGTCTGTCTGTCTGTCTGTCTGTCTGTCTGTCTGTCTGTCTGTCTGTCTGTCTGTCTGTCTGTCTGTCTGTCTGTCTGTCTGTCTGTCTGTCTGTCTGTCTGTCTGTCTGTCTGTCTGTCTGTCTGTCTGTCTGTCTGTCTTCTAGATGGGCGGTATGGAGGCGGTCATCACAGGACTGTCAGACGACTTCAAGATCCTGAAGAGGAACAGGAAGCTGTTCACCTTCGCCACGGCATTTGGAACCTTCCTTGTCGCGCTCTTCTGCATCACTAATGTGAGGTCACTTCCTGTTCCTCTGAGTCACATATGATTTTCATAGTTGTCATATGATTGCATAAATCAAACCAAAGAGACACAAGATAGAGTGTGCCTCTGTGATTTAGGTGGATTAGTCACAGGAAAGACAGAAAAGGGAAACCCCTGTCCAACCATGTGAAGTGCTGTTATTGACTGACTGGATAAGCTTTGTGTTTCATGCTTATCCTTGCCAGCTCACAGTAGTTAACTGCAGCCAGGTTGCCCTCAGTAACATCTGCAACAACCTTTTGACATTGTGTCTCTGTATCTGTCTCTCTCTCTCAGGGAGGTATATATGTGCTGACTTTGTTGGATAACTACGCGGCAGGGACCTCCATCTTGTTTGGGGTGCTGATTGAGGCCATTGGGGTGTCCTGGTTCTACGGTATGTATAATCGGTCCCCCTTAGCATAGTACAGAGGCACATACTAATGCTGACTTCTTACTGTGGTGAACCTGCTTATTTACTGTACCTTTCCTCATCCTCTTCTGTTGTTCATTAGAGCCCAGCCCTTTGTTCTGTCCATCCCTCCATCACCCCACCCTCCATCACCTCCTGCCCACAGTTGCCCTCTCCTGGCCTGCCCTCTCCTCCGCTGGGCTCTCTCAACCTCCCTAACTCCCTGGCATCTTCACTACCCAGGCCCTGCAGCTACACCTGACATTTACTGGCAGTGTAGAGACACCGTGCTTCCCTTCCTTAGACTGCCACCGTTAACCCCCTTTCTCCATCTCTCCCAATACTCCTCTTTCCATTTCTCCATACACTCTCTCCCTCCTCTTATCTTCTAGACTGCCTCTCTTCACTAATAGATCTCCATCTCTCCCAATACTCCTCTCCTCTGCTCCCTCTCCATGTCTTCAGCTTTCCATACACTCCCCTCCTTCCCTACACCTCCTGCCTTCTCCCTTCCTCCCTGCTCCCTTCCACTCCTCTCCATCCCTCCATACACTCCCATTGTCAGACAGTAGATTGCAGCCATCATAAAGTAGGCCACAGCCAGAGCCACACACAGACCACTGATGGGAGGCTAACTACTGACTGTCTCCCTTGGTGGGGGTCAGAGGAGAGGGAGGCAAGGAGGAGAGGCTAACTACTGACTCTCTCCCTTGGTGGGGGTCAGAGGAGAGGGAGGCAAGGAGGGGAGAATAACTACTGACTCTCTCCCTTGGTGGGGGTCAGAGGAGAGGCAGGCAAGGAGGGGGGGCTAACTACTGACTGTCTCCCTTGGTGGGGGACAGAGGAGAGGGAGGCAAGGAGGGGAGGCTAACTACTGACTCTCTCCCTTGGTGGGGGTCAGAGGAGAGGGAGGCAAGGAGGGGAGGCTAACTACTGACTGTCTCCCTTGGTGGGGGTCAGAGGAGAGGGAGGCAAGGAGGGGAGGCTAACTACTCACTGTCTCCCTTGGTGGGGGTCAGAGGAGAGGGAGGCTAACTACTGACTGTCTCCCTTGGTGGGGGACAGAGGAGAGGGAGGCAGGGAGGGGAGGCTAACTACTGACTGTCTCCCTTGGTGGGGGTCAGAGGAGAGGGAGGCTGGGAGGGGAGGCATGGGGGAGTCATAAGAGACTGCACAGTACAGTGTGTTTGTAATTGTCTGTTTAGCGGTTTGTGTTATTCATCCAATAGAAACTTGAATAAATGTGACAGGGTCATCCATAGTAGTACAGAACCCCTGGAGCAAATTAGGGTTAAGTGCCTTGCTTTAGGGCACATCAACAGACTTCTCACCTTGGGGATTTGAACTAGCAACCTTTCGGTTACAGGCCCAATACTCTAACCGCTAGGCTACCTAGCATGGGCATGTGTGAGGGAGAGTAGTGAATAATTATATGGTGTGTGAAGAGTTGTATGCAGTCTGTTTAGTGTTTTATGTATTGCACAGAGATAATACTGTACGTCGACAAGATGACTTGTGCTTTATCTTTAAACTACAGCCCACCAATGTACACCATGATTTATAGTCAGCATTAACTGTTGAAACTGAACCTCATGAGGAGGTGAGACAGACAGAGCACCCCAGATGCTGAGCTGTTGTCGGGAGGAGATAAAAGGAGAGGGTCTTCTTGTAGATGTTAACAAGCCTGGGCTGCCTTGATTAAGAAACATTATGCCCAAGCTATAGAAACATCATGGTTGTGTACCGAATGGCACCATATTCCCTATATAGTGTACTACTTTTGGTCAAAAGTAGTGTATTATATAGTGCCGTTTGGGACACGATCCATCTCCTTATAGGCAGACTTAACCCTGTGTGAAATTATAATATAACATACTTGGAAGGCTTAGAGACTTTTATGAAACAGATATCATTGAGCTGCATTTTTACTGCTGTGTGAACTCATAATTATACAAGAAATTGGAGTTGGGTGCCATGAAGCTCTTTGTCAGCCAATGCTCCACCTGTTAGGTATGGAAATTGATGAGAGGAGCGTTAGTTCTCCTGTGAACTTGAGACATCAGAAGCAAAGCGGACTGTGGGTCTGACCTGGGTGCAAATAGTATTTGCAAGTACGTTGAGTGTTGATTCAACCTTACCGTAGTGCCAGATGGGCAGGGTTTATACTTTCGGGACTATTGGTTGTATTGCACCGGGCAAGCTCAATCAAGCTCAGCTTCAGTGTTTGTAAGGAAACAAGTACTATTTGAACCCAGGTCTGCAGTGGGTTTATGGATCTGGTTCTGTGTGCGTGAGTTCAAGCCCTGGTCTTCTGCCCTGTGTTTCCTCTCCAGGCGTGGACCGCTTCAGTGAGGATATCGAGCGCATGATGGGCTTCAAGCCAGGTCTCTACTGGAGGCTGTGCTGGAAGTTTGTCAGCCCCACCTTCCTACTGGTGAGACCCCCGGGGGGCAAGAAAGGGCGGGTTGGGGGACTGGGGTGGGGCGGAAGCCTTTGGCATGGTGCTGGGGGTGGGGATGGGAGGGAAAAGTGCCTGACACAAGCCTAAGGTATTAAACATACTGTAGGAATCATGATCTAAGGTATGTCATTGTGCTTAAATGAGGAAATTCACAACAGAGGTTTCTTAATTGTTACTGGCTGCCATATACTGTACTATAGTCTTTTTAAACTCCTATTATGTGCCAGCAATTCGTAATTTTCCACAGGAAATATGTTTTCCTGTTACATTTTTTTAAAGGTTGTTCGCCTCCATGTTAGAAGTACTGTTTCTCCAAGAATAGATTAGCATCACATGAACTCTGCATGAAAACTGATTAAACTACAATATAACTACATTTGAACATCTTGGCCATACTGTTATAATCTCAACCCAGCTCAGCCAGAAGAGGACTGGGCCCCCCTCAGCCTGGTTCCTCTCTAGGTTTATTCCTAGGTTCCTGCCTTTCTAGGGTTTTTCCTAGCCACCGTGCTTCTACATCTGCTTTGCTTGCATGTTTGGGGTTTTAGGCTGGGTTTCTGTATAGCACTTTGTGACATCGGCTGATGTTAAAAGGGCTTTATAAATACATTTGATTGATTGATTGAACTACAACTTACTGAACATATTGATTTACAGAATGTTCAGTGCACTAGGAATTAGTTAAGGATGTGTAGGTCTCTATATTTTATAATATTAGAAATACGCTATGTCAATGAAGCACAGATACTGTATGGGTTTGTATAGATAGGGATTACCAAAAGCACATTATCTGTCTTGGTGGGAAATTATGTTATTCCCTTAATGCTTTTACATTGATTATGATCAGTCATAAGTCAATATTCTTCCTTCCATATGGGAAGTGTATATGTTTTATATGGCAAACAGGAAATAAAAAGAGCAGAGGAAGATTGAAAGCCAGGAAAAGAGGTAGATTAGATTGTAAACCAATACATCACCATGATCTTTAAACCTTATGTCTGAGGGGAGCTATCATTGTTTAGTTTTAATGTGTAGTGTATGCTACCATAGTTCTGCTAGCCTTACCTCCAGAAGCAAGGCAGAAACAGCAGATGTCAGGAAGATAGCACGCAACTTTGGCTGTTGCATAGATGGCATTTGTAGAAGAGGGACATAGAATAATGTTGTTGGCCTTTGATATTCAGTTGGAGATGAGGAAGAGACACTTCCCTGACCTTCCAGTGTTGTATTATAACTACTAGTGATGTTTGCTGCTCTCTGGGGCAACAGTTACAAAGCTACAGAGCTACAGTTCAATGGTGATGGGCCTCCAGTCTCTAGTCTACAGCAGCCAGGTGAACCAGAGTACTTACAGTGAAAGCCTATTACAGTATGTTCAAACCCCAGAGGGAGCAACCATGCCCTAATCTGTTCTATTCAACTCAATTTCATCTCTGCAATGCTTACATTTTTTGTCAAAATGAACAGTGGCGGAGTGGAGGAGGAGTATTCGTTATTTCTACAGAAGCTCTGTTTGATGTCTCGTTGGAAATATTATAACCACTCTGTTGTTTTTTCCCCTCTCCTTACTTTGTGGTGATAGCCAGCATCAAGACCTAGTGGATCTGTTGTTCCTCCTGTCCTCTGTTGATATGATGACCTAGCTAACCGTTCTGTTGTTTCCCCTGTCCTCAGTTTATATGGTGACCTAACTAACCGTTCTGTTGTTTCTCCTGTCCTCAGTTTATATGGTGACCTAGCTAACCGTTCTGTTGTTTCTCCTGTCCTTAGTTTATATGGTGACCTAGCTAACGGTTCTGTTGTTTCCCCTGTCCTCAGTTTATATGGTGACATAGCAAACCGTTCTGTTGTTTCTCCTGTCCTCAGTTTATATGGTGACCTAGCTAACCGTTCTGTTGTTTCTCCTGTCCTCAGTTTATATGGTGACCTAGCTAACGGTTCTGTTGTTTCTCCTGTCCTCAGTTTATATGGTGACCTAGCTAACGGTTCTGTTGTTTCTCCTGTCCTCAGTTTATATGGTGACCTAGCTAACCGTTCTGTTGTTTCTCCTGTCCTCAGTTTATATGGTGACCTAGCTAACGGTTCTGTTGTTTCTCCTGTCCTCATTTTATATGGTGACCTAGCTAACGGTTCTGTTGTTTCCCTGTCCTTAGTTTATATGGTGACCTAGCTAACGGTTCTGTTGTTTCTCCTGTCCTCATTTTATATGGTGACCTAGCTAACGGTTCTGTTGTTTCCCTGTCCTTAGTTTATATGGTGACCTAGCTAACGGTTCTGTTGTTTCCCTGTCCTTAGTTTATATGGTGACCTAGCTAACCGTTCTGTTGTTTCTCCTGTCCTCAGTTTATATGGTGACCTAGCTAACGGTTCTGTTGTTTCTCCTGTCCTCAGTTTATATGATGACCTAGCTAACGGTTCTGTTGTTTCTCCTCTCCTCTGTTTATATGGTGACCTAGCAACTGTTCTGTTGTTTCTCCTGTCCTCAGTTTATATGGTGACCTAGCTAACGGTTCTGTTGTTTCTCCTGTCCTCAGTTTATATGGTGAGCTAGCTAACGGTTCTGTTGTTTCTCCTGTCCTCAGTTTATATGGTGAGCTAGCTAACGGTTCTGTTGTTTCTCCTGCCCTCAGTTTATATGGTGAGCTAGCTAACGGTTCTGTTGTTTCTCCTGTCCTCAGTTTGTATGATGACCTAGCTAACCATTCTGTTTTTACACCTGTCCTCAGTTTATATGGTGACATAGCAAACCGTTCTGTTGTTTCTCCTGTCCTCAGTTTATATGGTGACCTAGCTAACCGTTCTGTTGTTTCCCCTGTCCTCAGTTTATATGATGACCTAGCTAACGGTTCTGTTGTTTTCCCTGTCCTTAGTTTATATGGTGAGCTAGCTAACCGTTTTGTTGTTTCTCCTGTCCTCAGTTTATATGGTGACCTAGCTAACGGTTCTGTTGTTTCTCCTGTCCTCAGTGTATATGGTGACCTAGCTAACCGTTCCGTTGTTTCTCCTGCCCTCAGTTTATATGGTGACCTAGCTAACGGTTCTGTTGTTTCTCCTGTCCTCAGTTTGTATGATGACCTAGCTAACCGTTCTGTTTTTACACCTGTCCTCTGTTTATATGTGACCTAGCTAACCGTTCTGTTGTTTCTCCTGTCCTCAGTTTATATGGTGACCTAACTAACCGTTCTGTTGTTTCTCCTGTCCTTAGTTTGTATGGTAACCTAGCTAACGGTTCTGTTGTTTCTCCTGTCCTCAGTTTATATGGTGACCTAGCTAACAGTTCTGTTGTTTCTCCTGTCCCCAGTTTATATGGTGACCTATATGGTTCTGTTGTTTCTCCTGTCCTCAGTTTATATGGTGACCTAGCTAACGCTTCTGTTGTTTCTCCTGTCCTCAGTTTGTATGATGACCTAGCTAACGGTTCTGTTGTTTCTCCTGTCCTCAGTTTATATGGTGAGCTAGCTAACGGTTCTGTTGTTTCTCCTATCCTCCGTTTATATGGTGAGCTAGCTAACAGTTCTGTTGTTTCTCCTGTCCTCAGTTTATATGATGACCTAGCTAACGGTTCTGTTGTTTCTCCTGTCCTCAGTTTATATGGTGACCTAGCTAACGGTTCTCTTGTTTCTCCTGTCCTCAGTTTGTATGATGACCTAGCTAACCGTTCTGTTGTTTCTCTTGTCCTCAGTTTATATGGTGACCTAGCTAACGGTTCTGTTGTTTCTCCTGTCCCCAGTTTATATGGTGACCTAGCTAACGGTTCTGTTGTTTCTCCTGTCCTCAGTTTGTATGATGACCTAGCTAACCGTTCTGTTGTTTCTCCTGTCCTCAGTTTATATGGTGACCTAGCTAACGGTTCTGTTGTTTCTCCTGTCCTCAGTTTGTATGATGACCTAGCTAACAGTTCTGTTGTTTCTCCTGTCCTCAGTTTGTATGATGACCTAGCTATCTGTTCTGTTGTTTCTCTCCTCTCCCCAGGTCGTGGTGATAGCCAGCATCGTGACGTCCACGGGCCTGAGTTATGATGACTATGTCTTTCCTTCATGGTCCAATGTGATTGGCTGGGGCGTAGCTCTGTCCTCCATGATGTTTGTGCCCATCTACGCCATCTACAAGTTCCTCAGTATGCCAGGGACATTCAAACAGGTCTGTGGAAAAACAAATCCCTCTCATCTGCATAGTTGTTGTTTATATAATGTAAAGATAACCTTAGATCGATTTGATTTGATTTATTAGGATGCCCATTAGCCAACGCCAATGGCGACAGCTAGTCTTACTGTGGTCCGACATATATCATAAAAGACATTACAGACAAAAGACTTTACAATTTACATACATGTAAAAACATTAACCTCTACGGGATCGGTGTCAACGGTTGTTGCTCATATGCAATAATGTGACTAGAAAATGTTGTATACAACAGCCAACTTTCCGGAACATAGACATGTCTTATATGGGCAGAAAGCTGAAATTCTTGTTAATCTAACTGCAGTGTCCAATTTACAGTAGCTATTACAGAAAAAACGACCATTCTATTGTTCGAGGATAGTGCACAACAACAAAACACTGGTTTGAGACATTCACCTCTGAAGGTAAATAATGTACTTACATTCAGTAATCTTGCTCTGATTTGTCATGCTGAGGGTCCCAGAGATAAAATGCGACTCACCACTTGGATTCGGTCTTATGTAGCAACATTTGAATTTCTGTTTTTTACATTGGATAAAAGTAGAGATTTAGAGATCCAAAATGGTATATCATACTCTGCATTTGAGGAAACAATGGGAAAGTAATTCTGCTTTGAAAGTTGATCAACTTGTAAACTCACTTTTGAGAAAACCGTCGTTCAATGTTTTGGTGCTACTATTGGAGAGCCCTTCTTTGTCTACACCCATTCAACATTGTTCATACCCTCTTAAGCCTTAGCCCCACCAATCTCTTTAAGGGTTGATCCGTGCGTTCTGTACTAACTTGCCAACAACTTCCAGACATCTGAGAGAGAGAACAGCTCATTGAACATTACTCGCCCTATTGCTCTGTCTGTGGTTTCGCGTTCAGAGTGCACACTGGATGCTCTGGCCAATAAGTAGGATTGGTACGAAAGCTCTGACCTCACAACTACAGTCAAGCATCCAAGCTAACTGGCTAACATTGGCTAGCTTCTTCCAGACACATAATGAGAGAACACTGACCATTTTACTCACCCTAGCAGAGCTGGTTAGGTTTTTTTCATGTTATCCAGAGCGTTGGTGACTAACTGTGCTGCTGGCAACAATTGAAATACGCTTTGTTGCCGACGTTTACTGACACCGGACATATTCAACAGGTGTGGAGCGTTCAAAAATGCATCAGTTTTTCTGCGCTCTGGCACACTAAGATGAGAGTCTTTTGTTAAGAAATGTAGCTAGATAGCTAGCTAGGTATACAATGAATCCCAATGCATGACGTAACGTTAGTTAGCGAGCCAGCCATGTAACGTTAGCTAGCTAGCTAACAATACACTTTAACTTGAAATGAAAATACTTTGTCAAAATTAGAGTAGGGTCTTTTGTTAAGATATGTAGCTAGCTAGCTAGCAAGCTAAACAATGGACCATAATCAGAACTCATGACGTTACTACCCTGCATGAATCTGCAGGTAGCTAACCAACCAGGTTCTATGGCTATAACTAGTCAAGCAAATGAGATACGAAGAATAAGATCATACACTTAATTTTAGCTAGCGACCCAGCCAGCTAACGTTAGCTAGCTAACAGTTCACTTTCTGTCAAACATGTAATATCTGAAAATCTTACCAGTATACATCATGGTTGGACGTGTCTCCTGTCTGATGCCATGCATGGTTGCCTTAGTTTGACAGTGTAATCCAGACTGGTGTTTTCTCTATCTCCTTAGCTATCATGCTCGGATTCCACTGATTTCTAAACTCGGTCTTCCAGAAAGTGGAGAGCATACACATATTGTTAGCTAGCGAGCCAGCCAGCTAACGTTAGCTAGCTAACAGTACACTTTAACTTGACATTAGCTTTATTCAGTTGTACAACATGATAAAAATTACCTAAACATACTGACCAGCTCCAGTAGACAGACGTGGGCTATATGGTAGACCCAAATCCAACTCTCGGCATGTCCAGCCCACTCATTATCTCAAGTAAATCATGACTAACGGGAAGGTTGCTCACTTTTTCTGTGGCTAAACCAACTAGGCTCGTAATTTAACAATTGTATTAATATTTACAGATGGCATACAAGTTTGATATTAAGGCACATGAAAGTTCACGTTTGAGAAGGCATTTCTGCCAAAAAACGCATTTTGCTAAAAAAAAAATATTTTTGATGTTCAAACAGCTCCCTTGTGAAGTCGTGACTTGCGACATACGCATAGTTTCCTGAATCGGGTCACAAATGTAGTGTAGTTTTGTTTGAAAAAAATCGATTTTGATATTCAAATGTAGGAACTGGGTTCTATAGTTTGACCCCACTGCTGTGTCTGGCTCCACACCCACCCTGCCGGGCCATCTTGATGTGTCTTTTCTGTTGGGGAGCTAATGATCCATCATGTATGACATTCCTGGGAGTGTGTAAACTTCAATTTTTTATTTCCATAGCATTTTTGTATGTTCTCTATAGTTATGTACTTGAAAATGTATAAATTGACCAATTCGGCACATTTTGGCAAACTCCTGGCAGAATTGATGCAAAATCTTGTATAGTGAGGTAATTCTTCTCTGGATCAGTCTGAAACTTTGCACACACACTGCTGCCATCTTGTGGACACAATCGAAATGACACATAGGCTACTATCTTAATGTATGGCCTTTCTCTTGCATCTAAAAGATTATGGAACCAAAAAATAAATAGAAAAAGCATGTTTTTTTGTTTGTATTATCTTTTACCTGATCTAATGTGTTATATTCTCCAACATTAATTTCACATTTCCACAAACTTCCAAGTGTTTCCTTTCAAATGGCTCCCGAGTGGCGCAGCGGTCTAAAGCACTGCATCTCAGTGCTAGAGGCGTTAATACAGTCCCTGGTTTGATTCCAGGCTATATCACAACCGGCTGTGATTGAGAGTCCCATAGGGCAGTGCACAATTGGCCCAGCATTGTCCGGGTTTGGCCGGGGTAGGCCGTCATTGTAAATAAGAATTTGTTCTTAACTGACTTGCCTAGTTAAATAAAGGTTAAATAAAAAATTATAAAAAATGTTATCAAGAATATGCATATCCTTGCTTCAGGTTCTGAGCTACAGGTAGTTAGATTTGGGTATATAATTTTAGGCGAAAAAGGGTCCAATCCTTAGGAGGTTTTAACATGTAGTGTGTTAATGTTGGCAGGTACAGTATGTACTGTAGCTTGAAGTCATGTAACTTGAAAGCTGTGGTAAATAGCAACCTCTTATCTGTATCCCAGCGGTCAAAACTGGTTGAAATGCCATCCTTATAACCAGATTATGATGTCATTTCAACCAGGGTTTCCCCCCTGGAATAGTATGTGTTTATTTTATGCAAAGATACTCTTAGATCAGTGGCAGGCATTTAGCTTGGAGTCTTCACGGCTTGACATTGAATTGACTCATAAACTGACTTTTTCCTTTTCAATGGTTGATGGTTGATGATGTCAATACTTTTGGGACGCTGGTTAGAGATCTTGAGGGTTCAAAGCCTGAACAGTGTACAGTACAATCATAAAAACAACATTCCACAGCTTTGATTATCTTCCTGAGCAGTAAACAGTGTTACCTTGTGTTTTCTTACTCACTCCTCGTGGCATTTCCTTCTGATATCCTGGCAGTGTTTAGACTCCTTCCGTGACTATCTCCCATGCTTTTCCTCCAGCTGAGATCACAGTCTACGGTTATTACACCAAGTGCGCTCAGTCAGATATGAGGAAGGGGGCAATCTGGAACAGACATCAGAGGTCATGCAGTACACACTACAGTACAGTGTACATCCAGTCCAGCCTGATCACATCAGAATCAGAAAGCTGTTCGACATATTTGAGCTATCTCGAAGTTCCTTATCTATAGAAGAAATGGTGGATCTATAGAATAAACTGTGACCATAGATTAAAGCGCTAGTTTATTACAAGCTTCAAGATCCTATCTCTTGTGCTTTGGACAATGTGCATCTAAACTCTTTGGATTCTGTTTTATGCAGTGTAAAACTATGTGTTTATTGTAAGGTATGAGTTATGTAATATAACGTACTGTAATGGTTTATTTTCAGAGGATAGCCTACTGCATCACACCAGAACACGAACATCATCTGGTGGCGGAGGGAGCTACCATCAGACAGTTCACGGTGAGTACAGATGTTGGATCTTAATTTGAGCCAGTGTGCTAGAGCAGGAAAATAATCCTGCAGCAACAGGACATTTGAATTATTATGTGTATTATAATGAATGGACATTTTTGTAGGGGTTGATATATTTTTCATTATGGCAAATTAAGTGACATTTTAAGGTGAAAATGAAAAACTTTAGAAACCTTTTTAAAACTCAATTTGATCACTCTTTTGTTGCTGACAATTTTCTTGCACAGCAGGAAATGCAGACTTGTAGTGTGTTTAAGGTTCTACATCTGTAAGGGCTGGAAAACAGAGAGGTATAGTGGAGGTAGACAGAGTGATGACCAGAATGGAAAACTATGAATGTGACATCTAATGATGCTCCATACTGCATTGGCAATGAAGCTTTATCAAATTCACCCTTTTCTATTTCAGCTCAAGCACTGGTTGGCTATCTGACAACCTGATGTCACCCAACCTTCCCCACTACTCACAATTCCGGGGTGTTGGAGTCATTGTGTTTCGACGGCAGATGTTCCTGCTGCTGAGCCTCCTGCTACTGGAGGATGGACAGGGAAAACGCCATGCTCCTTTCTGCCTCTCTGTGTTCTGTTGGTTCTGACCCAACCTGCGACCTGCCATCCCCTCTTTTCCACTCCGCCCCTCATCTCCTTCTCTCTATGTCGAGTGACTACAGATTCTCTCATCAACCTCTGCCTACAGAGTCAACCCAGTATCCTCCATGTTTTTTATTTTTAAATTTTTCTTTTTATTTAAAACTTTATACCATGTGACATCGTCATCATCGTCATTTTTTTAAATGTATACAACTCATAAGATGGAGACATTCCATGCAGAGCATCTACAGGTGTTTTCTGTGTTCATGGACACAATTATTGTTTTTCATATCATTCGTTTTTTTACATGTTTTTTTTACGATGACTGTTGTTCTGTGTTCATTAGTTATACATGGGTTAGACACTTAAACCATGTCAGAAAGTACCAAATGACCACTTCTGTCATCATGTATACTCTAGGCAGGGGGAGACAAACATGACTTACATTGCTTTTTATCTTCTTGATTCTTTTCAAAGAGGACCCTCAAGCTTTTAGGTGAATGAGAAAGGGAAGAAATCTAGTTTCATTGCCCTCTTTGTATGTCTGACTGAGTAGGTCTCCAGTCACTACTCTAGATAACAGCAGCTCAACTGTGTCAGTGCCTTATCGAGCTAGACACTTCAGAACCTGCCAATGTTTTCATTGGTCCATCCAGAAAGGTAAATGTTTTCATTGGTCCATACAGAAAGGTAAATGTTTTCATTGGTCCATACAGAAAGGTAAATGTTTTCATTGGTCCATACAGAAAGGTTTTACCCGACGACTCAGGAATCCTCCTGCAGATCAGAGCTCGTGGATGATAGATACACTTTATGGTTACCAACATACGTTATTAATTCAGTTTGAATGACAATGTGCTTTAGATATTCATCTTACAGCAGTAGAGGTTTTTCCCAGTTGCCTTCTCCATCTTTTGAAACCTTCCTGAAACAGATGTGAAGCTTTTGTCACCTGTCTCACAGAAAAGGGAACAATTTATGTTGAGACTCAGAAATGTTTTGTCTTGCAAGTGGTCGTCCTTATGCTTTCCACATGGCCTTTACACAGAGTAGAGGTCTACATTGTCCTGCTATGGTTACTAATGGTACTGTGTGTACCAACTTTAATGTGTTGCATAGTACTAGCATATTTGTGCCCTTGATCCAATGATTTTACCTTCACTGTGCTTGTGGATAAACAGTAGTAATTGAACAGTGGTGAAGACACAAAGGGAGGCTTTGATTAAATGAAGTTGAATCCAGCACTTGAAAGAAGTCTTTAACAGAAATACTTGTTTCAGTTTTCTATGGATAGGTAAGCACTCTTAGTGTTTTAGGGAATGTTTTCAGGCCTGCAAGAAATGCCCTGTTTTATCAAAAGCTTAACTGAATTACAGCACTAACACAGGTAGACTCAACAAAACAAGTGACGTTTCTTTACTTTTTATATAATGTTCTCTTTGTTATGTTGCATCTTTCCAATGCATTGTTTTGTGGTCCATATGGGTGAGGGAAATCAGGAGCTTCTCCTTCAAAGAGTGTGTGTGTGTGTGTGTGTGTGTGTGTGTGTGTGTGTGTGTGTGTGTGTGTGTGTGTGTGTGTGTGTGTGTGTGTGTGTGTGTGTGTGTGTGTGTGGGTGTGTGTGTGTGTGTGTGTGTGTGGATAGATAGTGTATTTTAAGTTTGAAATGCCTCATTCATTGTACAAGGATTGTTATGTTAAATAGTTTATGGTGTCTTTATATGTTACATTGGCATCTGTTGAAGCCTATTTTTTGTCAAACTTGACTTAAAGAAAATTCACCACCAAGGAAGTGCCAAAATGTTCACCCCTTTTTTTTTAGAGACGTCTGCTGTTTTTGTCTTTCGTTTTTGTTTTGTTCTGTTTCTCTATTTATTGAAATGGAGTTGAAATGTAATAGATTTTTTTTTAAATTGTGAAATAACATTAATGGCAGGAAGCAAGCCACACACAAAAATTATATTGTATGTGGAGTATAAGATATGGAAAAATATATAAATATATTCTTTTGTTATATATCTAATCTTGTATTTATCAAATTGTTTATAAACGAAACGTGAATGTAAAGTATTTTAAACGTAACTGTCCACTGTTACTGTTATATCATTGTGTTTGATGTAGGTAAGATTAATCTATTTACAGATGTATTCTCCAGTGTAACCGGGGTAACTTTGCAACGTGAATGTAGAGCCCTGGCATTACCTGAGCTAAGTTTACAGAACACTGTGTACAATACAAAAGTCCTGTTGAACGTGAGTGACAACTATATATGAAGAAGTCAAAATATGCACACTATTATAATAAAGAGTTCTTCTACACACACAGATGGGGGTATAAGCATTGATTTATTGTTGGAAGAATGGGATTATAAGCTTCTGTGAATGGAATTGAATTCCCGGTCCATTGTGTTGTGTTCGAGAGGGTAGACTGTACAGTATCCAAAGGATGAATGCATGGGGCTTAGATAATAGAGGAACCAGAAAGGGGGGATGTTTGGAGCTCTGATGAGGGAAAGGGGATTCTTCTTCTGGAAGGGACCATCTACATACGTTTCTCACTCTCTCTCCCTCTGTCTCTCTCTCTCTCTCTCTCTCTCTCCACTGATTCAGCAAGTGTTGCATAATTGTACTTCAACAGAAGAAAGAAATGTACTTCTGTTTTCACTGCTGGAGGCTCCAGCTCCATGCATCATGCGTTTATTCTGAGTTCTTTTTTGAAGTAAAGCTATGTGGGAATTGTATTGTTTATGTTTCGTCAGGATATATATTCTGCAGCGTTGACTGACACAGATACAGCGAAGCATCTCTGCCGGTGCAAAAACATTGCATATTCACAGCTATAGAGAGTAATGCAGGTTCCTTAAATGTATTTTTCAATTTTTGTCTCAGCAACAAGTGAAGGATATACAGTACAAAGAGAAGCTAATGGCAATAGCTTTATACAGAGGTGAATCATTTATAACAACAACAAAGCCTATTCATTTCTCTCACCTTACACAGACTGATGCAAATCAAATGTTATTTGTCACATGCGTCGAATATGTTGTATAGCGTGAAACGCTTACCTTAACCAACAATGCAGAGTTAAAAAAAAAAGTATGACAACTTTTGCTAAATAAACTAAAGGAAAAATAGTAATACAATAAAAATGACAATAACGAGTTAGTCAAACAAATCTCACATCTCACATCCATCAGATCTAGTATCCATGATTCAAAGGCATCGGAATCACTGTATATGATACAGAGTTTTAGCACTCTCCACATATAATATGAAGTTAACAGATGCTTAGTGTGTGGTGAGCCAAATAGCAATTTAACAGCACGGTTGATGCTGCTCTTTGACAATATTTTGACAGTGTTCTCCTCTGTTTCTGCTGAGCGAGGATTTCTCATTGCAGTACTGTAGCTAACTGTTGCATTCTGCTGTCATGTCTCTTTTCTCTTCATGTGCGGCTGCTCTGTGCCCATGTCATACCCCACACCACACAGGCCACCACACAATGACCAAAGCTTTGTGCCACTGTCCCTGAGCTCCGCTCTGCTGTCGGCTGAGTGGCCGGCTATGCTGCTATTGTTTTTAATCAGCAGCAGGTGTGGGATCCAGAACAGTACATAATCCTTGTCTGTTTCTCCTGCATGCCTATTGCCAAACTGCTCTATGGTATTAATGCACACATTTCTGGAGGGATCCCCAAAAGCTATTACATGTGACTGTGCAGTGCTTTTTAAGACTCTCTCTTTCTCTAGCTCTCCCCTCTCTCTTTTTATCTCTCTCTCCCCAACTGTCTCTCGATCTTCTATCTCCCTCCTCTCTCTCTTTCTCTCTCTCTGTACCTGTCCCCCTCTCTCTCTTTCTCTCTTTCTCTCTCTCCCTGTCCCCTTTCTCTCTCTCTTTCTGAACAGCTCACACCTACAGAGACTGACTACAGGCCTTTCTTGTCTTTTTGCTGTTGCTAATTCATTGACCTAATTAGATCCTATTCAATTAACAACATCCAATGTTCTAGTTTAGCCTGAGAACAAAACTAAACAATTACTAGAAAAATGGAATACCCACATGTAGAGTTCCACCCAGATATTCTCCTTATGATACTGTACGACTACATCTTCCATCATGTAGATGCCATTAATGGAACTGTGTTAATGTGGTTGAAAACTGTTCATAGGGAGTCATGGTACAGTAGTTATATCTAACACAGTACAGTAGTTATGACTGACACAGTACAGTAGTTATATCTAACACAGTACAGTAGATATATCTAACACAGTACAGTAGTTATATCTAACACAGTAGAGTAGTTATGACTGACACAGTACAGTAGTTATATCTAACACAGTACAGTAGTTATATCTAACACAGTACAGTAGTTATGTCTAACACAGTACAGTAGTTATATCTAACACAGTACAGTAGTTATATCTAACACAGTATAGTAGTTATATCTAACACAGTACAGTAGTTATGACTGACATAGTACAGTAGTTATATCTAACACAGTACAGTAGTTATGACTGACACAGTACAGTAGTTATATCTAACACAGTACAGTAGTTATATCTAACTCAGTACAGTAGTTATACCTAATACAGTACAGTAGTTATATCTAACACAGTACAGTAGTTATGACTGACACAGTACAGTAGTTATATCTAACACAGTACAGTAGTTATATCTAACACAGTACAGTAGTTATATCTAACACAGTACAGTAGTTATGACTGACACAGTACAGTAGTTATATCTAACACAGTACAGTAGTTATGTCTAACACAGTACAGTAGTTATGACTGACACAGTACAGTAGTTATATCTAACACAGTACAGTAGTTATACCTAACACAGAACAGTAGTTATATATAACACAGTACAGTAGTTATATCTAACACAGTACAGTAGTTATATCTAACACAGTACAGTAGTTATATCTAACACAGTACAGTAGTTATGACTGACATAGTACAGTAGTTATATATAACACAGTACAGTAGTTATATCTAACACAGTACAGTAGTTATACCTAAGACAGTACAGTAGTTATATCTAACACAGTACAGTAGTTATACCTAATACAGTACAGTAGTTATGACTGACACAGTACAGTAGTTATGACTGACACAATAGAGTAGTTATATCTAACACAGTACAGTAGTTATATCTAACTCAGTACAGTAGTTATATCTAACACAGAACAGTAGTTATGACTGACACAGTACAGCAGTTATATCTAACACAGTACAGTAGTTATATCTAACACAGTACAGTAGTTATATCTAACACAGTACAGTAGTTATGTCTAACACAGTACAATAGTTATTTCTAACACAGTACAGTAGTTATATCTAACACAGTACAGTAGTTATATCTAACACAGTACAGTAGTTATATCTGACACTGAACAGTAGTTATGTCTAACACAGTACAGTAGTTATATCTAACACAGTACAGTAGTTATATCTAACACAGTACAGTAGTTATATCTAACACAGTACAGTAGTTATATCTGACACTGAACAGTAGTTATGTCTAACACAGTACAGTAGTTATATCTAACACAGTACAGTAGTTATATCTGACACTGAACAGTAGTTATGTCTAACACAGTACAGTAGTTATATCTAACACAGTACAGTAGTTATATCTAACACAGTACAGTAGTTATATCTGACACTGAACAGTAGTTATGTCTAACACAGTACAGTAGTTATATCTAACAGTACATTAGTAATGACTGGCACAGCTCCATAATAAGATCACTTCATTATTGTAATTGCCAGGAGCATGTTTTGCTTTCTCTCCCACACTGACACTTCCACTGCCTGATCACCTCATTAACGTCAAAGAAATATGCTAACTTCTTTTTTTTGCCCATGTTGACAGTTTCATGTACTGCAAAGGTCTGCAGCTGGTGCAGAGATCATCACCTTGACATGGTGTGATAAACCTAATCAAATGAAGAGGAAATTAGTCTGATTAACGCATGTACAGCCAGTCATTGTGTAACATTACATTTAACTGACAAACATGGCGTATGACAGGTCAGGGGAGTGGGTGATGTACCGTAACAGTCCTTTATGACCCCAGGTAACCCCATACTGCTGTGCAGTAGATGTTCCTGGGAGAACAATGCTACAGCTTATCTCTCTGCATTCAGGCATGTTCACAGCCACCATACACAGTTCATCCTATTTGAAATGACATCGATTGACAGGTGACAGGTCTCTTACTGTAGTTTAAAGTACTAGTAGTAGTGCCCTACAGGGGGACATTTGAGATGGAGCCTGAGAATCTGTGCCAGTCTGGGATTTGATAGAACAGTCAGTCTTTGATAGAACAGTCAGTCTTTGAGAGAACAATCTTTCTTTGAGGAACAGTCTTTCTTTGAGAGAACAGTCAGTCTTTGATAGAACAGTCACTCTTTGAGAGAACAATCTTTCTTTGAGGAACAGTCTTTCTTTGAGAGAACAATCTTTCTTTGAGAGAACAGTCTTTCTTTGATAGAACAGTCAGTCTTTGAGAGAACAGTCAGTCTTTGAGAGGGGGTTCCTTTAAGTAGCAGGAGACTTTGAAGCCAAAGGATTAAGACCTAAGCTGAAACTGAGAAAATCCTTTATTAACAGCGCTGCATGGTTTCTATTGGCAACAACAGAGAAATATACTGTAACTCATTCCCCGTGTAGACAATGAGGGACTTACATGCTCTCCTCATGTGCCCTTCTATGCTGCCTCTCTGTTTCCTCAGTCTGAGGTTGGGTCTTTTCTCCATTATGACAACGATAAGAACCAAACACAATGTGTAGGCAATTGTCATATCAAAGGGGTTTTGTCAGCCATAAAGTAGGCTGTTATCAACACAGGTGATATGGTTATTACCTGTACCGCTGGGGCACCTAATGGGGAAAAAGTGCTGTGAGTGGAAGATAACACCATTTCAAAAAGCAGGATGTCTTTCATTTTATTTAGAAGTCCATTATTGGACACTTCCATTGATATTTACAGGAGATGCCCGCCATTCTCTCTCTCTCTCTCTCTCTCTCTCTCTCTCTCTCTCTCTCTCTCTCTCTCTCTCTCTCTGCTCTCTCTCTCTCTCTCCTCTCTTCTCTCTTCTCTTTATCCCTCCCTCCCTCTTTTTCTCTCTCTCTCTCTCTCTCTCTCTCTCTCTCTCTCTCTCTCTCTCACTCTCTCTCTCTCTCTCTCTCATGCTCTCTCGTGCTCTCTCTCACTCTCTCCCTCTATATCATTCACTCTGTCTTTCTCTCTCTCTCCCTCTCTCTCTTTCTGGTGATCTGGCCCTGACATCGTCTGCCATTCCATTTCGTTCAGTCTTATCTCTGCCTGCCTCTCTGAACCTCCCGTTGGGCCTTAACGCAGCAAAAAGGTCAAAACCACAAACTTTCATCAAATTTGTTTAGCCAATAAAAGTCAAGCTGGAGCTGGCCTTCCACAGACAGCCTCCTAATTACTGGCTCTGTGCAGAGCTAATGCGATTGGGGAGAAAATAAGGACTTTTTTTAGGTTTACCTCCTCTTCATATCCAAGCCTTGTTTTCTACTTATAATCCAATTGGTGGAGATGAATCCATGTGACCGACAGATCTTTCCTCCTGTTGATGGCAGGCAGCTAAAGACTCCTTGATGGATTTAGCCTCTGAGAGAACAGAGAAGGTGTTGTTAAAAATAGATAGATGCAGAGGTCTGCTTGGTGGAATTCAGAAGTGTGGTTGGCATAGAGGAGAACATTATTCAGCCAAATCTTTGTTGAGGCTTTACGCATGATAAATCAAAGTACCATTGGCACCCAAGACCACAGTAGGTACCCAATGTTGTAAATTGAAGGAATTGAGCAACTGAATGGAGATAGTAAAACAAATATCAGATTCCATGAGCTCACAAATGAATGCCAAGGTTAACATGAGTTATTGCACATTCTAGGATAACCACAATAACAAGAATTCCTGGGCCTTAATTGTGTTTATGTTGTTCTATTTCCCTGTGTTACGCAATGATATTTCTCCCCAGCGTACGTTCAAGCCTGAGATGGTTCTAGGTATTATGAAACTAAGTAGTAACCAGCATGATGTTCAATTCAATAGAAGCGCTTGTTTCAACATAGTTTGCCATTATCAACACTTGTTCATTGTCCTCATAGTGTTACATAAAACAAAAGCAGTGGCTCAATGACCATATGATGCCAATAGATCTTCTTTTACATGTTTTTTTCTTCTTAGAAATGAATCAGAAAATGACACAAAGCCAGTCAGTATAATAATGGTTGACTTTTTTGGATTTTACCTGCTATTTACAGACGTTTATTTCAACTACTTAGAAAGAATATTAAACCAGCCCATGCCTGAACTTGTAGCACCCAGAACTGAGAAATGGCTGTGCCAGGAAATCACTTCTAAGCAAGTCAAAAGCCCACCAGGATACAGGGTATTCTGCATGCTGCTGTGAAGCAAATTTGTCCTTCAAAGTGTTGCACATAAGGGTCTAGCAAATGTGTACTCGTACACACAGCAGTGTTCTAGAATATTGGATCGTTGGCTTTCATACTTATCGAACTCTCAGCGCAGCTCAAGCAACTTCTCCAGCTGTCAACACATTGAAATGAATAGAGGACTTGTGGGGAGGTGCGTGTTCTTGCGTGGGACTCCGGCCAGACTATTGCATCTCAGAACCATGATTTACGCTTTATCGAAGATTCACATTCTTTTGAAGCTCTGACATATTAAACTACTGGTATGCTAAGTGTACAGTTGTATTTATGTTTGTGTACAGGAAGCAGAGAGTCTGCTTTCTGTATGAGCCCTATGCACTCTCCTTGTGTCACATGTGCTCCCTCTCCGGCCTCTAGGTCACCAGGCTGCTTGTTATGGCGCTGTAACGGCCGTCGAAGGGAGTAGACCAAGGCACAGCGTGTTGAGTGCTCATCATGAATTTATTGTACTGAGAACACATAAACAAAGAAACAAGAAACCGACAGCCAAACAGTTCTGTCCAGTTAGCAACACCAAACAGAAATTAACCACCCACCAAACCCAAAGGAAAACAGGCTGCCTAAGTATGGCTCCCAATCAGAGACAACGATATACAGCTGTCCCTGATTGAGAACCATACCCGGCCAAAACAAAGATATACAAAACAGAAAAAAGGACATAGAATGCCCACCCTAGTCACACCCTGGCCTAACCAAAATAGAGAATAAAACCCTCTCTATGGCCAGGGCGTGACAGTACCCCCGCCCAAAGGTGCGGACTCCAGCCGCAAAACCTGACTCTAAAGGGGAGGGTCCGTGTGGGCCTTCCTTACGGCAGTGGCTCTGGTGCGAGACGTGGACCCCGCTCCACCTTCGGCTTGGCCCACTTAGGTGGCGCCTCTGGAGTGGGTACCCTCGCCGCCGACCCCGGACTGGGGACCCTCACAGTGGGCCCCGGACAGGCGGGTGACTCTGGCGACTCCGGACTGGAGGGCGACTCTGGTGGCTCCGGACAGGCGTCAGGCACAGGACTCACCAGGCTGAGGAGACTTGCAGGAGGCCTGGCTCTGGGCGCAGGCACAGGACTCACCAGGCTGGGGAGACTTGCAGGAGGCCTGGCTCTGGGAGCAGGCACCGGATAGACCGGATCCTGGAGACGCACTGCAGGTCTGGAGCGCACGGCCTTCAGGCACAGGGTAGGCTGGACCTAGGAGACGCACTGGTGGCCAGATGTGCTGCGCCAGCGCACTTCTCTCTGGCTGAGTGCCAACTCTAGCACGGCAACGCTGAGGAGCCCGTATCGACCGCACTGGGCTATAGCTGCGCACTGGTGAAACAGTGCGTAACTCAGCATAACAGGGCGCCTGCTTGATCCATCGCTCCCCATAATAAGTACGGGGAGTTGGCTCAGGTCTCCAACCTGACTTACCCCAACTCCCCGTGTGCCCCCCCCCCCAAAAAAATGTTGGGGCTGCCTCTCAGGCTCCTGTAGCTCCCTTAACTTGTCCTCCCAGAATCGACGTTCCGACTTCCATGTCCATCCTTCTCCCCGGTGCTCCAATCCACGCTACTTGGTCTTCTTTTGGTCGGTGGTTCTGTAACGGCCGTCGAAGGGAGTAGACCAAGGCGCAGCGTGTTGAGTGCTCATCATGAATTTATTGTACTGAGAACACATAAACAAAGAAACAAGAAACCGACAGCCAAACAGTTCTGTCAGGTTAGCAACACCAAACAGAAATTAACCACCCACCAAACCCAAAGGAAAACAGGCTGCCTAAGTATGGCTCCCAATCAGAGACAACGATATACAGCTGTCCCTGATTGAGAACCATACCCGGCCAAAACAAAGAAACACAAAACCTAGAAAAAAGGACATAGAATGCCCACCCTAGTCACACCCTGGCCTAACCAAAATAGAGAATAAAACCCTCTCTATGGCCAGGGCATGAGAGGCGCACACCTGTCACCATCGTTATGCGCACCTGCGCATCATCGGACTCACCTGGACTTCATCACTTCCCTGATTACCTTCCCTATATATGTCACAACCGTCAAAAGGAGTGGACCAAAGCGCAGCGTGGTAAGTGTTCATCGTAGTATTTATTTCCCTCAGAACACTACAAACAAAAGGAACACATAATGAATACGACCGTAACGTCTTGTAGGCTTAACAAGCAGTACAAAATAAAGATCCCACAACTACAGGTGGGGAACAGGCTGCCTAAGTATGATTCCTAATCAGAGACAACGATAGACAGCTGCCTCTGATTAGGAACCATACTTGGCTCAAAACAAAGAAATAGACATCATAGAATGCCCACCCCACACCCTGACCTAACCACATAGAGAAACAAACCCTCTCTCTCAGGTCAGGGGGTGACAATATATCTCACTTATTGTTTCTGTTTCTTGTCTGTGCATTGTTTGTGTTTCTTGTTTTGTATTATGTTTTCATTTATTTATTAAATGATTCACTCCCTGAACTTGCTTCCCGACTCCCAGTGCACACGTTACACCTTGGTATAATAGTCCCATGGGAACCCTCCTGTGCGATATGACCAGTCCACCTGGTTCCCTGCAGTATTCAGTAAATATTATCAGGGGACTTCAAAAGACAGATATCAAAAGGCACGCACGAACACACACCACACACACACACACACACACACACACACACACACACACACACACACACACACACACACACACACACACACACACACACACACACACACACACACACACACACACACACACACACACACACACACACACACACACACAATTGAGGAGACTTGCATAGACTGATATAAGAGGAAAGGTCATGCTGGGGTTCTTTCTCCCGTACTGGGGAGTATTTAGGGTGTGATAAAAAACATGAGCTGGGGCACACCGAGAAACATGATTTAATGTGGAGGTGCTGACTAACGGTGAATAAACTTTAAAATAAAGCACAGTGATGCTGAGACGTTGGTGATTTACCCAATAAATGACTGGGAGGTGATATATGGAGTGTGCGACTCTCTTTATTTTGATCGTTTATGGAGTATTTAGGGTGTAACACAGGAAGTCAGGCATCAATAGTCTTCGTTAGTTCAGTAAATATTCCCTGTGGTTGTTTTTGTTGGACAGGGGAGGAAAGCTTATTGAAGGATGAGTGTTTTTCCTCTGCGGTCGGCAATCTCCAGGAAAGACACACATGTTGGATCAGTCTCAATGGCAGACGTTTGCTGTTGCTTATAAGACCAATACTGTTTATCTATTTGATATATATAATATGCCGTTAGCTTTTCCACCGGCATGTGCCGAAACATATTGCGTACCTTACGATGTCACAACACTAGAATAGGCAGCAGAGTTGTTGTTGTGAGATTACTGCAGGTCATTATCTCTTAGGCAAGTGAAGAGACAGGAAACTTTAGAACATCAGTCAGTGTGTATGTCACGACTTCCGCCGAAGTCGGTTCCTCTCCTTGTTCGGGCGGCACTCGGCGGTCGGCATCGCCGGTCTTCTAGCCATCATCGATCCACTTTTCATTTCCATTTGTTTTGTCTTGTCTTCTCACACACCTGGTCTCAATTTCCCTCATTACATGTTGTGTATTTAACCCTCTGTTCCCCCCATGTCTTTGTGCGGAATTGTTTATTGTAAGTGCATGTGCACGTTTTCTCTGGTGCGCGACGGGTTTTGTACCCATTTGTTTGTGATTCTGGTTACCGGTAGTTTTATGAATAAAACTTCTCCGTTGATTACCAAGTTTTGCTCTCCTGCGCCTGACTTCCCTGCCGCCAGTTACGCACTCCCTTACAGTGTAATGGTAGTGATAGTACAGTATGTTCCATACATCCAACATTCTGGGATTAAGGGGGTGGGGTCCAGTAGGACCACATTCCATTTTTATTCAGTGAGGGTCACAACACCAGCGGTTGTAGCCGAGGCAAAAGGCAAGTCATGATGACAACGTTGTGGGTCTAACCAAGGCTAAACATGACCACATGACCAATATGACCATTAGACTCAGAGGAACCAATGAGAGCAGCTTGTGGGCACCGAGGGTGCAGTTAACAGCTAGACCAGCATTCCTTTCTGCTACAAAACACTTATTGTCACATGGGCACACTCCAGGGAGGATGTGCCTGCCTCAGTGCACATGTTTCCTGTTTTCTCCCTGGACCACGGCAGTAACTCTCCCCCCACCCCCATTACAACCATCATAACCACCACCACCAGCAGACCTACACTGGACCCTGCCCTACCCCATAAGCAACCACATAGATGAGGGCTTTGAAGATGAGGTGTCCAAAAGATGGCTAGGGTGTCCACAGTGGATTGTTTTGTCCTGTCCCCAAAGCTAGTGTAGTGGGCCACACAGGTATCTAATCATAGCAGTAACCTAGCAACTGGACATCTTCTTGATTAAGCTGAACACAAGACTAAACTTTATTTTCAAATATCTAAACTTTAATTTGCTGGAAATGTTGTTTCCATCAATCATGTATTTCCATGACCTGAGGTTAAACATTAACAGCTCATAGTAACCACAGACATTTAAACCAGACATCTCTTTATTCAAGTATCCTGCAAGGATTTAATAGACCTGATGAAAACTATATTTCCTGCAAATTGAAGTTTGGTTATATGAAAATAAATGAGCAATATGCACAATTTCCCATGCAGTTCTGCTTCTTCTGTGAATTGATTGTGCACTTTGTCAAAGCCAGGTGTCCGTTGTCTCTGATACAATAGAGTCTTCCCCTTATCTCTATACAGAGGCTGATAATAAGAACAGTGTAATTAGCAGAGAGAGACAGACAATGAGAGTGAGAGAAAGCAAAATAGAGAAAGAGACGGGAAGAGAGAAAGAAATGTAGATATGAAGAGAGTGAGACTGAGAGAGAGCGAAAGAGAGAGAAAGAGAGAGAACGAAAGAAAGAAGACTGATCCAACATGTGTGTCTTTCCTGGAGATTGCCGACCGCAGAGAAAGTACAGATGTATCTCCTCCTCCTCTCAGAGGACACCAGATGCTCTCCAAGGTTGTCCAGCCTCTTTAATGATCAGGCCTGGATTCATCTGTCATCTGACTTTACCACATTGACACGGTCTAGGACTCTAGGTCCCTTTGTCTTTCTGTGGCACAGTGTGAATGACAGTATACTGTAGGTCAGGTATTCCCAAACTGGGGTACGCACAATGACGTCGGGGGTACGCCAAATAAAAATGTGATTCACATAAAAAATTGAAAATAAACATTCTTATTTTTTTTCTTCACATTTTCAAACAGTCCATTTATATTTCCCATCGGGGCTATACATTTGGGTGAGGTTTTATTCTCGCCTGAGTAGCCTCGTTTCACTGCCAAAAATAAAATTAAACCATCTAGTGTTCAGAGACGTAACAACACAAATACAGGTAGCCTAGTGAAATTATTAACATCCAATCACATTAACCGTTACTCTCTCACGGGAATTCCACTAACGGTCCGTATGTAGCCAAACATAGCTGCTGCTCATTCCGTTTGCTCGAAAATGGATAAATGGTTCAGTAAAGTAAGGCCCACGTCCATAGAAACACATACCAGCTCTACTGGTTGTATTGCTACTGCCAGCAGTACTACACACAGTACTGCATCAGTGACATGGCAGGAGATGTTTTGAAACAATTACTGCTTCGCATACAAGCCAGTGAATTTTATGCGTTACAGCTGTGCGTTACAGACGTGGCGGGCCTGGCACAGCTCCTGGTATATGTCCATTACGTTTATGCGGGGTCAATTAAGGAAGACATCTTCTTCTGCAAACCACTGGAAACCAGGACAACAGGAGAGGATATTTTTTAGGTACTGGACAGCTTTGTGACATCAGATGGACTTTGGTGATCAAGATGTGTTGGTATCTGTACTGATGGCGCAAAAGCCATGACAGGGAGACATAGTAGAGTGGTAATGAGCGTGCAAGCAGTTGCTCCCGACGCCACTTGGGTACACTGCAGCATCCACTGAGAGGCTCTTGCTGCCAAGGGAATGTCTGACAGCTTGAAAAACGTTTAGGACACTACAGTGAAAATTGTTAACTTTATTAAATCAAGGTCCCTGAGCTCTTGTGTATTTTCTGCACTATGCAATGATATGGGCAGTGACCATGTAACACTTTTACAACATACAGAAGTGCGCTGGTTATCAAGGGGCAAAGTATTGACACGTTTTTTTGAATTGAGAGACAAGCTTAAAGTTTTCTTTACTGACCATAATTTTCACTTGTCTGACCACTTGCATGATGACGAGTTTCTCACACGACTAGCCTATCTGGGTGATGTTTTTTCTCACCTGAACGATCTGAATATAGGATTACAGGGACTCTCTGCAACTATAATCAATGTGCGGGACAAAATTGAGGCTATGATTTAGAAGTTGGAGCTCTTCTCTGTCTGCATTAAGAAGGACAACACACAGGTCTTTCCATCATTGTATGATTTTTTTGTGTGCAAATGAACTCAAGCTGTCATATAGCGAAGCACCTGAGTGAGTTGGGTCCTCAATTACGCAGGTACTTTCCCCGAAACGGATGAAACAAACAACTGGATTCGTTATCCCTTTCATGCTCTGCCTCCAGTCCACTTACCGATATCTGAACAAGAGAGCCTCATCGAAATTGCAACAAGCGGTTCTGTGAAAATTGAATTTAATCAGAAGTCACTGCCAGATTTCTGGATTGGGCTGTGCTCAGAGTATCCTGCCTTGGAACACTAATGCCCTTTGCAACCACGTACCTACACAACCGTTCAAAAGTTTGGGGTCACTGAGAAATGTCCTTATTTTTGAAAGAAAAGCTATTTTTTTGTCCATTTAAATAACATCAAATTGATCAGAAATACAGTGTAGACATTGTTAATGTTGTAAATGACTATTGTAGCTGGAAACGGCAGATTTTTTTATGGAATATCTACATAGGCGTACAGAGGCCCATTATCAGCAACCATCACTCCTGTGTTCCAATGGCACGTTGTGTTAGTTAATCCAAGTTTATCATTTTAAAAGGCTAATTCATCATTAGAAAACCCTTTTGCAATTATGTTAACACAGCTGAAAACTGTTGTTCTGATTAAAGAAGCAATAAAACTGGACTTCTTTAGACTTGTTGAGTATCTGGAGCATCAGCATTTGTGAGTTCGATTACAGGCTCAAAATGGCCAGAAACAAAGAACTTTCTTCTGAAACTCAGTTTATTCTTGTTCTGAGAAATGAAGGCTATTCCATGCGAGAAATTGCCAAGAAACTGAAGATCTCGTATAACGCTGTGTACTACTCCCTTCACAGAACAGCGCAAACTGGCTCTAACCAGAATAGAAAGAGAAGTGGGAGGCCCTGGTGCACAACTGAACAAGAGGACAAGTACATTAGAGTGTCTAGTTTGAGAAACAGACGCCTCACAAATCCTCAACTGGCAGCTTTATTAAATAGTACCCGCTAAACACCAGTCTCAACGTTAACAGTGAAGCGGCGACTCCGGGATGCTGGCCTTCTAGGCAGAGTTTCTCTGCCCAGTGTCTGTGTTCTTTTGCCCATCTTAGTCTTTTTATTGGCAGTCTGAGATATGGCTTTTTCTTTGCAATTCTGCCGAGAAGGCCAGCATCCCGGAGTCGCCTCTTCACTGTTGATGTTGAGACTGGTGTTTTGCGGGTACTATTTAAGGAAGCTGCCCCCAAAAAATATCTGCTATAATTTTCTTTGTTGGGTTGCTAAGAGCAGGCCAGCCTTAAAAATTGACAGGACAGAGATTGGTACTCATTCTAGTTAAATAAAGGTTAAATAAAAAAATAAAAATCTATAAACATGTTTTTATAGAATGAACTGGCAAATGATTGAGGGAGATGTCTTTCCAACTAAGAGAAGTAACTCTTTCCATTAGATAGTGGGACACATGCATGACGAAATATGTTCCATTGATTTTTGTTATTCCCAATGTATGTACTTCAAAGGGACAGAAGGCTGTGTATTGCATTGTGGATGGCCAGATAGCTAGCAACAATGACTATAAACTGCCATGTAGTGAATTGTAAGTGGAACGTTGCAGCTAGTTTGGTCTTGTTATTGATACCATGTCTTGTTTTGAGGTGTTTTGGCTGATGTCACATCTATGCAAATATGGCTTAAATTTGCAAACTAGCTAACCAACAACTGTAACAATGTATTTAAGAGACAAGTGCTCATTGTGCAACTTAATGTATGTTTTCAATAAACATTGGAGATGAAATATAGTCTACATGTTACCAACAATCTAAGCCAACCTACAGGTACTATCATTTTGAGACATATAGTTAGTAATGGAATAGACATTCAACATCCATATTGTTATTATTTCATTACTGCAATCTTTTAAGTCGTAGAAGTTAAGCAATGCTCTCTGACATAGCCAGACATGTCTGTCTACAACACCAAAGTTAGATAAATATAGACATCCCTGTACAATTTATTGTTGTGATTCTATAAGATACTTAAGAATGAACTCTTGGCCCTCTCCTTAACATTTGTGTTTGCAACGACAATGGCTTCTAATAATATTACAACTGTTCTGCTTAACTGTTCCCAGTTAATGTCTCCTTGCCAGAACAATGTCTTCTTTCACCATCAGACTACTATAACACATGATGTCACTGTTTGGAATAACATTGTAGGATTTTCACAGAAGACAGATCCAGTAGAAAATGAATTGGCAACGGCTCCTAAATCTTGTGGACCTGAGCTTGAACTTGGAGAGTCTCACGGCAGAAAAAACCCTCTGATATGATATAACATATTAGACATAATCGATTTATTAGACTTAACCTCCAGAGAGGTTTGACTTTTGGCATATTATAGACAGAGTTCAAACATAAATGATGTTCATTTAGAGATGATATGATCCACCTACACAAGGCTCAGGTCACAACCCTATCAATTTACTGGAATATTAGTATTAGGCTCTGGACTTTCACAAACATGACAGACAGAAACTCCTGTCAGACATATTACATATAACGTATAACATGACATGAAGCACAACAATATTGAATAGTGCTGTTTCATTATGCTGAGAAAGTACATGGTGAACGTTATCTGGGTAAAAAGTTACCCCCTTAATTTCATAACTAAGGGCTGGATTTAATCCAATCCGCATTAAAATGCGATTGAGCCGACATATGCTGCATTTACTGTGAATGCAGTCCGCGAGACCGCGGCAACATTGCCTTTAATTGTCAATCAAGCTATAAAGTGGATCTTCAGCACTATGGATTGAATAGAGCCCTAAAAATATATATCTCTAGTAGGAAAAACTGCATTTCATGGAGATGCAATAATGCAAAGAGGATTCTTAAAAAATTATCTGATTGATTGCTTCTGCGGACATGTGTCTTTTATACAGGTAACAAGCTGAGATTAGGAGCAATCCCTTTAAGAGTGTGCTCCTAATCTCAGCTCGTTACCTGTATAAAAGACACCTGGGAGCCAGAAATCTTTCTGATTGAGAGGGGGTCAAATACTTATTTCCCTCATTAAAATGCAAATCATTATATAACATTTTTGACATTAGTTTTTCTGGATTTTTTTGTTGTTATTCTGTCTCCCACTGTTCAAATAAACCTACCATTAAAATTATAGACGGATCATTTATTTGTCAGTGGGCAAACGTACAAAATCAGCAGGGGATCAAATACTTTTTTCCCTCACTGTATTATTTTGAGATGAGAATGCCTATGAGATGATATGCATAAACAGAGTGAGATCACAACTTGGATACACAATTGCTGCTGCTCAGCTCTGTGTTGCCAGCCAGCGGGCCATGGGCAGTCCTCACTCAGTCACTCCTCAGCTCTTCTAAGAGTTTGTTAACGGTTCAAGTATGTTTCCTCCACAGCTGTTTTTTGTTCTGCAGTACCGTGTCTTGTTTTTTCTGCTGCCAGGGTGCGTTGACGTCTTTCAGAGGTCAAGCGGGTATCTGCTTGACCTTGCCATATGGGGTTACATGTGTGTGAGCAGGGATTCAACTCTTGCAGATTTGACCATGCGTTTCCTGTGCTGGTACAGTACTACTGTACTGGAAGTGTCACTGTCTTGAGACATTGAGTTGAAGTACATTCTCTTGCCAGCCATAGAGCCCTCTGTGGAGAAAGAATAGGGTGAAGTGACCACATGAGCCCAGGTGAGGAGAGGTCTAGCTTCTGAAATGCTGCATAAAGGCATGATGACTGTGCAACAAAATAAGAAGACAATGGGTTGCTATCTTCCAACCCGTTCTGCTGTCAAGTAAAGATAAGTATCAACAGGAAATTCAATTTTCTCTTGATTTCTCATTGACGTACACCAACTGTGATTATCAAAAAATAGAATCCTGAGTCAGGGTGAGTCAGGGGGGTTGTGTAAGTTTGTAGGCATATGTCTTTGCTGTTCATTTTCCATTGAAACATATCAATATATCAAGTCAGAATACAATGAAGTCTTACGTGACACGGCATCATAATGCTCGTACTCCAGTGTTCAGGTAAGAAAAGCAGTCTGTTCAGTCTAAAAAGCTACTGTAGCCCAATTATTGTTGTTTATTATGATGAGTGAGTTACAGTGCGTCATTGAAACTGAACCCACAATGAACTCTAGTTATCTGGCTATTTATCCCTCCTATGATAACAAACCCTAGCTTTTTTGTATTAGAAATTAAGATACAGTAGGTCCTCAGAGCCTCTTGTGTCCTATATTCACATGGTAAATTAATGTGTTGTAGCCTATTGTCATCAAGAACCAATATACAGGACTATCTTTACTCAATCTTGACATCATGCACATAATAACAATGAGAAGCTGTTTCCTAAACAGTTCTAGGAGTTTCTTTCATCAACGTCTACAACAGTATATCATCTATGTCTGTAGGCTATATGAGACGTCTGTGGAACAGTTGAAGACCTCAGAACAAAGAATTTATGGACTTAACCTCCAAAACAATGACAAGTAAATCCATGACCAATGCCTGGTAAGTCAGTTCTAGGAATATAAGTACAGTAAACCATTTTTGTAGCTTAAACCTTAACCCTACTCTACACATCTTGTAGTTATACAGTTACAGCATCATCTCCCCTATGGCCATGCATAATATCATTGCACTTGCACTATGAGGAAGCCCTTTGAAATCCAATGAACTCATGAGCAAGGAGAAGTGGCGCTTCAGCAATTTGCTAAAAATGTTGACCTCAGGGTACAGTATGACTAGAAAAGCTTCTGCCCAAGAAGACGCAATGTACATTCAGGAACCAGAAGAACACACTAACAGAAGGTTATAGTTACGTAAAACATTGGTTGTGTCCCAAATTACAACCTATTCCATATATAGTGCACTACTTCTGACCAGGGCCGTTTGGGACACAGACTGTTTGAACACTTTGAACCCAGTCAGAGTGGTGGTGGTCACAACACCGGTGCTAGTTCCCACCATGTGCAACACTGCAACAACATCCGTGATATCGCTGCCAACACACAACACAAACAAGAGGAGGGAGGTGGAGAGAGACAGGGAAGGGGGGAAAGGCGGAGACGTGGGCAGAGGGGATATGTGGCTACCGCACGCACATACACACACACAGAGAGAGAGAGAGAGAGACACAGAGAGAGAGAGAGACAGAGAGAGAGAGAGAGACAGAGAGAGAGAGAGAGCGCTCTGTAGTGTTTGTTTCCCTGACTCAGAGTTATGGAGTATACTGTAGATCGTATCTCTCCCTCTTCTCTAATCCTTTCTAGTTCTCGTCCTCTGCTCAGCAGCGTTTCTCTCTGGGATCTGTTACAGCCATACCACAGGCTTGAGGAAGTGGACTTGATGTTATCCTGTCCATCTGCAGCGGATTTCCTGGGAGGCCGAGGCGAGGACCGGCGATGTGTGTGTGTGTGTGAGGCCCCTGGAGCATCGTCCGACCAGGCTCTCTCTCTCTCTGTGTGTGTGTGTGTGTGTGTGTGTGTGTGTGTGTGTGTGTGTGTGTGTGTGTGTGTGTGTGTGTGTGTGTGTGTGTGTGTGTGTGTGTGTGTGTGTGTGTGTGTGTGTGTGTGTGTGTGTGTGTGTGTGTGTGTGTGTATTGACAGGCATCGGTCTGTCCATACCACTTACACCTGCAGGCAGGCAATACAATATTGTGAAATAAAAGTACAAAGACAAAACATGGAGGGGTTCATATGCATGTTTTTCATTTCAAGCATTTGTGAAACACATGCAGTGCTATTATAGTAGTACTACTATATGAATCAAGGGAGAAACAATAAGAATACATAAAGTAGCTATTAGATAATGTAAAATATGTGTTTGTTCTCTGAAAGAGTTACAAAAACCCAGGGATGGGAGTACAATAGGATGCTTCTGTCAAAGAAGGAAACAATCCATCTATAAGCACTGTTTTATCCTGTATTTTACAGGGAGGTCTTTTCATGTTACAATTAGTTACATACTCTGTAAAGTCCCTAAGTGTGTTATCCTGTGGCAGAGTGTTTTCGTGATCTGATAAAAAAGTGCAATAGGTGTTTGTGCCAAGACTTGAGTAGGATTTCCGTATTCCTTATCTGGTAGATTTCTATCCATGTCAGGGCATCTGGTTATGGTAGCTCTGAGCTCTATTCTGCTGTTCTACAGTGGCCATACAGAAGATGGAGTGGCACAGAGAATACGATTAGATAGAAAAAAACAGTAGACCCTTGGTCCTTAAAGTAACTACTATATTCACTACATTCCAGCTGTCAGTCCCCCCACACACTTACAGTATTATAGGCTTACACCCTGCACACCCTGCATAAACTACCTGCACATCCTGCATAAACTACCTGCATACTCTGCATAAACTACCCGCACACCCTGCATAAACTACCTGCACACCCTGCATAAACTACCTGCACACCCTGCATAAACTACCTGCACACCCTGCACAAACTACCTGCACACCCTGCATAAACTACCTGCATACCCTGGGTAAACTACCTGCACACCCTGCATAAACTACCTAAACACCCTGCATAACTACCTGCACACCCTGCATAAACTACCTAAACACCCTGCATAACTACCTGCACACCCTGCATAAACGGCCTAAACACCCTGCATAATCTACCTAAACACCCTGCATAAACTACCTGCACACCCTGCATAAACTACCTAAACACCCTGCATAAACTACCTAAACACCCTGCATTAACTACCTGCACACCCTGCATAAACTACCTAAACACCCCTCATACAATATATGATTCTAACCCTAAACACCTGTCAGCCAATTCAAGCAATTCTACTGAAATTCATGCAATTTTGCATATTCTCACCTGTTCTGTCTTATTTAACCCTTATTTTAACTGGTCAATTGAGCTGAGAACATTCTCTTATACAGCAACAACCTAGAGAATTGCAGGGAAGACAAGAGACTTTGAATGGGTCAATAGTAAGCTTGGCCAGAGCCCAGTTGGAGCTTGCCCTGTCCATCCAACAGGTGCAAAGTCAGTCGGTTAGGGTATGTGTTGGCCCTTTGATGGATTGGGTATTAACCTGTCCGTCCCTGACCACCTTAGTTTACCATACTCAAACTTAGATGTGAAAAGGAGGCAGCATGTTTTAGTAGCCTAGAGAGACAAAAAGGTCCAAACCCACAATCTATGGTCCAAACAGAGAATATACATGTGTAACGGCTGTGTTTGGAGAGAGTGGACCAAGGCGCAGCGTGGTAAGTGCTCATCATGAATTTATTAAAGATCGAACACTTTAAACACTTTAAACAAGAAACCGACAGCCAAACAGTTCTGTCAGGTGCAAAACACTAAACAGAAAATATCTACCCACAAAACCCAAAGGAAAAACATGCTGCCTAAGTATGACTCCCAATAAGCAACAACGATGTACAGCTGTTCCTGATTTGGAGCCATACCCGGCCGAAACAAAGCAATCCCCAACATAGAAATACAGACATAGAATGCCCACCCAAATCACACCCTGACCAAACCTAAATAGAGACATAAAAAGGCTCTCTCAGGTCAGGGCGTGACAGTACCCCCCCCCCCCCCCCCCTCCAAAGGTGCGGACTCCGGCCGCAAAACCTGAACCTATAGGGGAGGGTCTGGGTGGGCATTTCTCCACGGTGGAGGCTCTGGAGCGGGACGCAGACCCCGCTCCACCACTGGCTCACCCCACTTCACTGGCTCCCCTAGAGCGTGATCTCCTGCCGCCGACCATGGACTGGGGACCCTCGCAGCGGGCCCCGGACTGGAGGGTGACTCTGGCTGCTCCGGACAGGCGGGCGGCTCCGGCGGCTCCGGGACAGGCGGGTGGCTCCGGTGGTTCCGGACAGGCGGGCGGCTCCGGCGGCTCCGGACAGGTGGGCAGCTCTGGCGGCTCCGGACATGCGGGCGGCTCCGGACAGGCGGGCGGCTCCGGACAGGCGGGTGGCTCCGGACAGGCAGGCGGCTCCGGCGGCTCCGGACTGGCGGGCGGCTCCGGCGGCTCTGGACTGGCGGGCGGCTCCGGCGGCTCCGGACTGGCGGGCGGCTCCGGCGGCTCCGGCGGCTCCGGACTGGCGGGCGGCTCCGGACTGGCGGGCAGCTCTGGCGGCTCCGGACTGGCTCTGGGCGCAGGCACAGGACTCACCAGGCTGGGGAGACATGCAGGAGGCCTGGCTCTGGGCGCAGGCACAGGACTCACCAGGCTGGGGAGACATGCAGGAGGCCTGGGTCTGGGCGCAGGCACAGGATTCCCCCGGCTGAGGAGACATGCATGAGGCCTGGCTCTGGGCGTAGGCACAGGACTCACCAGGCTGGCGAGACATGCAGGAGGCCTAGCTCTGGGCGCAGTTACAGGACTCACCAGGCTGGGAAGACATGCAGGAGGCCTGGCTCTGGGCGCAGGCACAGGACTCACCAGGCTGGGAAGACATGCAGGAGGCCTGGTTCTGGGCGCAGGCACAGGATAGACCGGGTCCTGAAGACGCACTGGAGGTCTAGAGCGCTCGGCCTGCACAACCCGTCCTGGCTCGATGCCCATTCTAGCATGGCACTTGCGGGGGGCTGGGATGTTTTGCTTTATCTTGGCCAGGTCGCAGTTGTAAATGAGAATTTGTTCTCAACTGGCCTACCTGGTTAAATAAAGGTGAAATAAATAAATGTAAAAGTCCCACAGCCCACAGAAGAGATTGGTAAAACAGCTTTAGTTGAGAGGAGAGGTATTACCCTAGTAGAGGTTTTACATTGGAGGTATTACCATACCCATACCCAGCCAGCAGCCTCTAATTAGGACCATCTCACTGCATGGCAGCCATTGTCCCTGTGTTTGGCATCTCAGTAAGACAGACAATAGGGGCCGACTGGCTAGAGGGCCCGTCAAGCTAACGATGGTGGCAGCCGAAGGTAATTGGATAGACTTTAGCCTCCTTAGGCCAGATATTAGAGAATGGTAATCAATGCTATACTTTTCTTTCACAAACGATTAGATTTTCTTCTGCAGTTAGGTTTTGTCACGATCGTCGTAATGAGCAGACCAAGACGCAGCGTGAGTATAGTTCCACATATTTTGAATCTCTGTGAAACAAACAAAACCATAAAGAAACAACGAAACGTGAAGTCATGACGTGCACACAGGCAACCAAACACAAACAATATCCCACAAAACACAGGTGGGGAAATGGCTACCTAAATATGATCCCCAATCAGAGGCAACGATAAACAGCTGCCTCTAATTGGGAACCATATTAGAACACCCCCTAGTCATACTAGAACACCCCCTAGTCACGCCCTGACCTACTACACCATAGAGAACCAAGGGCTCTCTATGGTCAGGGCGTGACAGGTTTAAATCCCATTCATTTAAATCCCCTTCTTTTCTGAGGGACAAATCTTCAGAAAGTATTTTTTGGTCCATAGTCAACTGAGAGATTTACACAGAAAGAAGAGAGTAAAAAACAAACTACACGGAGCTAACTAATGCCCCTGACTGTGGGAAAAGAAGAGCAATTAATAAGGTATCAACCGTATCAACAGCATAGCTATCCAGCACAATGTGAAGAAATAGGCCAAAACATTAATTTACAATTAAAAGAAAACTCTCTATTATATATATATATATATTGTGGTAATCTGGACACTAGTAAAAATGAAATTGAAATAGTTAACTAAAATGCATGTTGGTAAATAGATGGCAGTGAAAAGATGTTGGGCCAGTTTGGCTGCGTCTACACAGCCAGCCCAATTCAGATAACTTTTTCTACCAATTGATCTGTTGACCAATCACATCAGATCTTTTCACATCAGATCCCCTTTGGGCTCCCGAGTGGCACAGCGGTCTAAGGCATTGCATCTCAGTGCTAGAGGCGTCACTACAGACTCTGGTTCTATCCCGGGCTGTATCACAACCGGCCATTATCGGGAGTCCCATAGGCGAGCACACAATTGGCCGGTGTCGTCCGGATTAGGGGAGGGTTTGGCCAGGTAAGGCCGTCATTGTAAAATAAGAATTGGTTCCTAACTGACTTGCCTAGTGAAATAAATAAATAAATACATGTGCTGATCTGATTGCTCAAAATAACAATTAGTGAAGAAATATTAGCTGGGCTGCCTGTGTAAACGCAGCCATTGTGTGATACATACATCAGTATCTCCATCATGGGGTTAAAAGGTTGTATTTGTCTCCCAGTTTACAATAAATGTTGTAAGTAAGAATCAAGTAACAAAAGCTAAAAGCAAGCATTTTGTAGATGTGCACTGCACCACCTCTGCTGACATGAATCTTAATTATAGCCACAATCATCCCGCGGCCATCATACAATAAGAAATTTAATCATCCCCAGCTTCCAATTGGCTTGTTCAACTCCTATCCTCTTCCCTTGGAGAGAGGGATGATGCTGGTCAAGTGGATGACTGCTGTCACCTGGTGGTGGGTTGCAGAACAGAACATGCAGATAAACCACTGAACCAAAATATAAACGCAACATGTAAAGTGTTGGTCCCATGTTTAATGAGTTGAAATAAAAAAAATCCCAGGAATGTTCCATATGCACAAAAAGCTTATTTTTCTAAAATGTTGTGCACAAATTTGTTTACATGCCTGTTATTCAGCATTTTTTCCTTTGCCAAGATAATCCATCCACCTGACAGATGTGGCATATCAATAAACTGATTAAAGAGCATGATCATTACACAGGTGCACCTTGTTCTGGGGACAATAAAAGGCCACTTTAAAATGTGTAGTTTTGTCACATAACACAACGCTACAGATTCTCAAGTTTTGAGGGAGAGTTCTTTTGGCATGCTGACTGCAGAAATGTCCATCAGAGCTGTTGTCAGAGAATTGAATGTTCATTTCTCTATCAAAGGCTGCCTCCAATGTCGTTTTAGATAATTTGGTAGTATGTCCAACCGGCCTCACTGCAGACCACGTGTAACCACGCCAGCCCAGGACCTCTAATCCTGGCTTCTTCGCCTGTGGGGGACTGGGGATGCTTTGGAGTATTTCTGTTTGTAATAGAGCCCTTTTGTGGGGAAAAAACACTGGCTCCCCAGTGGCTGGACCTATGCCCTCACAGGCCCACCCATGGCTGCACCCCTGCTCAGTCATGTGAAATCCACAGATTAGGGCCTAATGAATTTATTTCAATTGACTGATTTCCTTATATGAACTGTAACTCAGTAAAATCTTTACAATTGTTGCATGTTGTGTTTATATTTTTGTTTAGTATATACGCCATCCAGCAGACACTTTTTATACAACGAGATTTACAGTAAAGTGAGTGCACACATGTATAGTATGTGTATGTGATCCCTACAGGAATTGAACCCCCAACCTTGGAGTTTCTCATGCCAAGCTCGAATCAACTGAGTCAAACAACCATACATTTACATACACACAAGTCAGTACACTAACAGGGAGAATACACATAATTAGAACAAGAAAGTTGAAAGCAAAAAGACTAATTACAGAAGTTTAAAAGCTATAAAATACAAGTCATCGAAGAGTTAAAATTGTACTAGATTTTATTGCAAAAAAAGAAAGTTTGCTGTGTTCACAAAAATTAACATAATTGCAACAACGCGCTCTGCTAAATAAATAACAATGCACACTAGTTAACTTGAAACCATACATACCCCCTGGAATACACTGTTGTATTACTAGGCACACTTGCCTTTTTGCTCACAAATTGCCTTATTTTTCACTAGATGCTTGGGCTTTAGTTTGGCTAAAGCCATAAGGATCCACTGCTGCCTCAGCAACATCATTCTTCAATGGAAATGCAAATAGAAACAGATGCAAAGCAAAACCTTTAGCTAATTATACAGCAGCACTACTTACAGTGTGTGTCCCTGAGCAGTGGAAAAACTGTAAAGCGCAGCATGTATCGTTATAGCTTGTATTACTGCTCCTTTGCTAAGGTTGCCAGATTGGGTTGATATCATTAGAAAAATGTATTAATGACGTTTTCTGCAATCCAGTCATACATTAAAGACTTTCAACTCATACAAAAGCAATGTTTGGCAGCCTTTCCAGTTATCTTCAAAGAAACTCTGTAAAAAACAGAGGTGAACAGGAAGTCACATTAAAGAGTATAGGATACAGTCATCTCAGAAGGGTATCCAGGTCATTTACATACATTATGGGCTGGCACTAGGTAGTTTTCATCTGAAGAGGCAAAACTATGACAAAACAATGGGATGCCTTAAATCAAAAATCAGCAGGGGAATCTACAAAAAGAATTGGTAAAAAGTTCAACATTGCTATGAGCAACTTCCTAAAAGCATTAGGATTAAGTGGATATCCGTATATTGCTCATCCTTCCTATGACCACATTACTGACATCAACAAGGATCTGAAAAAATATACTTGGAGGTCTATGATTCCACCCCATCTGTACATAAACACAAACACTAGCTCTCACAAACCTTGCTTACAAATCTTTTTAAGGCACTAAAAAATCATAGAAAGAATTTAAGCAAAAAATATATAATTTATTTTGCAAAAAAGCAACATTATTTTAAACATACATCATCCTATTTCCTATGTGGTCAACACAATACTTTGCTATGCTGTCAAAATGAGGTTCCAGCTCTCTAAAATCAGTGCAATAGAAAAGACTGTTGTGGTTCATCAGACTCAGTAGTCCATCTGTCTGTGTATTCAACTGAGAGCTCCGTCTCTGTACATGATCTAGATCGACAACATTGCAGTCAGCAAGTACAGACTTACTGATCAACAAATCACCTTGGATCTTAAATAACCGTATTATTAACAGTAGATCAGCCAGTTTGCTCCGTCCGTGATCAGCTACTGAGCAAAATGTATGGTAATGCTCTCGAACACAACGACAGTCTCTGCCTCAGACTTAGTCGTCCTTCTTGTCAGAGATGCTCTCTTCCTGGTTGTCCTCAGAGCAGATGTGATTGGTGGAGGAGAGTTCTGACTCCACCCCCTGGAGGGCCTGGTACCGCTGGAGCTCCAGATAGGTGGTGAACAGCTTGGCATACTCTGGGTGGTTCAGGGCAAATGCCTGGAACTCGGCTGGTGAGAGAAATGGAGAGACAGAGGATCAAATCAGAACTTACAGTAGTATATCTGGTATATTATCAATGCTCACAATACCTGGAATTCAGTTTCAGAGAGGATCAAATCAGAACGATATTCAAATTGTCAGTGACTAAAGAAGCTATTCTGTTACATCATAAAAATTCAACTAAAATTCAACAAAGTTGTTGTTTAAAATGGGCTACTTTTGGTGAAAGTAATGTTAACTTCCCATGGCAATTAAAAACAAAGGATAAAAAAAAAAACGAAACAAATATTAATATCCCACTTTCAAATCCATATAGTATCTCTCTTTCTATATTTCTAGAATGGAGAGATCCAAGGCTCAACCTGGCCTTTTCTATGGTGTTCCGTCAAGGCAAGCAGTCAGCTTCCTTTAGTTCATGCTGGAGTCCTCCACTTCAGATAACCTTTGACCTTCACAAGGGTCTACTTACAGAAAGTGATGAATTCAGAGCTGTCTGTATCTATCTCCTTAAAGAGTTTGGAGACATTGAGGTCACACACGCCTAGAGCAGAGCGAAGCATGGAGGAGAACTCTTCATGAGTGATTCTTTGGTCCTCGTCAGTGTCAAACAGCTGAGAGGAGAGGGAGACAATTAGTTAAGCAATGACAACACATAGGCTTGCTTATTGACATCGAGATTGCTCTTATGACCATGTGGCTTTCAAATCTACTTCATTTTCCTCTCAGACAACTACAAAACACAGTAGTTGTCACACATATTTGACTTTATCATAGCCACTGATTGCTCCTCTATTGCTTCCAAACCACGGGTAGACCTCACAGACAGTCTGCGTCAGCTACATACCAACACCCCAATGTCATGTGTTGGACAGCTAAATGTGACACGGCAACATTCGCAACAAGCAGGGTTTTTATTGGCCGAACCTGGAAAGCTGTGCGGAGGACCTCTTCAGTGTTAGCTGGCCGACATAAGATGGTTACACCGATGACATACTCTCTGAAGTCAATGGTGCCACCTCCATCCTAGAGAGAGACAGAGTGACAGCTAAGTGTCACTTAACAAAGCCAGACTACACATTGCATTCAGTGGACTACAATACTCTTCAAATACAGTATGTTTTTTCCTTTATTTCTTCAGACAGTTTGTTTACCCTCTCTATGAACAAAGCAGTGGGGGACAGCATACTAAATCCTCGGTTACTTAGCCCATCCAGTCACAGGTTGGAGAGAACAGACAGAATAGCTGTGGTCTGATTCTCTACGCTTTAAAAGATTAGTGCAGTCGTCAACTTCCCTTTGTGGATTTCAAAGGAATGTTGCAAGAAATATGGTGTAGACTTCCTCCAGCCAAGCTTGCACCAATCCAACACAACCTAGGAAAGCCTCGAAGAGAGATTGAACCGAACTAGATGTGACTGGCTCTCACCCTGTCAAAGAGAGCAAACAGCTCCTGCAGGGCGGGGCTGATGGGCAGCTTGAGGAAGCTGGCGAACTCCTGGATGGTGATGCGGCCTCCTTTACAGGAGCAGGCCACGGCTGCAAAGCCCTCCAGCTCCTTCTTCACGTTGTCCCACTTCAGGCTGAGGGGGACCGGGGAGGAAAGGAGGAGGGCAGGACACAAGGACTTACTCAGGGGAGGAAGAGGGTGTAGGTCTGTGTGTGTGTGTCCAACTATTACCAATTGCCGGTGTAGCAGTTAGCCAAATAAAGCAGTATTGTCTAAGGCAGTGTTACTTCAGTGTGGAGTTTGCCAGTGGGTGACACAACAGTACATAACAGGACATAGTGTGTTGCCACAGTGGCAATAGCACAGTATTAGAGCGGCAGAGGAGCCAGTCTTACTCAAGTTTTTGGCTGATCTTAGTGAACTCCACTAGACCAGCCTCCATGGGCAGGGTGAGCTCCCCAGCCGAGATCATCAGTCTACAGTCCTCATATGTGTGGTCCGTCACTGGCACACCCAGGGCCCTGCACACACATAGGGATAGCATTGAAGAGATGGGTAAGAATAGACATAAGGAAGCTACTATTAAATGCTGTAATACCATTCACACACACACTTACTGGGCCATAACATTTCGTACTGTCCTGGCAAACAGCACAGGTGTTTTCTTTTCCTCCTCAGTAGGGGTAACTGGAGGAAGAAACTGGAGGAGAGGGCAAAGGTCAAAACAGGGACTAACCAGGAAGTACAGGCTAACTGGGGGGCTACCTAGATAATGTCTTTATAACCCATTCATAAGCCATACATAACACCTTTATAAACCATACATAACACATAGGTACTGCTAATGAATGTGTTATGAAGTCATTATCTCTTGGCCTAAGTAAGTATTCCTGTGTAGTGTGTTAATACTAACCTCTATCTCTACATTGGTGTAGAGCTGAGACAGAGTGAGAAGCAGCAGGGTTTTCCTGAAAGAACGTCACCACGAATCATCATCACCTCTATTCAAAGGGCATAACGGTAATCCCATACAACAAGATTGAAATGTAAGCCTACTAAACTGAAAAACAATTCATCGCTCAACAGTGAAAATCTCTATTCCCAGAGTTTGAGGCCTAACTATGGCCCATGAGGAGAAGTTACAGGAACATAGTTGCAATCTGAGAGACTGTACAGAAAACAACAGGGGAAATGTAGCGTTGAAGCGTTGAGGCAACACTGATGATTGTAATCCACTGAGTGCACTGCAGACTTACGAGCTGAAGCCTTGCCAAGTCCAAGTCACAGTGTCCAGTCTGTTGGGATACCTCATGACCACAGGCTGCACCGGGACCCCAGGGACGAAGGCACCTGACGGGGAGAGAGGGACAGAGTGAGACCCTACTGACTACTATTCTAACTTAATGAGCACACACGACCTATATGTGCAAACACAGGAGCACAGACAGCCTACTAATTGGACAGAGTGCAGCCGATGACAACTCATTTACCCAGAGTACATGTCCAACCAATAACAAGACCAGAAGCTGGATTCATCTAACCCTGATCAATATACCAATCAGTACTGTAAGGAAGCCACTAGTATTAGGTCTGTGGGTTTGGCTATTGGCACTTTAGTAGAACAAAGTAATTCAGTTAGGTGCAAATGTCTATGCAAAAAGTGTAACATGCCATAGAGTGTAATTGATGGTCTTGTATGCTGTTATTTGCATTGATTATTAGATGCATTCTCAGGTTTACAGCTTTAGGATTTAACTGTAGCAATTGCTACTGTACAATTCACTCAGATCCTAATAGCCTAGTTATTTGTATTGAGTGAAGATAATCAGTCACTCATTTCCTTCTGAAGTTCATTATCACATCGTGCAATCTATTCCATGTCGCTATGGCTACTGTTCTGTTTCAGGAAGTAATGGATACACTCAGGCCTCTTCACTCTGGAGAAGGCCATTGTGTGTGCATCAGGTGACTGACCACACAATGAGGCACATAGCATGTAGCATACTGGGAGTAAATGAAGAGGTGTTGTGTCAAAACAGTTGTAACAGTATTACTTCCGTCCCGCTCCTCGCCCCAACCTGGGCTTGAACCAGGAACCCTCTGCACACATCGACAACAGTCACCCTCGAAGCATCGTTACCTACCGCTCCACAAAAGCCACAGCCCTTGCAGAGCAATGAAAACAACTACTTCAAGGTCTCAGAGCGGGTGAAGTCACTGATTGAAACTCTACTAGCGTGCACAGCTAACTAGCTAGTCATTTCACACCGGCTACACAAGCACCCCAGAAAGAAGCTAAATGAACACCATTCTGCAACCACATGATGGCCCTATCTCTGCTATTTGTTTACAAGTGAATTTGCATTAAGTAAATGACACCACTAGTGTGGATGGTACTGTGTGTCTCTCCCAGCAGAATGTCTGGAAGGCTGTCTGTCTCCACTATAAACAAATGACAACCAGCCTGTTAAATGGGAATACAACATGGACATTGTAGGGTCCCACATGATTTTCATACCCTATCAACGGTACACTGTTTGGTATAAGTTGATACCCTTGATCTATTTAAAAACAAACATGGTAGTGAAGTTCAACCTACCTTGTTTGAAAGTGATGAGACATGAGCGATTTGTACAAGTCCCCTCAGGGAAGACCAGGATCTGGAACATAAATAACTAAATGTTTCTTTTAGGAAAGAGAGATACCTAGTCAGCTGTACAACTGAAATGTGTCTTCTGCATTTAACCTAACCCCTCTGAATTAGAGAGGTGCGGTGGGCTGCCTTAATCCACATCCACGTCGCCGGTGCCCAGGGAACAGTGGGTTAACTGCCTTGCTCAGTGGCAGAACGACAGATTTTTACCTTGTCAGCTCGGGGATTCGATCCAGCAACCTTTTGGTTACTAGTCCAACGCTCTAACCACTAGGCTACTGACAATGTAGGTGGATCTAGTCCAGTGTTTCATTCTATGCTGAATGAAGCAGACTTTCTATAACAAAGAAGTAGCAACAGAAATTGTGTTTGAAGGATATGTCACACGAGAGGAAGTTTACAAGGCAAATTCTTGGTGTGAAAAGGCGTGATGTTTCATTCACAAGCTCCTTGTCAGACTACAAGCTAGACAAGACATGATAAATTATGATACAAAATGTCAAATAACTGTGTGTATGTGTGGATGTGTTTAACTATACTTGTGGGGAACAGAAGTCCCCATAAGATCAAATGGTATTTATGGGGGGTTTAGGGTTAAGATCAGAATTAGTGTTAGGGTTAGAATTAGGTTGAGGGTTAGGAGCTAGAGTTAGGGAAAATAGGATTTTGAATGGGACTGAATAGTGTGTCCCCACAAGGTTAGTTATTCAAGACTGTGTGTGTGGTGTGTGTGTGTGTATGCGACAGACCTGTGGCCAGAGGCCTCCAGACTTGGCTCTGCTGTCTATCTCCATAATGGTGTTCTTACGGGAGTCTGGGTCCTGTCTGGAGACCAGCACCGGCTGGAGACACCGCACAAACCCTGGATGGAGAAAGGAAACACACATCAGATAAACTCACACACTAGTGCTGAGCAATTAGTGTTTTTTAGTGTTTCGATTATGATTATTTTTTGAAAGATTCAATGCACTATGCATTATGTGGGTTGAATGCTGTTACACAGAATAAAACAATTATTAAAAGTCCCATGATGGTAGTGACTGCACATTACTGCTTATCACTTATTAACCATAATTTATTCACATTACTTTACTTTAATAAAATATTTCAGTTGTGTATATTACATTTGTTTTATTTGATGGCTTCATTATTTCATTTGAAGTCTTCATCTCATCTCTATAGAGCTGCTACCTATGCTGTCTGACAAAATCACTATTTTGTAGTTCTTCAAAGTAAATAAGGCATACTTTATGACTGCTGAATACCAATCACTAAGATTATGTATTTTTAGTTAGAGATGCCTCACGAAGCATCATCTGCTCTCTATATCACCTCCCGATCACGCATTCTTCTGTCTTCCGCTGCAGGCGTAAAAGAAACACAGACCGGACAAGCAGACGCGCAATAGATTATGGTCGTTGTAGTTAATTACCACGGTTTATGCACTAAACTACAAATAATATTGGCCTGTTGGAAACTACAACTCCCTACTACATCACACAGTTCAGGTTGGATCTGATTTCTCTCTAGAGAATGTATGAGAATGTGTGCAATGTACGCAGTGAGCTCACAGAAGAAAAAAATAACTAAATGGAAATGAAATAATTGAGCCGCTGTTGGTCAATTAGTTGTTTAAAAATGTCAGTTAATCGCTCAGCACTAACACACCATTACAGGCTGGAGGCACCGCACAAACCCTGGAGAGAGGAAACACACACATCAGATAAACACTAACGGAAATTAAATCTGCAAACAGAATCAGCATAAATACCCACACTTATCGTTGACAGACCCACCCACACTGATCGCTCACTCACAAACACACACTCTAAAAAAAGAACCTGACCCTAACCCTCTACTAAAAAAACCCAGACAGAAACAACACTCACTGCCGAATATAGGAGTGGCGAGGTTCTCAGTGCGGGACACAGTGGAGGGCAGGCCTGCTACGATGCACACAATGCCATCAAAGAAGGTGGAGTGTGGGGCCACAGCCAGAATGGGGGCCTCTGCACTGCTCACCTGCTGGCCCTTCACCACCACCCTGAAGCCCATGAAGAAGTAGTAAGACCTCCCCAGGAACGCCATCACACGCCGACACATGAACCTGGGGAACCAGAGAGTCAAACATCAACAGACATGTAGCATGAAACTATACAGATTAAACTAACAGTTGTATACTGTCAGGAATATTCACTTAGAGACACTGAACATGGATACATATAGCCTACATCTGAATGGACCAATATTACTGTCAACATAGATCTGTGTGTTGTCAGGACCTCAACTTAGCCTTTTGATGGTCAGTAGTACTGTACTAAGTTGTTATGAGCTAAGTTGGTGCTCCATGTTCATCAGCTAGTTATTGTTGACAACTATCAAATAAAAGAGACCTGAACACGGGCGATAAACAACCAGCAGCTGCATGTAGCTGTGGTCACGTCATATCAACACATACAATCAAAGAGAGAGGGAAGTGGGCTGCTTTTGAGTCACAGAAGAACACATTTGGTTTATTTATCATGTGTTGAATCAGGCCTCAGGTAACATATCTCTAGGACCCCCTCCGTTCTGAGGAAATAAATAAATAAAGAAGAGTGTTTACTTCGATACAGACAAGATCTAATGAAGACTGCTTCAGCTACACTCAAACTGGACAGTTTTATCTCCATCTCTGCATTCAAAGACTCAATTATTTACACTTACTGACACTTGTGGCTGCTTTGCATCATGTACTGTTGTCTCCACCTTTTTGCCCCTTGTGCTGTTTTATGCGCCTAATAATGTTTGTACCATGTTTGTGCTGCTACCATGTCGTGTTGCGTCGCTATTGTGTTGTTGTCATGTTGTGTTACTACCATGCTGCGTTGTCATGTGTTGCTGCCATGCTGTGTTGTCGTCTTAGGTCTGTTTATGTAGTGTTGTGGTGTCTCTCTTGTCGTGATGTGTGTTTTGTCTTACTTTTTTTTTTCCCAGCCCCTGTCCCTGCAGGAGGCCTTTTGCCTCTTGGTTGGCCATCATTTTAAATAACAATTTGCTCTTAGCTGACTTGATTTGTTAAATAAAGGTTAAATAAAAACAAATAAATAAATACACAGAAAGGGCTGATGTAGGCTACATTCCTTAAAACCTCGACAGGATCGGTGTCCCCCCCCCCACGGGACGGTTAATGTGATTAGCATGAGGTGATTAGCATTTAAGCTTTCAAAGCTTAAATTCTTGTATATAACTGCACTGTCCAATTTACAGTAGCTATTACAGTGAAATAATACCAAGCTATTGTATGAGAGTGCACAATTATAAACTTGAAAATGTATTAATAAACCAATTAGGCACATTTGGGCAGTCTTGATACAATATTTTTAACAGATATACAATGGTTCAATGGATCAGTCTAAAACTTTGTACATATACTGCTTTGTACAAAACGCTTGTTTTTTTTCTAGTGGACAAAATCTAAATTGCGCCTGGGCTGGAAAAATACATTATGGCCTTTCTCTTGCATTTCAAAGATGATGGTACAAAAAAACGCTTGTTTTTTCCCTTTGTATTATCTTTTACCATATCTAATGTGTTATATTCTCCTACATTAATTTCACATTTCTACAAACTTCAAAGTGTTTCCTTTCAAATGGTATCAAGAATATGCATATCCTTGCTTCAGGTCCTGAGCTACAAGCAGTTAGACTTGGGTATATAATTTTAGGCGACAATTGAAAAAAAGTGGTGGATCCTTAAGAGGTTTTAACAGCTTTACAGTTCGTGTTTAGTTGAGGATGAACAAGAATTAGTGTGAAATTACATAGTTGTTACTCCTCCCTCCATTTCTCAATGTGTGAAAATCCCACAGCTCTTGATGTATAGGGGCATTTCCATGGTAACAGAGTGATGCTGAGACAGATTTTTCACTTTAAAATCTAGGTCAAACAAAAACAATGACTGCAAAGTTAAAGTTGCACTATGCAGGAATCTCTACGCCATTTCCTGGTTGCTAAAACTATAATAGTTAGCCTAATTTCAGTTTAAATGACAAAATAAGCTAGTATAGTGTAGACAATCATTGTACCGTCGAAACCGCTGTGACATATAGTTTCCATAATCAAAATAATAGTTTTTTCAGCTGTTTGAAACTGGTGTACAAAACCGAAAGTAATAGACGGAAAAACAAAACTTAACGGAAAGCATAGAAATAGTGCACATAGAACAGATCTACAAATTCCTATACTTGCTTTCAAGTAGAATGATAGATCTATAACTCATATTTCTATGTGAATTTGGTCCGTCGCCCAAACATTTACATATTTTCACTTTAAACAAACCATACAACTATATGCACAATGACTACTTTGAACTATTTCCACAGAAAATGTTACAAAAACACAGTGCACATGCAACATTTGGTAAAAGAATGATGGTTTGTGCTGTTTGTGCAGTTCTGTTAATGAGGAAATGCCCCTATGCATCAAGAGCTGTGGGATTGAGAAACACAGGAAGGAGGGAGGAGTAACAACTAAGTAATTTCACACTAGCTTAATTCTTGTTCACCCTCAACAAAAAACTAACTGTCAAGCTGTTAAGGAATGTAGCCTACATCAGCTCCTTCTGTGTAGCTGAAGCTGTCTGTATTGTCCAAACCCCCAGCTAGCTTATCTTCTTTCTTTTCTCAAAACTCTGTTACCATGGAACTGCCCAGAGGCCTAACTACTTAAGTCATAAACAACAATGCTCTATACATCCTCTGGAACTAATGACTAAAGTACTCATAGTGGATGCATAGTTGAAATATAGTTATACATACAGACCAATGGCAGTATGTCAGTAGTGGCACAGGATGGTGTTTTGCAGTATATTTACCGTCTCCATCCAGTCATGGGCGCCACTGCTCCTTTGAGAGGGTGCATGAATGTTGTTATGACAGCAACAGGCCATGTTACCATGAGAACCAGAGTCAGGAAGATGGCACGGATAGGCACCAGGAAGATTCCCCGGAATACACACTGCAAAGAGAGAGAAAAGAAACACATCACACACACACCAGGTTTATTAGAGATCTACAACTTGTTTAGGTTACCGACTTCATGCCACTGAAAGAGGGACTTTAAAGAGCCATTTTAAAACACACATGTCCTAACCAACATATAATGCGCAACGATGCAACCATTGACCAAGGAATATGCACGTTATAGACTTTTCATTCTAGAAATTCACATGGTTGGAGGAATTTCTAGAGGGTACACAAATGCCTCCATTGTTTGTGTTACACAATAACAAGGCATTACAAAAGGATTGTCAGGGTTTCATCGGCTTAGATTAGCTATGTACCTGTACTGTATGCTATAGTCACGCACCACCAGACACACACACACACACACAGCCGAGGAGCTAGAGGACACTAGTGGAGTAGAACTGTTTACGTTTGAATACCAACCCCCGTTCTGTGACCGATAAATTAATGAGTTAATCGATTTATTTACACTCTATTTATACTCACTTTGATAATGTCAGCCTTGGCCAATTTCACCTCCTGCACAAAAGGATTAAGGACGGCCGGAAGAAACAGTGATTGCTGCCTGGGTAGCGCGAACACTCTCCGGGGAGTCATTCTTCTCGCTCGGGTCGCGGTATGGCGTCAATAAGCTTTAGAATTGCACAGTAGTTCTGCAATCACCCCACTTCCTCGATTCGAATCTTGAGAATCCTGTTCGCTCTCCGAATGTTGCGATAACATCGTTCACAACAACGGTAGAGCGAGTGATCTGGCACTCTGCCTCCGACTACTTTTAGGCCCCACCTACTGCACTGGGTTTACGTGGGATTGTAACCTTTTGCCCAGTGAGCAGTGGTGGGGTGAAAACACAAATATCATTACTTGACACACTGGATAGAATTTACAAAAAAATAAATAAACTGAGCTAACTAGAATGCTATTTGACCCTAAACAGAGTACACCGTGGCAGAATACCTGACCACTTTGACTGACCTAAAATTAAGGAAATCTTTGACTATGTATGCTGTACAGACTCAGTGAGCATAGCCTTGCTGTTGAGAAAGGCCATCGAAGGCAGACCTGGCTCTCAAGAGAAGACAGGCTATGTGCACACTGCACACAAAATGAGGTGGAAACTGAGCTGCACTTCCTAACCTCCTGCCAAATGTATGACCATATTAGAGACACATATTTCCCTCAGATTACACAGACCCACAAAGAATTTGAAAACAAATCCAATTTTGATAAACTCCCATATCATTGGGTGAAATACCACAGTGTGCAATCACAGCAGTAAGATTTGTGACCTGTTGCCACAAGAAAAGGGCAACCAGTGAAGAACAAACACCATTGTAAATGCAACCTATATTTGTTTATTTATTTTCCCTTTTGTACTTTAACTATTTGCGCACCATGCCAATAAAGCCCCTTAAATGTAAATTGATTGGCTGAAATAAATGGTGTGAACAAGTCAAATATTCATGTTGAATTACAAAATGTATAATTTTGAAGCAACTTTACAAGATTAGTTAATGTACATTAGGGTGGCATTCAGACTAGATATAGGGCCTAAAGAAAAGAAAACACAGAAATACCCATAGAAGGATAAGAATAGTCATTGAGGTTTCTTTTCACAGCTTAGCAATTGGGGTCAAATTGTTGTGTTAATTTGTATGAAATTAACTAAGTCATATCTCAAGGGCAAAGGCATACTATGGCTGGCGTGATGACATGCTCTGCTCAATAATAAAAACCACAATAAACCGTTTTTCAGACCTTCATCCATCCACAAGATGTCACCTATTAGTCAAATATGGCATTTACATTGACCACAGAGGTACTGTATGTAAGGGCCCTCAGAATGGCTCAACAAGGACCTGAATACAAATGTACACTATGAAGTGTACTTGAAAAACAACGTTTTAGAACTACACCTATTTATAAACTATTAATTTACTGACAAATTAGTCCCATCTAGTAAGAAACGTTAATGGCTTTTCTCTCTCTCTCACACACACACACACACACGTATTGACCATCCATCTTTATTATTTTACAGACAGAGAATGACACATTGCACAAAGTATTATAAAAAAGCATTTGAATCAAAACAAAATGACTAGTATCAAAACAACAATACAAAAAGAGTATTACACAATACTTCTGTGGTACTTCTCTTGTCATGACTCCATCATGCAACAACAAACCAGATACAGTCTCTAGGCAGCCTGTGCCTTTCATCTCCCTGTACCATCAGTGAAACAATAGACAGATCCTACAAAATAGAGAATTTGGTCTCCATATTTGTGCAGTACCCCTGTATAGTCTAATACAAAGTGCTAGCCCTATATGAAGAATAAGGTGTGTCTATAACTACTTCTGAAAATAGTCTGAACAGAATGTAGAAAAACTGCATATCAAATATATATATAATATCATGCAAATAAGCATTTTCTATAAGCACCATTATCTGTCCAGACATATTGTGCAAATTCATATTTTCAAATGTATTCCACAACACTGAAATTACTATTGACTATTTCTCATTCTATTACAGTATCATGTACTCGCTAGATTGCAGACAGCAGTAAATATAGACAGCATTCATTCTTCAGATAATGCAATACTGCTCAGGTGAAGCTACATTTATACAGGAGAATATCTTCCAGTACAACACTGCCTGTCTCTATGTAGTGTGGACATACCTGATGTCTGAGTTTCTAATAACAAAAAACGGGCTAAAGAGATCAAAGTAAATCTGCATCATCATAACACAAACTGATAATATCACACCGTAATATAATACAAAATCCTGTTGCCTATGTTCAGCCTGTGTAGATGGTCCCACGGTGTGTTACAAGGTGTCATTAGTTTCTAGGCTAGGGTGCAGGATAGGCTGGTTGGATAGGGATGGGGGGAATCAGTCCGCTGAGAGCTTAGCCAATGTCTATGCGTCTCACTGTTGCTTAGTGACAACCCAGCCAGTCCTTTGTAATCTCGCCCAGTTTGACGATCTTCAGGCTACTGTCATCCATTTTGAAGTAGTGGGCACCTTTGAAGAAGTAGGTGTAATCTGGAAAACACAAACATTATGACGAGACAAGGTACATCAACATCATCACATTCAGTGCATCAAATATACATCTAATTTCACCTTGAGCAAGCCACGAGGCCTTACACACTAGAGGGCTAGTGTAAAATATGTCCCCATACTGTTTTTATTTACTTTTCTGCTCTTTTGCACACCAGTATCTCTACTTGCACATCATCATCTGCTCATTTATCACTCCAGTGTTCATTTGCTAAATTGTCATTCTTCGCTACTATGGCCTATTTATTGCCTACCTCCTCACGCCATTTGCACACACTGTATATAGACTTTCTTTTTTTCCCTACTGTGTCATTGACTTGTTTATTGTGTAATTGGCTTGTTTATTGTTTATTCCATGTGTAACTCTGTGTTGTTGTTTGTGTCGAACTGCTTTGCTTTATCTTGGCCAGGTCGCAGTTGTAAATGAGAACTTCTTCTCAACTTGCCTACCTGTTTTTATTTTTATATCTTAGTAACACACTATCGTCTCAGCCAGAGGAAGAGGACATGATGATGTCACTCGTCTCCTCAGTAAAAACACCCAATCAGGAATCAGCGGTGGAGGAGCTCAGGCTAATTAGAATGAAGACAGAGGTAGCTCTGTGAAGCAGCACAGGCTGGTTCTATCAAACACTGTTTCTTAGTAGGGAAGCGCGGAGTGTGATGTATAGTATATGTGTGTCAGAAGCAAGGGTATAAAAAACCCTGGTTAACTGCCATAGACTAAGATTTACCTCCTGTGTTATACTACTTCCTCCTCTCTCTACTCGCTCCTCCTGCCTCTACTCTCTCTCCTTGCTCTCTCTCTCCTCCTACCTCTACTCTCTCTCCTTGCTTTCTCGCTTTCCTCCTGCCTCTACTCTCTCCTCCTGCCTCTACTCAGTCCTTCCTCTCTCTCCTCCTGCCTCTACTCTCTCTCCTTGCTCTCTCTCGCCTCCTGCCTCTACACTCTCTCCTCCTGCCTCTACCCTCTCTCCTTGCTCTCTCCTCTTGCCTCTACTCACTCTCCTTGCTCTCTCCTCTTGCCTCTCTACTCACTCTTCTTGCTCTCTCCTCCTGACTCTCTACTCACTCTCCTTGCTCTCTCCTCCTGACTCTCTACTCACTCTCCTTGCTCTCTCCTCCTGACTCTACCCTCTCTCCTTTTGCCTCTCTACTCACTCTTTGCTCTCTCCTCCTGCCTCTACCCTCTCTCTCTCCCCTCCTGCCTCTACCCTCTCTCTCTCCCCTCCTGCCTCTACCCTCTCTCTCTCCCCTCCTGCCTCTACCCTCTCTCTCTCCCCTCCTGCCTCTACCCTCTCTCTCTCCCCTCCTGCCTCTACCCTCTCTCTCTCCCCTCCTGCCTCTACCCTCTCTCTCTCCCCTCCTGCCTCTACCCTCTCTCTCTCCCCTCCTGCCTCTACCCTCTCTCTCTCCCCTCCTGCCTCTACCCTCTCTCTCTCCCCTCCTGCCTCTACCCTCTCTCTCTCCCCTCCTGCCTCTACCCTATCTCTCTCCCCTCCTGCCTCTACCCTCTCTCCTTGCTCTCTCCTCTTGCCTCTCTACTCACTCTCCTTGCTCTCTCCTCCTGCCTCTACTCTCTCTCCTTGCTCTCTCTCTCTCTCCTCCTGCTTCCTCTCCTTGCTCTCTCTCTCCTCCTGCCTATCGGGCGTGCAATGATGTGCTATGATGTCAGAGGGAATGAAACAGTTTTGATTGTTTTAAGTAACGTCTTTGTTGTTGTAATATCTAAACAGACGTGGCAGTTTCACCACTAAGGATTCCAGCTTTAAGGCCAGGTGCCAGTTCATAATGAGAGGACTGGCTGGGTCAGGTTGGGTTCTAACTGCCAGGAATGTAAGCCTGCAGCCAGTGGTGTGTCGGTACAGCTCAGACTAAAGCAGGAAGCAGTGCTCCCTCCAAGTTCACACAGGCCCCAGCTACCTCTCTCTCTATTTCTCTCTTCAGTAGATATCCCACTGGGCACACACTGGTTGAAGCAACATTGTTTCCATGTCAGTTCAATGAAATTACATTGAAGCAAAGTGGAATAGACGTTCAATTGACGTCTGTGCCCAGTGGGTATCTCTCTCTCTATCCCTCCCCCTCTCTACCCCCCACCCCTCTCCGTCTCCCTCTATCCCCCCTGCTCTGTGTGTGTGGTGGTGTCACTCTAAGTGATGTTCAATAAAGTATGTATTATACAGTATTGTATTCTAGTATGCTTACCAATGCCATTCAGACTAAAGGCAGAGTCAATGCCGTCTGGGATTCCGTTCCAGGAGTCAGCGATGAGCTTGGGGAAGCCAGGGTCCATCTTCTTCTTGGCTTCATTGTACCTGGAGGGGCATGATAACACACAGAGGCCATGATATCAATGTTTAGTCATGAGTACATGATACTATGTTAAGTACATGATACTATGTTAGTCTGTTAGGTACGAGAAGATTGGGCCGTTTTGGTTGACAAATCACAGCAGTCATGCAAGAGTTAAGTACATACAGCAACAGTATCTTACATTATCCCTGTATTAGGTAAGAGCAGAGTGAGCTGTTTTAACAGTCCAGTGGAAGCTAAGGTCTCTAATTAAAAGCAGACATGGCTCAGCACAGCAACACATCAACACAGTGACGTCTATAGAATTAGAATGACTTTAAAGTAATTCTAATTCTATAGTGATGTCATCGTTACAATACTGAGTGGACCAGACACAGGCTTTGGTAGGGGTTGTGTTGTGGTGACTCACCTCCAGAACTTGTCTCCAGCGAACAGGTAGGTCTTCTGGCTCTTTCCGAAGGAGAAGGCTGCGTCAATGCCTTTCAGGTCTGTGGGCAGGCCTATAGAGGAGATTCTCTTGGGGTAGCCTTTCTCTATCTGGTCTGCATTGAAGATCCACATCTCATTGCCTATATGAGAGAGAGGAGGGGAGAGATGGCAAATGAGCACAGGTCAAGATGCTCACAGGAAAGGGTTTGTGAGGATAGAGTTTCTCTAAACTGTTTCCTTTTCATTAGCCACAGAGAGACAATGATCATAGAAGTTGGCAAGACAGCACAAACAGATCTGGGGCCAGGCTAACATTTGATCATGTCTTGTGGTTAGGGAGGACTGGATAAAGGATTGAGGAAATGTGACTCATAGCTTTACAATTGAAGGGCTGGATGGAACAGAAATGGTTCTCTTCTACAAGGCCAAGCATTCATCTTCTTAAATAGGAAGAGCTCTGATTTCATGGTCTTATAGGAGATGGAGCTTTTCTAAAGGAGAATGGCATGCTTCTACAATGCATGGCATGTATTATAAACCACTAATAACTACTTACACTACTAATGTCCAAAATGTCCAAACCACATACTAGCAGTATACTTGACTGAAATACTAAAAGACACTTATGATTCCCCTAACGGTGAACTTCTTAGAAATAGGATGTTATTTACTGGAAATTGTCACAGCCGTTTAACGGTGGTAGAGAGAGGAAACTGCCATGAAAATGTCATTGTGAGTTTTTCTGATCAAGTCAATAAGCACAACAATGAACTGCATATATGCAAGCGTGTAATTCTGGATTGTTCTCCTGGGTATCAACAGTGAATGACAACTAATCTACATACTCTCCCATACATATATACATACAAAACTGTATGTATGTATGTATTAGGGTTGAATGGCGGGAAACTGGTTACCGAGATTTACCGGGATAAATACAGTAACTGTGAGAAACCGGTAAATTATAATAAATTATTTATATGAACAGCGTGGCGTGAAATGGAATTGTTAAATGATTTGCAATTTCTACATCTGGCTTTTCTACGGCCTCTGAATGATGAATCAACGCTCAGGGTGGGGACAGACACCCCATCACAGTATGGAGCGCAGTTCACAGTGCATGTAGACCTCTCATCTCATCATGGGAACTTTTTTCCTTGTGACAGGGAGGCCTACATTTGCTTCAGCATAGTCTATGCTCAGTAATATAAAGACTGAATGCACCTCTAACTTACCCATCTCCACCTGTCTTTCAGAGGTCACCTTGTTTTTTAACTGGAAAGATAGAACATGTTTTGTATTGCAGCTGAATATCGTAGCTTTAAATCAGTGCCCGCGCAGTCTCTCTCTCTCTCCATCAACTCCATTAAAAATAGATCATCCTGTTCTAGATTGATATAAAGCCCTATATATAGATGTTCTAGCCTACCTCTATCAGGTAATACAGTCAATTAGGTATTAAACTTATATTTAGCTAATTTAAAATGTTTATCTTTATTTAACTAGGCAAGTCAGTTAAGAACAAATTCTTATTTTCAATGACGGCCTAAGAACAGTGGGTTTACTGCCTTGTTCAGGGGCAGAATGACAGATTTTTACTTTGTCAGCTCGGGGATTTGAACTTGCAACCTTTTGGTTACTAACCCAATGCTCTAACCACTAGGCTACCCTGCCACCCTGATATTTAGCCAATTAATGATGGGTGATGCATAATAAGCTTATAACTTATAGCCTCTGTCTCTAGCGCAATACGCAAGCACCTCTGCTCCCCTGGCCTCCTTAAAAAACGCTCCTTAGCTCTTGGAGACCCATGCAGTAAAAGCTAGACTAGAATAGCTCGCTGGAAAATAGACAATTATACCAGTAGACTATTCGAAGAGGGATGCAAGCTCTTTTTTTGCTGAATGTTAAATACAGCAGCCAATAGAACTCACGGTAGTTTGAAAGAAGAGCGAACTCGCGATGGTGGTTGGTTATAACAGTTACATATTCAGAACTATAATCATTCAATCTTTATGAAGAGAAGTGAAAGCCTTCTGTATCTAATTCTGCTCCTATGTTATTCAAGTCATTAGAATGATGAAGATAAGGACATCAAAACTTATTTCATTTAACTGTTGAAAGCGAGGAAGGAATGAAGCGTCAGCCTACTAATTATACAAATTCCAAAATTAAAAATCACATTTCTAGGCTATACTTGTAACTTTGTAGGCCACATGTGCTGCTTCAGAATTGCATGTTCTATTCTGCTTTATCATGGTTTGAATGATGTGCGTAATTCCAGTCCATATAATACAATACAGTACAGTAATACAGTTCACACTCAAAAAGATTTGTCTACGGGAGATAGTTTCATTTATCTACCAAAGAGAGCATATAGCTAGCTACAACTAATGGGAATTTATTGGATAACGGCACAATTATTTGGGCGTTTTTGGGTTTGGGTTCACTAAATGTGGTTAATGTAGGGCTCATAAAATGTATTTAATATATATGTCTCATTAAATGTATTTAATATAGCCACTCCTGCGTTGTCTTGGCTGTGTGCTAAGGGTCGTTGTCCTGTTTGAAGGGGACCCTTCATCCCAGTCTGAGATCCTGAGCACACTGGGGCAGGTTTTCATCAAGGATCTCTCTGTACTTTGCTCCATTCATTTTTGACTCGATCCTGACTAGTCTCCCAGTCCCTGCCGCAAAAAAACATCCTGATGCTGCCACCACCATGCTTCACCGTAGGGATGGTGCCAGGTTTCCTCCAGACGTGACGCTTGGCATTCAGGCCAAAGAGTTCAATCTTGGTTTCATCAGACCAGAGAATCTTGTTTCTCATGGTCTGAGTCTTTAGGTGCCTTTTGGCAAACTCCAAGCGGGGTATCATGTGGCTTTTACTGAGGAGTGGCTTCCGTCTGGCCACTCTACCATAAAGGCCTGATTGGTGGAGTGCTGCAGAGATGGTTGTCCTTCTGGAAGGTTCTCCCATCTCCACAGAGGAACTCTAGAGCTCTGGTCACCTCCCTGACCAAGACCCTTCTCCCCCGATTGCTCAGTTTTTGCCAGGCGGCCAGCTCTAGGAAGAGTCTTGGTGGTTCCAAACGTCTTCCATTTAAGAATTATGGAGGCAACTGTGTTCTTGGGGACCTGCAACGCTGCAGAATTTTTTTGGTACCGTTCACCAGATCTGTGCCTCGACACAATCCTGTCTTGGAGCTCTATGGACAATTCCTTCGACATTATGGCTTGGTTTTTGCTCTGACATGTACTGTCCACTGTGGGACCTTATATATACAGGTTTGTGCCTTTCCAAATCATGTCCGAAACGGCACAGTGATGCCGAAACATTGGTGATTTACCCAATAAATTACTGGGAATTTATATATGGAGTGTGCGACTCTTTATATTTATAGTTTATTCGCCGTTAGTCAGCACCTCTACACAAAATATTTTTTCTGTGTGTGCGCCAGCTCATGTTTTTCAATCAATTGCATTTACCACAGGTGGACTCCAATCAAGTTGTAGAAACATTTCAAGGATGATCAATATAAAACAGGATGCACCTGAACTTAATTTCATAGAAAGGGTCTGAATACTTATGTAAATAAGATATGTTTTTTTTATTTTTTATACATTTCCCCCAAAAATCTAAAAACCTGTTTTCGCTTTGTCATTATGGGATATTGTGTGTTTTAAAAAAAAGCAATTTTAGAATAAAGCTGTAACATTACAAAATGTGGAAAAAGTCAAGGGGTCTGAATACTTTCCAAAGAAACTGTATCTCAATGGTGGATGGCACAACTCAGTCTCCCATACATACATTACCTGCAAAGAACACAGTCTTCTCCTCCAGTGGGTTTTCATAGGCAGCGTCGATGGTAACAGGGAGCTCAGGCCAGTAGGTGGCTACCAGCATGGGACCTGAAGGCTTGCCCCGGAAGTTGGTTGACCTGAATATGAACCTGATAGAGAGAGCAGAGAGAGGAGTTACCTACTGGTTCAAATCATGTAAGAGGGGACAGAGAGGAGAGAGGGGAGAGTAGAGGGCGCTGGGGAAGAGAGGAGAGGGGGGAAGGGGAGACGGGAGAGAAGCAGTGAGAAAGGGGAGAAGGAAAGAGGGGCGAGTAGGAAAGAGGAAAATAGAGAGGGGAGAGGGGGAAAGAGGGAAAGAGAGGGGAGAGGGGAAAGAGAGAGGGGAGAGGGGAGAGGAGGGAAGGGGGAAAGAGAGGGGAAAGAGGAAAAGAGAGAGGGAAGAGGGAAAGAGAGAGGGGAGAGGTGAAAGTGAAGGGCAGTAAGAGATGCGAGAGGGGAAAGTAAGGGGGAAAGAGAGAGAGGGGCAGTGAGTGAGAGGGAGAGTTTCAGCAGCGAAGCCACAATAGCCTGATTCATTCAGCATCTGGTTCTCGTTAGGACCGGTGTTTATCGAAGCCAGGGGAACAAGACCCATCTTGCCCAGATTTCCAACAGGCAGCTGCATGAGCAACAACAGCAGCAGCAGCTCCCCAAGTCTTTTCCATTGACCTATTTTTCAAAGAGCCAGATATTTCTCAGATAGCCTGTTAATGGTTATAAAATGCTATGCAGATATGGACAAAGTAGTCATATGATGATCTGCTATAGCAATCTATTAAAGGTTGAGGTATGTTGAATTAGTCCCACAAAACAAGCCAACCTGACCCCAAATCAGACAGGAAGACAATTCATGTCCACCTCTGATTGTGAGATTAAAATATCTGGGACACAGAGATTTCATCATTTCACTCATTTCATTTTACATTTACATTTGTCATTTAGCAGACGCTCTTATCCAGAGCGACTTACAGTAGTGAATGCATACATTTCATTTCATGCATTTTTTGTATTTTTATAAAAAGCTTTCAAATGAAACAAGCAATTTTACACACGGTAAAAAGTAGTTATCTTGACAATACTGCGTTCCAAAAGAGTAGCAGATTTTAACATGAAACATGTTTGGCTTTACCTTAGGCATCCCTCTCAAGTCCTGTACACTGAGAAGGGACAATAGCAGATAAGGTCAGCTCTAGCAGAGATACAGTGAGCTCAAAGTACTGGGACAGCGTGTTTTGTTTTGGCTATGTACTCCAGCACTTTCGATGCAGACGGTCAGCTTTAATTTGAAGGTATTTTCATCCATATGAGCCGTTTAGAAATGAAAGCACTTTTTGTACATGGACTCTTTCCCCCCCCCCCCTCCATTTTAGGGGCCCAAAAGTATTGTGACAAGTTCACTTGTGTGTATAAAAGTTTATTTGGTCCCATATTCTTAGCACACAATGATTACATCAAGCATTGGATTCATTTGCTGTTTTGTTTGTGTTTCAGATTATTTTGTGCCCAATTTGTGTTAGGAATATCGGACCAAATACATTGGTGAATTTGTTCCAATACTTTTAGTTCCCCCATTTTAGGGGACCATGTACAAAAAGTCAGTCGTTTCAAATTCAAAGTGCTGGAGTACAGAGCCAAAACAAATGGTCACTGTCCCAATACTTTTGGAGCTCACTGCATCTCTAAATATACGGCCCTGGACGACAGGTTTAAGAAATGTCTTTGATTGGACAACAGTAATGTCTAAAGTGTTCGCACAGATGCCAATGAGCAACGTGTGAAGTTATTACATTAAAGGCCTGGTTCATTTCACTCATTCTTGTCACATTCTGGATGCATGTGTAATACACTTCCTGCATAAAATGCAGCCAGAGATGTTAGAGAAACCTAGCTAGCAGGGCTGTCTGTGTTCAGAGTCTCGATCCCATACAGGCCCACCTCATCACCGGCCAAACCGACCATGACTGGGCCCAGTGTCGTCTGGGTTTGTCCGGTGTAGGCTGTCATTGTAAATAAGAATTTGATCTTAACTGACTTGCCTAGTTAAATAACGGTTAAATAAAAAAATCACTAGGCCAGTGAACAGTGACAGTGTGCGTGGGTTCAGTTCAGTGGATTATTCTGCAGACTTCCCACCCAGCCCTGTGCTGAGCCATTGACTGTAAATAAGGTGCTGAGCACACAGTGAAGTTAGACCACCACGATGTCTTACTCATCCTTCATGTCCAGATCTGCTTTCCATCACCATGCTGAGACAGGAGAGATTAGAGAGAGGATTCTACCTACACCAGAGAGATTAGAGAGATGATTCTACCTACACCAGAGAGATTAGAGAGAGGATTCTACCTTCACCAGAGAGAGGATTCTACCTACACCAGAGAGAGGATTCTACCTACACCAGAGAGAGGATTCTACCTACACCAGAGAGAGGATTCTACCTACACCAGAGAGAGGATTCTACCTACACCAGAGAGAGGATTCTACCTACACCAGAGAGATTAGAGAGAGGATTCTACCTACACCAGAGAGAGGATTCTACCTACACCAGAGAGAGGATTCTACCTACACCAGAGAGAGGATTCTACCTACACCAGAGAGATCTGCTCTCAAAAAAGTGTTAGCTGGGTGACAACACTTTTAAACTGATGCACACTGTGTCCAGTCTAGTAGCCCTCCAGACATTACACTGACCCACTAAACTGGTGACTGCCCTCCAGACATTACATTGACCCACTAGACTGGTGACTGCCCTCCAGACTCCAGACATTACACTGACCCACTAGACTGGTGACTGCCCTCCAGACTCCAGACATTACACTGACCCACTAAACTGGTGACTGCCCTCCAGACTCCAGACATTACATTGACCCACTAGACTGGTGACTGCCCTCCAGACTCCAGACATTACACTGACCCACTAAACTGGTGACTGCCCTCCAGACTCCAGACATTACATTGACCCACTAGACTGGTGACTGCCCTCCAGACATTACATTGACCCACTAGACTGGTGACTGCCCTCCAGACTCCAGACATTACACTGACCCACTAGACTGGTGACTGCCCTCCAGACATTACACTGACCCACTAGACTGGTGACTGCCCTCCAGACATTACACTGACCCACTAGACTGGTGACTGCCCTCCAGTCTGTGACTTCCCTATTTATCTGTCTCTGTATTTTCACGGCTGCCTAAAAATAGGGAGAAGCAGAACAAAACAAAATGGATGCACACAGAAATTAATATCCTAATGGGCCCTAGGCTATTTTTATTAACCTTGATATTGGTTGACAGCTCCATGAAAACAATTTTTTGTCTGAGGAAACGAAATGCCAATAACCTTAGTAGTCTCTATCCTAATCTTTGCTTATTGACTTGAGTCTCCATCTCTCCTCACTCTTTCTCTCTATATTGAATCTCTCCTCACTCTTTCTCTTTATATTGAATCTCCTCACTCTTTCTCTCTATATTGAATCCCTCCTCACTCTCGCGGTCTCTGTTCCATCTCTTCTCACTCCTCTGCTCCATGGCTCTGATAGCTAAACCATCTGGTGACCTAGAGCCAACAATGAATAACTAGGGACCAAAGTCATCCCACCACTGAAACCTGAGATACAGCCTAACTGGCCCTCTGAGTCCAGATATCATGCAGCTATGGGTTTGCTATTGTAACTCCTCCATAGAGATGTAGGATCTTAATTTGATCACGCTTTTGTTGATGAGAATTTTCCTGCACGGCAGTTTATTCAAGTTTTAAAAAGGCTTCTAAAGTTTGTAATTTCCACTTTAACATTTCAGACTCGATTTGCACAAACTTAAAATGTATCAACCCCTACAAAAAAAATGTCCATTAATTATGATTCACATATTTATTCACATTTCCTTTTGCTTCAGGATTATTTCCCTACTGTAGCAAACTGGCTGAAATGAAGATCCTATAGCCGTAACTCCCTCCGTAATGGCATTTCCCTCCATCTGAGAGATACACCCCATAATTATAGCTATCATTGAATATGTGTCATTGTTAATGACATCATGATATATGTGATATCTAGAACTAGAACACCGCTAATCATTTTGAATGAGACAATGATCTTGCTGATGAGGAAATGGAGAATCTCTCCAGAAATCCCCAGGTCCAGTGTCTTGTCCACAACACATCACTGTATAGGTATTCTGCCAGCTTTTATCATAGTTGTTGGATATCTTGTGGATTTGAATTCTCTAGGATGTTTGAGCAGCAGACAACAGATGATATACCTAAAAAAATAACCAAACTAACCCAATCAAAGATATGACTTAGAGGCATAGTCAAATCATTTCTAAACAAACTATTGAGAGAGATTCTACTGTTAAAACCAGACTCCGGTTTTAATTGGCAGTCCTCCATCCTTTAACAGTTAATATTCCGTTGACACATCAACCAAACACTACACTGTTTATACAGTAGTTTAAAGTCCACAGAACAGCCTTCAGCATGATGTTTGTCCCTGTTCCCTGAACAGTGTCAATGCATGGTGAACCACAGCGAGTGAAGACTTAACTCCTAACTAAAGCAGGATTCTATGAACTAAAGCAGGATTTGTAAGCAGGATTTGAGGGTGGTTTCCCTCCAGCCCCAGACTCAGGGTGGGCAGGGGGCAAAGCCAGGCAGGATGAATGACTGCAGTCTTTTGAGTCAAAAAAGTATACTTGTTTGCTTTGGACACCGTTCCAACTCAGCAATGACAGATATATAGTAAAGCTCACCTTAAAACTTTGAAGGCTAAAAGATGTGGCGGCAATGTCTGAGAAGGAACATATAAAATGTCCAATGAAGCCTAATCTAAACCTGCTTTTCAGTCAAAATGTTGTAATTTGGATTGCATGCAATAGCTTATTGTTTGGGTTGAAAGTGTTCCTAACATAATTTGTCCCAGACAGGATTCATCTGTTGTGGTGAAGAGTTCATGTTTCAGAGGGAAAGTACACCGAGTCATGGAAAGCTGAGAATGAACCACAACAGATAATGTAAGATGGAGAGATACAGAAAGCCTATTCCTTTTCTACACTACATAGGACAATCCCAGTTGAAGTCTGTACCCTGTACTATATAGTAGGGTCTGGTTTACAATCTCATTACCGGCAGCCATTTTGGTTTACCATAGTTGATACAGGATTGTGAGAGTGGTTATTATTACCAGCTGTTTCATAACTTTATACTTATCACAGTATGGGATAAGCATTAGAGCTCAGACAGAGATAACACCACCCCCTTCATTCAAACAAAACAACTGATTGCCAAGAGAAAATAATTCATTCTGAGACCAAACAAAGCCCCCTATTACACTACCCATTGTTTGTGGTGAAATGATTTAGTTGTGGATTGTGAGGTCTAACATGTGGACTCTGATCTGCTCCAATGACTCTAACCACAGAGTCTTCGGGTTATATGTTCTTTCTGCCTGTTTCCTGTGGACAGATCAGTGGTCAGATTGGTCTTCTCTAAAAGCATGTTGTCAAACAAAGTGTATTACCTACAAGTCAAATGTTGCTCTAACCATTGGCGATCAGAAGTAATACTGTAGAATCCCCAGTAAATCATTTACCTGTCCTTGAAGAAGAAGGTCTCTCCTCTGATCTGGGCCACAGCATCAAACACCACAGGTTCATTACAGATGTCCATAGGAGTGACTGGGCCCTGGGTGGGAGGCACGGGCTTGTCTGTACCAGCACCTGAGAGGAAAAGGAGAGGCAACATGGTGAGCCTTGAGTAGATGAGATTGATATCCTTCAACAAGGAGAAATACATTTGTTACCTGCAGGACATTCACCAAAGTACACTGGTTATGAACGGCGGGTGAAGTCATGGTTACACGTTATTTTAAAAGGTACCTACATAATGACTTCATAACACATTCATAACCCATACATAACCCATAAGCAGTACATAAGAATTTCCAACTGACCATAGAGCTCCTGAATGCCCTTGATGTCGTCGTTAGACAGTCTAAAGTTCTTGGTGAAGGTGTACATGGGGGCCATCAGAGCACCAGGGTCCTGGGAGTGCTCCAAGCCCAGGGCATGGCCAAACTCATGGGCCGCAACCAGGAACAGACTGTAGCCTGGACAACACCAATAGGAGTGAGAGATACAGCAACACATATTCAAAGCATAACAAGTCAAGATATAGTCAGGTGAATGAGAATAGTTTCCATGTTGGGAAATTCCTGATGGCCACTTTCCCTTCATTCTGCATAGACAATGAATGACTAAATGCATTAATGAATAAAACAGAATAATAATACAAATGATTCAAATAAATAAACATGAATTGTCATTGTCCACTAAACTGCTAAAACCACCTACAAACAAGCATAATGTCAAAGGTTATCGATTACATATTTACCTTGATCAGGACAGAAGCCCCACTTGCGGTCATCGTCGTAGCTCTTGGTGGAGGCGCACCACATCTTGCCGTCGCTACGTCCAGAAGCGGTGCAACTGTCATAAGTGTCTCCAAGGAACGTGAAGGGGAACACACAGGGGGAACCCTCAGAGTTTCCTCCAACGGTGGACATGGCTGCATGGGTGAACAAAAATACATATTTCAGAATCAAATGGACTTTTCTTAATGTGCCGATGAGGTAGTGCTTAAAGATATCAACTTGATTTGGTTTGAATTGCTAAATGGATTTTCTTGAGAAACTACCATGACTGTAATGACATTGACATCAGATGTATTTTGTGTCTACGGTATATCCAAAACAAAACCAAATACCACTCTCCAAAAAGTGGCTTTTCTTTTCCTGCATGATAATATTATATCTGGGTTGGTACAGCACTGGGCTTGTGTAGTTTGTTAAGCAGCCTGTTTCTTATTCAGTGATTCTTACACACACACACACACACACACACACACACACACAAGACTACACTGCACGCCAGCATTCCCAACCAATTAGAACCAGATGAAAACCTCAGCCTTAAACCCCCCCCCTCTCCCTTTCTCTCCCCATATCCCGCTCTCTCACTCTCCCGACTCTACCCCAAAGCCCCAAGCCAGCCCCACTGACACAATGGAAAATAACCCCAGCCAGCAGCCACTCAGTAAAATACTTTTACAGTCATTCAGGAGACTAGCTGCTGCAAGATTGGAAACCATAGGTCTGGAACATTATAACATTATCCTACACCAATACATGGAGGCATCAGCACAGCACACCTTGACTAATAAATGCAAGCACCCACACTAGTGATGCGCAGGTTGACTCATAACCCGCAGTCCCGGGAGGATGGGTTTAGGGTCATTAAATTTTGTGTGGCTGAAGGGTGGGAGGGTAGGCGGGCGGGCTGAATAAAGAGAAACAATACCTTTAAAAAATCCATAAATGTATAATTCTTGTGCAATATATATAGGTTACATTGAGGTTTTTCTTTCATTATTTTAGGCGATCTGGTATTAGTGCATAAGCCTAAGCTTCAGGACTTAACTGTACGTGTGCCAAATAGCCTACACCGCCAATCACCAAATAATGCTTTTGGGAATGGGCAGAAAGCCAAATAATGCTTTTCTTAATGGGCAGAAAAAGTTTACGTCAATACACAGAGACAAGAAGGACATTGTCGAAGTTGAATTCAATAAGACAAAAGCTGCGAAAGGAGAATTGAAAACAAATAGGAGGGAGGGCCAGAAAAGTAATGTTCAGAAAATATTTGGAGAAGTGGTAAAAGAGGATTAGCAGTAACATAGCAGTACCGGCTATCTTATGTGTGATGATTGTGAGGTGGTACACCAATTCCACAGCCACAAGACGAGACTTCAAATAGGCCTATGGCATGTCAAAGGAACTGTATCCTACTGTTAAGATTGGTTAATGGAAACTGAAATCTGGACACTGACTGTAGGTCTATAACCTCTCACATAGCCTTAAAAATAACTCCTGCAGAATTAAGCATTTCCTTTGACCTCAAGGCTTGGTTTTTGCTCTGACATGCACTGTCAACTGTGGGACGTTATATAGACAGGTGTGTGCCTTTCCAAATAATGTCCAATCAACTGAATTTACCACAAGTGGACTCCAATAAAGTTGTAGAAACATCTCAAGGAGGGACAATTGAAACAGGACGTACCTGAGCTCAATTTCAAGTCTCACAGCAAAGGTTCTGAAAACTTACACGACCGTTTAAAAGTTTGGGGTCACTTAGAAATGTCCTTGTTTTTGAAAGAGAAGCACATTTTTTGTCCATTAAAATAACATCAAATTGATCAGAAATACAGTGTAGACATTGTTAATGTTGTAAATGACTATTGTAGCTGGAAACTAGCTAATCCAAGTTTATCATTTTAATAGGCTAATTGATCATTAGAAAACCCTTTTGCAATTATGTTAGCACAGCCGAAAACTGTTGTTCTGATTAAAGAAGCAATAAAACTGGCCTTCTTTAGACTAGTTGAGTATCTGGAGAATCAAATCAAAGTTTATTTGTCAGGTCTACAACAGGTGTAGACCTTACAGTGAAATGCTTACTTACAGGCTCTAACCAACAGTGCAAAAAAGGTATTAGGTGAACAATAGGTACGTAAAGAAATAAAACAACAGTAATAAGACAGTGAAAAATAACAGTAGCAAATAGTCCGGGTAGCCATTTGATTACCTGTTCAGGAATCTTATGGCTTGGGGGTAAAAACTGTTTTATCCCCAAGCATTTGTGGGTTTGATTACAGGCTCAAAATGGCCAGAAACAAAGACCTTTCTTCTGAAACTCATCAGTCTATTCTTGTTCTGAGAAATGAAGGCTATTCAGAAACTGCCAAGAAACTGAAGATCTCGTACAACGCTGTGTACTACTCCCTTCACAGAACAGCGCAAACTGGCTCTAACCAGAATACAAAGAGGAGAGGGAGGCCCCGGTGCACAACTGAGCAAGAGGACAAGTACATTAGAGTGTCTAGTTTGAGAAACAGATGCCTCAAAAGTCCTCAACTGGCAGCTTTATTAAATAGTACCTGCAAAACACCAGTCTCAACGTCAACAGTGAAGAGGCGACTCCGAGTTGCAAAGAAAAAAACATATCTCAGACTGGCCAATAAAAAGAAAAGATTAAGATGGGCAAAAGAACACAGACACGGGACAGAGGAAGATTTAGAAAAAAGTGTTATGGACAGACAAAAAAAAGGTGTTCGGATCACGCAGAAAAAATGAAAAGATGCTGGAGGAGTGCTTGACGACATCTGTCAAGCATGGTGGTGGCAATGTGATGTCTGGGGGTAATTTGGTGGTGGTGAAGTGGGAGATTTGTACAGGGTAAAAGGGATCTTGAAGAAGGAAGGCTATCCATTTTGCAACGCCATGCCATACCCTGTGGACGGCTCTTAATTGGAGCCAATTTCCTCCTACAACAGGACAATGACCCAAAGCACAGCTTCAAACTATGCAAGAACTATTTAGGGAAGAAGTCAGCTGGTATTATGTCTATAATGGAGTGGCCAGCACAGTCACCGGATCTCAACCCTATTGAGCTGTTGTGGGAGCAGCTTGACCGTAAGAAGTGCCCATCAAGCCAATCAAACTTGTGGGAGGTGCTTCAGGAAGCATGGGGTGAAATCTCTTCAGATTACCTCAACAAATTGACAACTAGAATGCCAAAGGTCTGCAAGGCTGTAATTGCTGCAAATGGAGGATTCTTTGACGAAAGCAATTTTTGAAGGACACAATTATTATTTCAATTAAAAATCATTATTTATAACCTTGTCAACGTCTTGACTATATTTCTTATTCATTTTGCAACTTATTTCATGTATGTTTTCATGGAAAACAAGGACATTTCTAAGTGACCCCAAACTTTTGAATGGTAGTGTATGTAAATAAGGTATTTCAGATTTTTATTTTAATACATTTGCACAAAATTCAAAAAACCTGTTTTCGCTTTGTCATTATGGGGTAATTATTATTTTATTTTTTTAGAATGAGGCTGTAACGTAACAAAATGTGTGCACTGTATAATGACAGCTACATGTATCTAATTATAGACAAGTTGGCTAATAAATAGCCCACCAAAATGTTGTAAATTATAAGCAGACATACATCTAAATCAGGCAAAAGAAATATCCTGTACCCTCTGTCAAAAAATTGTTCTGCCGTCTTTGACAGTAGCCTATATATCACGTCTTCCGCCGAGGTCGGTCCCTCTCCTTGTTCGGGCGGCGCTCGGCATTCAACGTCACCGGTCTTCTAGCCATCGCCGATCCACTTTTCATTTTCCATTTGTTTTGTCTGTGGGTTTTTCACACCTGGTTTCAATTCCCCCATTACCTGTTCATTATTTAACCCTCTGTTTCCCACATGTAATTGTGCGTATTTGTTCCATGTTGATGGCTGTATCTGACGGCTGGTATTTTGTTGCCGGGTTTGTACTATGCACCCGTGTCATTTTCGTGGTACCAGTATATTTCACGCACCATTGTACTGTTTCTATACTGGTGGTTTTCATGTATTAAATGCCTTGTCCACGCATCTCAGCTCTCCTGCGCCTGACTCCTTTTCACCAGTTACCCAAAGCCTCGACACTATAGCGCATTTTCTACATTCACGGGTTAGAGTTGGGTGAGGGCCTCAGACTTTCACTATCACATATAGTCAGGCGGTTGCGGATGGGTTAATAGCAATAGTGGGCGGGTGAAGAAACAGCTGACCCGCGCACCACTAACACACGCTAGCACGCACACACACAACCTGGCTCAAGTACAATCGAAAGCACACACATATTTCAATATAATCCTCAGATGAAGGTTTCCATGCAACAGTTAGGTCTGTTGGATGCATCAGTGCCCTTAGCTGTTTGGGTTAACACAGCTGATGAGGCTTGTATGCTATATGGACGGAGAGACCCCTTCAGGCTTGGGCAGTATGAACTGGGAACCTACCTGTTTCAGGGCAGAACCCGTAGGACTTGTCATTGTCATAGTTCTCAGTCGTAGCACACCAGCGGTAGCCGTCGTCACGCCCCTGAGTGGTGCAACCATCATAGTTCTCCCCTTGGAACGTGAAGGGGAACTTACAGGGAGCTCCGTCCGCGTTTCCACCCAGGGTGAACAGCACTGTAACACAGGAAGTTGAAGGAATGATCTATATAGAGTTTACAGTAGGTTTTCATCATTTAATAAAATGCCATGGCAGTTACGTTGAGCCTGAGTTTGAGTGATTTTACAGAGTCAATCTTAAGCTAACTGAACCGCAAAATCATTCTTTGTCAGGGTGTTACACATCCACTCTGTCCAGACTAAAATGTTTATTGCTACAGTATATCAACAGTCTATAAAACTATCAACAAGATAAATGTTTCACAAGACTTCACTGAGTACGCCATTTTCTCAAGATCAAAGGATAACCAGTTAGGAAGTTTCATAAAGACTGTTGGTCTCATATGAGTCGACTGTAAGCCTATATGTATCAATATGTCTTTGCGCTCATTTATGGTGAGTCTATACCCTAATGTCAGTACCATGGACAGCAACACAAACACACAGACAAATGGATTGATGAAAAGCTTCATGAATCTGGCCCAGCAACACAGAGAAGTGAGAGTATTTTATGACCCAGACAACAACACCAGTTTCCCAGAATGGACTCCCACCCACTTGGTCCAACAGCAACACAGCTTGTTCTAACTAATCACAAACCTCTCACCTGGAGTAACTCCTGGCCTACTCCTCGTCAGAAACTATAGCTAAAACACCACAATAAACGTTCCTTGAGGGACTGCTGAATGCAACACTTAACTTTATACACTCCATGTAGATATCAAAACGCATACTACAACTCTTTTGCACAATACATTCACAGGAACTCTTTAGAGGAAAATGAAAAACACAGCATTTTGGCTCATACTCACATTCATGGGGACAGAAACCGTATTTGCCGTCGTCGTCAAAGTTGTATGTGGTGGAGCACCAGAGGAATCCATCATCACGGCCCTGATTGGTACAGCTGTTGTACTCCTTCCCCATAAACATGAAGGGGAACTTACAGAACTCCCCCTCTGCATTACCAAACTTCACCTTCACAACTGTGGAGAGGAGGGGGATGGGGTGAGGGGAGACGTGATGATCAAACAGAGCTGTATCCGATACTGTGTGCTTCAGCCATTTCATTGGTGAAATGTTAACCGCAAATTGCTTTAAAAACGTGGCATGTATGACCATGAAAAAATAGGTGATAAGTAAAAACAAGTAGGTTTATATATTAGATCAGGATGAACTCTTATTTACAACTCAGACAGTACAGTCTCCAGTACCTTGTCCTTCTCCCAGGGTCCACTGCTCGTCGTCATCAAAGTGGGAGTCTCCCCCGGTGCCTGGCCCAGGAGCAAAGGCATGAGCCAGCAGACCATCTTTACCATCGAAGGGGTAGCCATCTCCATGCTCTGTGGATTCACATAACAAGGGTTAAAACAAAAGGACTCAAGGCACAGATCAGTATACAATTACAGCCTTGCTGGATGGATTCAACTCAGAATAGAACTGTCTCTAAAGTAGCTAGTGTTAGACTTCAACAGTGTAGATCACGTATGGGATGGTGCCATGAAGACATGTAATGAAAACATGTCATTCTGGACTTGTTTTGACCTCTATATGTTCGCCACGAGAATATTGACTTTATGTGAGACACAGGGAACCCAGAGAAAGAGCAACTAGTAACTCACACATAGGCAGGCCTACGGTACTATACTATACGATTAGCAGCACTGAGCACCCATCATCTAATCTAGTTCCCAGCCACTTCCGCCCTTTTGCACAATAGCCGGATGATGAGTAGCCTCGTTAAACCAGTCTGAACGAAGGTGAGAGCAGAATTAAGTCTGGTTTAACTAGGCTACTCATCATCCGGCTTTGCTGACGTTTCATACAGAACATTCAGCAGAATATAAACGTCTAAACTGTTCTGTAATACCGTACCGTTGCGGCCAAAGTTAATCATGATGTCAGCCTCTCCATCCATGAGGCGGGTGAACTTGAGTGGGGTGACGTCACTCCACACTTTGAAGGCCCTTAAGAAGGCGTCATCAATAGTCTCCTCGTCCAGGTCAGGAGAGTGGCCTAGAATCCTGAGAGGTGGAACACAGAGACGAGAAGAAACTGAGGAGGAGACTCATTAAACAGCTCATCCCTGGCTGAAGATGTGCTGCATCATACATCTTACATAATGGGATATTACTGTGTGATTGACTAGGTATGCTTGAGGAAATGCACGTAATGCAAGCAGAGGGACCAATGTCAGCATATAAAACCCTCAAACGTGAGATTCACCTATGTCAAAATGCAGAAGACAAAAGCTTGTACACACCACTCTCTTCTATTTACAGGACGAAAGCAATAGAGCAGAGCTTTCCTAAACCTCCCTTCTGGAGAAAAAGTCCATCAGTCTTCAGGCCTTGCCTATGACTCATGTGGTTGGAATGCTTCATGAGAGAGTCCAGCAACTAACCCCTGCTATGTGAGTCTGTCTGAGCATTACAACCCTCTGTCTCTTGTTGTTTTGGTTAACTTCTCCCCATCTTTGTTTTTCCCATGGTTCATACAGTGAGTCTGTCTGAGCATTACAACCCTCTGTCTCTTGTTGTTTTGGTAAACTTCTCCCCATCTTTGTTTTTCCCATGGTGCATACAGTGAGTCTGTCTGAGCATTACAACCCTCTGTCTCTTGTTGTTTTGGTAAACTTCTCCCCATCTTTGTTTTTCCCATGGTGCATACAGTGAGTCTGAGTGGTCATGAGGACACAGAAAGGGCTGATGTAAACAACAGAACTTTTCTTAACCTCAAATTAAAAATATCAAAACAAGCACACATTGTACAGGAATCTTGGAGTTAGCAGATTGTGGTTGGGTTGGTGGGCAGCACATAGTTGAGGTTTTCATCTCCCCAAAACAAGCTGCAGGCGCTGGAGGAGTCATTTCCTTTGTTCAGCAGTCAGCACATTGCACAGCAACATAGGGAGTTATATGGAGTACAACCCTATTGCACATGGGGTTCAAAGCCTATTGCACAACTCCCTATTCCAAAACACTATTTGGGCCAAACGAACATGTTTTGACCACTGACCTGTAGGTGATGGCGTTTTGCTGCCACTTGGGTTTCCTATGGAAGAAGTTGTATTGGGCAACATCAGGAACTCCACAGCGGGGCTTCTTCATGATCTCCACTGTCTTGGGGTCGATCTCGCCCGTCTCTTGTAGCGAGAAGAACTTCTGCATTTTCTTCAGGGTGTCCTTCAACACCATGAGATTACATCTGTCTTGTGGGCAGCCATAGAACTTGTTCAGATAGTGCTGCAGAAGGGAATAAAAGACAAGCCTATGAGTTGATATAGGCTCTATTCTGATGCCTTCCTATTCTATATAGTGCATTCATCCATGTAGACATACTGTATCAATGAATGCATGAACATTTGTGTGCATTACACAATGAAACATCTCCACTGGGCACAGATGTCAGTTCAATGTCTGTTCCACTTGGTTCAATGTAATTTCATTGAAATGACGTGGAAACAATGTTGATTCAACCAGTGTGTACCCAGTGGGTATCCAACGATCAGGTCTGAAGCCAAAACATTATGAGTTTCATGAATGATGTCATTTTAAAGTAATTCACAAATGGTCGAATGGCATTTAAGTTCTATCTTCCTTAATTAATTGAAAATAACCGATAAAGTAGTTTGAAGCAAAAGTCACATTACATTCCCACTATGAAAAGTTGTTTATGGAACACTTACCAGAGCCACTTCTTTGTCTGTTTTTGGACTATCGTCTCCCGGGAACTTGATAATGGGCGAGGGAGCTGCAGAGGTTTTCTGGAGAAAGGCGATTAACTGTACCAACAACACTTTGAGGACAAGGTGTCGGGGGCTAAATGCCGTGTGGCACCCCATCTTTCCCCGGTGGAGAATCGCTGTGTATGTAATCAGGATGGAGAAAAACAGAACGCGTCTGGGCTGGATGTAGTCCTCTTTCCTCTTCTGTTGCTTTATCTTCTCCTCAACGGGACATTCTGCACTGCAACCCAGGTCTGCTAACTCAGTTGTGCTTACACATGCAATTTTTTATGCTGCTTGCCACGGGAAGTATAGGCTACAGACTGCGCAGTCTCCCCAAATCCGGGAACGTTGGATAAATGTAACCGGAGACCTGTTATAATTACGAGTTTACTGCGTAATTCCTAGCCTCCCTTGGCCTATTCGTTGTATCTGCGCATACATTGAAGCGGGTACAATGATGGCACGAATCCAGCATAAATAGTAGATAGATTGACAATGAAACCAAACAGATAGGGAAAATTCAGCATAAAGAGCGCGCCTTTCTAGGTTACCGACGAACAGAGGCCATGGGACTACAGGGAATGTCTTGTAACGTTTCGATCACAGTACGCAGCATCATCTGGATATGTATTCAACAAAAGTTCAACATTCAACTTCTCGCTACCAATTCTGTCAAGCCGTCTACGCATACAGTTTGACGCATACATTCGATAAATCCAACGTATGCACCACACAGAACGCACCTTCTGCTACCATTTCTGTGAAGCCATCTATACATATAGTTTGATGCATATGTTCAATAAATCCAACATATGCACCACACCGAACGCACTGCAACTACCTCTGCAACGCAATGCTGCAAGACAAATGTAGCTTTCATTGGAAATGAACTTAATTCTGGTGTACCAAAATGCAGTTACTCTGTCGGTGTGTTCGAAGCATAAGTTTTAGCAAATGTTTATGAGCTCCTATACACCGCATTCATCCACTCAGAGGACCAAACACCAAATAAGGAAAGAGACAAATGTTGCGTCAAAACAACCACTTTAACAGTGACAACGAAATTTGTAACGTTGTAATAAAGATAATCTAACGTTTTACCTAATTATATATAAGGAGGGCATTTGCACAACATGTTTCACAACAGCACACAACAAAATTCCAGAGACATATTGAGCAACCAACTGATACCAATCACGACCACACCCAGAGACTGATGGCGGACTAAGCACTCACAAAAATGTCAAGACATGAAAGCACCCTAGCCACACGAACTGACCACTGGTGTAAAGAACAACATTCCATGAATATCGCAAGCACCCAGACACGAATTACCAGAAATACACACACACACACTTAGGTGTGTTGGACTCCGAGGACAACGGACACTGCCAAGGGCCAATGGGAAGTCGACACCACCTGGAGAGTGGACCGTCCCTCCACTCATCGACCAGTCAGGAGAGCGGACCTACTAGACTCAACGTCAACACACTGTTATTTCATTGTATAAATTGGATGTACACTATGTTTCGGGGCTCTCTTCTGCTAGTTCCCTATGAGCTAAACGAAGGAGTCCGTGCATGCTTTGCCAAATATCTTTGTCTCATAATAAACTGCCTTACTATAAACTGAATCACCCGGTCCAACGTCTTGACTTGGTCTCCTTCTCAAATAACTAATCATCAACAGAATGTAGCCTAATATTGCTAGAAATAGTTAAGTTTAACAAAATGTTAAAACCACTGAAAAAGTTGGAACATCAGTTCAAAGGCGCTCTCTAACCAGGCCCTGAAGTTGAGAGTTCACCTGTTCTGTCCTGGCTCCAGCGCCTCTTTTAAGACATTTGTGATTATGTTAGCAAAATGTTTACCTGACACCTGTTGCTGCAAGGAACAGTAAATGTTGTATCCTAGGCCTAGGTGTGGCTTACTACTTCATTCATAGAGAGAAAGGTGCTATCTTGAACCTAAAAGTTATTCAGCTGTCACCATAGGAGCACCCTTTGAAGAACCATTTCTGATTCCAGGTAGAACCCTTTTATTTCCAGGTAGAACCCTTTTGAGTTCCATGTAAAACTATTTCCAGAGCGTTTTAAGGAGTTCTACCTGGAACCAAAAAGGGTCCTACCTGGAACCAAAAAAAGGTTCTCTTATAGGTCAGCCGAAGAACCCTTTTGGAACCCTTTTTCTAAGAATGTACCTTAGCAAGCTTAGACCGCCTACTAATACTGTATCTTACCATAACAAAAAATACGATATTTTTTAATGTTATGTTGACCAAAAAAATATGTATAGCTTCAAATCATGATAAGAAAAGCAATGTTGCTCTCATAGACTAGGCTACATCAAGCACTAGCTATATCAAGCACTAATTCCATGTGAACATGTCATGGAATGCACTTTATTCTGCTCTTTTTTTCACAGCTTCTGAGAGTTTTCTGTTGGACCTTTTGCTGTTCGGACTCTCATGGTGAACAGTGGTGCCAATGCCAACCAATGGATGCAAAGTAAATCATCCCTTAATCTCTTCACACAGCCTCTGTGCTGATCTTGTGCGACTGTCTTTTTATTCCAAAATGTGCCTCTTGGAAAATGTATTATGGAAAATAAATGATCATCTTGGAAAGTTAGCAGTCTATAGCAAAACGAAGGCATTTTCATAATTCAACCACGATGGTGACAATACATCATCTCTAGTGTTGTCATGGAGATTAGAGCCGATATATCGATATTGTGTGACAATCCCACCGATAACCGATATTCAAAAAAGTTAATCTCATGCTTATCTGAACACTTGTGGCCATTATCATGATGTCATTATTGTCACTGTGTAAGAAATCAACATTTGAAGCTAATTTCTTGGACAATTGCTCTTTTGGATGGCAATTTAAGAGAACTCAGTGTGGAACAATGTCACTTTTTAATTTCCTGCTGTAATTGGCAGATATATATATATATATATCGGTATCGATACGTTTTGTCCTCCATAAAATCGCAATCCGACCCAAAAACCCAATTTCACATGGCCCAATAATAGGCCTATGTTCATAGGCTCCTCAGCATGACAGGGATGGTAGAGTATAGCAGCCTATACAACATAATGGCGGTTTGTTGAATGTGTCGAATGGCTCAACAATAGACATCGAGCAGCTTCTGCTTTGATCTTTTCCTTTCATTAGGACTTTACTTACATTTTGCATTTATTTAAATTGTAGTAGACCAAGGAAACCACCAGAGAAAGTCATAAGATGTAACCCACTACAACATTGCATACATGGAGGTTCTCTCAGTCTGGGCCAGATTATGCTCCATCTCTAAATTCTCAGTGTGATGCAATATGAGGTGAAAGGCTGACATCTGGTGGTCATGCTGTGTAAATACATTATGTACTGAAAGAAGTGCAGTCAGGAAAATCATGGGGAACTATTTAATTGGGCACCACACAAGGCAACATAGACTTTGGCTAGCTGTCATTATCTCACTTAGAAATGTGTTTTGTTTAAAGACATAGTAATTCTTGACTCTTGTTTGCTACCTTTGTTTCCATACAGTATTGAACCAATGGCAATCTTGGCCCATATCATCAAGCTGAATGCAGTCCCATTAACATCGTATCCTTGAGCTGTTGTTATACTCTAGAGCAGATATATAGTAAGTAGCCTTCCACGAGCCAGAGCAGCTCATAGGAGCAGGAGTCTGCCCTGTTCGGTGAGGCAGCTTGATGTACAACTACACCCCCTGGACAAGACACTAATCTATCTATCTCCTTAATGCTAAGTGCCAAGCAGTGACTCAGTCGGGGATCGAACTCCCAACCATCCAACAGACATTTAACCACAAGGCCACTGAGTTGGTATAGATAAATAGGCCAATAGTATTTTCTCAAATTTAACCTCCTTGATGCTTCATCATGAAAGGGTTGTGGATTTGTATCATTTCCCTCTAGTGGCTGAACAAAGCCATGCATCTCTTTCTCATCAGTAGCTCACATAGAGCAACACTAGGCCAGCCGCATCACATAGGCTCAGGATCTCTAAGAGATATCCTAACTCCATTTGACATCTCTTTGTTTCTCCTATCACTGTGGATTACCCCTGACAGTATGACTGTGGACTGACTCCTTAATAGAGGAAGCCAAAGGACTTTACCCAGAGATCTGACAGACAGACAGACGGATATACTGTAGCTAGCAAATAGGATTTCTGTGGCTTATCTCACAAACCAATTTCCTGTGCTTTTAGCCAAGAGTACAGTTAATTTTTCATAGCATAGGCCTGTTTGTGGCTGAAGCAGAGTAAATGTAACATCAATTTGCCTACAATATTCTGGGCCTGTCACTGCAGAGCAGGGCTTCATTTCATGCACTGATACATGCAGCCATCTGCGCAGACTGACACGCAGGAAGTGGGACACACACACACACACACACACACACACACACACACACACACACACACACACACACACACACTACACACACACACACACACACACACACACACACACACACATACACACACACACACACACACACACACACACACACACACACACACACAGTCTCATACACACACACACACACACACACACACACACACACACACACACACACACACACACACACACACACACACACACACACACACACACACACAGTCTCATACACACACACACAGATCTCTCACATCTCTGACAAATAGAGAGGGATGCCCATTAAATGTACATGCACCCTGCCTTTTCCAAATAGAAAATGCTGAGGCGTGTAAACTTGGGTAACAGCTAAGTGAATGCCTTTGTGCATATGAATGCAAATTTGCGGGGGATACGGGCATAAAGAGATTGAGATGATAAACTTTGATTTGCATGTAAATTGTTTCTTTTATTCTCTGTTTGTTTACTGCCACAGCTCCTTTAGATTGAAGGCAGCGACTCTCAAGTTCTCGCTCCTCCGTGTGTGTGTGCGCGTGTGTGTGTGTGTGTGTGTGTGTGTGTGTGTGTGTGTGTGTGTGTGTGTGCGTGTGTGTGTGTTCTTGTTGTTTTGATTGCAAATGTCTGCATGTGTTGATCCCCTCCTTTGTATTTTATGTCGTCTTGATGGTTGACTTTTAAAGGGAAACAAACCTGATTGTAATAGAATATGCCGTATAGTACTTCTATCATTTACAATATATAACTTCATACATAGCACAGGGCCTAAACATAAGCATAAACATCCCACATATATTTGATTTAATGGCTAGCAGATATTTTATTTCCATAGGGAAGATGTTCAGTTTGCTTACTCTAGTCTTCTCAAATCAAATTGTATTTGTCACATGCTCCAAATACAACACGACCTTACCGTGAAATGCAAACTTACGAGCCATTAACCAACAACGCATTTCAATAAATAGAGTTAAGAAAATATTTACTAAATAAACTAAAGTATAAAATGAAAAGTAACTCAATTAAAATGACAATAACGAGGCTATATATAGGGTTACAGCTTAGTCAATGTAATTTGTACATGTACAAAATGACATGTATTTAAGTATTTTTGTTGTAGTAGTAGTGACATTAACATTAGAATGTTCCAAAAATTTGAATTTAAGTCAAATGTTTTAATGATATTTTTTCATATATACACTGCTCAAAAAAATAAAGGGAACACTTAAACAACACATCCTAGATCTGAATGAAAGAAATAATCTTATTAAATACTTTTTTCTTTACATAGTTGAATGTGCTGACAACAAAATCACACAAAAATAATCAATGGAAATCCAATTTATCAACCCATGGAGGTCTGGATTTGGAGTCACACTCAAAATTAAAGTGGAAAACCACACTACAGGCTGATCCAACTTTGATGTAATGTCCTTAAAACAAGTCAAAATGAGGCTCAGTAGTGTGTGTGGCCTCCACGTGCCTGTATGACCTCCCTACAATGCCTGGGCATGCTCCTGATGAGGTGGCGGATGGTCTCCTGAGGGATCTCCTCCCAGACCTGGACTAAAGCATCCGCCAACTCCTGGACAGTCTGTGGTGCAACGTGGCGTTTGTGGATGGAGCGAGACATGATGTCCCAGATGTGCTCAATTGGATTCAGGTCTGGGGAACGGGCGGACCAGTCCATAACATCAATGCCTTCCTCTTGCAGGAACTGCTGACACACTCCAGCCACATGAGGTCTAGCATTGTCTTGCATTAGGAGGAACCCAGGGCCAACCACACCAGCATATGGTCTCACAAGGGGTCTGAGGATCTCATCTCGGTACCTAATGGCAGTCAGGCTACCTCTGGCGAGCACATGGAGGGCTGTGCGGCCCCACAAAGAAATGCCACCCCACACCATGACTGACCCACTGCCAAACCGGTCATGCTGAAGGATGTTGCAGGCAGCAGAATGTTCTCCACGGCGTCTCCAGACTCTGTCACGTCTGTCACGTCCTCAGTGTGAACCTGCTTTCATCTGGAAGAGCACAGGGCGCCAGTGGCGAATTTGCCAATCTTGGTGTTCTCTGGCAAATGCCAAACGTCCTGCACGGTATTGGGCTGTAAGCACAACCCCCACCTGTGGACGTCGGGCCCTCATACCACCCTCATGGAGTCTGTTTCTGACTGTTTGAGCAGACACATGCACATTTGTGGCCTGCTGGAGGTCATTTTGCAGGGCTCTGGCAGTGCTCCTGCTGCTCCTCCTTGCACAAAGGCAGAGGTAGCAGTCCTGCTGCTGGGTTGTTGCCCTCCTACGGCCTCCTCCACGTCTCCTGATGTACTGGCCTGTCTCCTGGTAGCGCCTCCATGCTCTGGACACTACGCTGACAGACACAGCAAACCTTCTAGCCACATGCTCGCATTGATGTGCCATCCTGGATGAGCTGCACTACCTGAGCCACTTGTGTGGGTTGTAGACTCCGTCTCATGCTACCACTAGAGTGAAAGCACCGCCAGCATTCAAAAGTGACCAAAACATCAGCCAGGAAGCATAGGAACTGAGAAGTGGTCTGTGGTCTCCACCTGCAGAACCACTCCTTTATTGGGGGTGTCTTGCTTATTGCCTATAATTTCCACCTGTTGTCTATTCCATTTGCACTACAGCATGTGAAATTTATTGTCAATCAGTGTTGCTTCCTAAGTGGACAGTTTGATTTCACAGAAGTGTGATTGACTTGGAGTTACATTGTGTTGTTTAAGTGTTCCCTTTATTTTTTTGAGCAGTATATATTTTTTTAAGTGTGCATGAAGGTGTCTGTAATAGAAAAAAAAAAAAAGAAAACGGTGGGGGAGTGCCAAGATGGAGGCGCGGTGGCTTCAAAACATCGCCCCTTGTCAGTCATCTAGTGTATGTATAAATCACTGGATGTGACAAGGGATGGGAATGGGACAGACTGGACAGACTGGACATGAAGGGTTTCTTCTACTGTATCAAGCCTCTCCAGCGGTACTTGGTCTGCTCCAGTACTACTGATTGACCCCAGTCCAACAGAAGACACACTCACACACTCACTCACACACACACACACACACACACACACACACACACACACACACACACACACACACACACACACACACACACACACACACACACACACACACACACACACACACACACACACACACACACACACCATTCCTTTGGTCCAGTGGCTCTTCTTAGAAGCCATGCAGATCCTCTGATGAATCACCACACCAAACCTCTTCATGATTCTCTAAACGTCCAACATGGTAAAAGTCACAGTTCCTCTACATACACTTCCACCCTCTCCTCTCACTCAAAGTTGTAGAGAGGTTCTGGTGGTAGTAGAACTTAGGAGGATGGATTGGCATACACAGCTTTGAGTGAAACAGACTGGGACTGGGAAAGCCATGTCCCTCCTTGCATGCCTTAGTATTCGAGTCGATGTGGTGAAATGGAATCGTAGTTGTTATGTTGAGAGCAATTAAGACTGACGCAGAAAGGTTGGCAATCAGTCTGGTAGGATTGGTTGTTTGAAATGATTAAGCAATGGTTGCTGAGTAAACAAAACCCAACATCTTCCCCCTGACCAATTCATTTATTTTAGGTAAGTTAAGATGGCTAAGCACTGTGTTAGCGAATAGTATGACACATATTATATCACTCAGTTTGAAACATTGTGATGATGAATTATAGAACATAAATCCATTATCTTGGACATATTTTATTTATAAGCGCTCTAAGTCACTCCAGCACTACTGGGTCATTATTGTTGCATATTGTGTCACTGCTCCTCTCCACACCTGGGTTCAAATACTATTTAAAAACATTTACAATCCTTTATATGTACTTGGTTGAGCTTGCCTGTCACAATTAACCAATGGAATAGTCCCAAAAGTGTAAACCCTTCCCATCTGGCACTTTTATATTATACACTTTTATTAATATTTCACGTATTTGAAATATTTCAAATAGTATTTGAACCCAGGTCTGCTCCTCTTGGATGCTTGCAAACTACCAAAGTTCGTTGAAATGCAATGAATCACAGCTTTTGACTGACTGACGTGTTGTATGTGAAATCTGAGTGCCCGGCCCAGAGAGCAACATGAACAGAATTGTTTTATTTAATGCTTTTCCCCTCCATTCTGTTTCTCTTTTAGTGTTGACGTGTAAACACTGATGCAATAACGCATTCCATTATAGCGCTGAGATGAAGAGACGTGCGTCTCGTCTCCCATGGCTCCTCTCCATCTCAATAATAGGTCAACAGCTGTATTTAAAACATTTATACATTTTTGGCAGTTGCAAAGGTTAGCAGCGGTGGCGGCGCTCCGAGATGCAATTGGAGCTCAGATCAGCAGTGAATCTCTATGGAGATGAGGGAGGAAGAGGTGGCTTTGATGAGTGCAGCATGTAAATGATTTGTATTGTGTTTATTGGACAAGGGGCCGACCCTGGCCCTGCGTCACTACCAGGCAGAGATCCTCATGCTCCTGCTGCTCCACCCTGTGGTGGGGCCTCGCAAATACACCTCATAGAAATGACCAAGAGAGAGCAAGGCATCAGAACCTAGTCTTTGGGTTTTATTCTCTCTCACTCTCACTCTCTCTCTCTCTCTCTCTCTCTCTCTCTCTCTCTCTCTCTCTCTCTCCCTCTCCCTCTCCCTCTCTCTCTCTCTCTTTTATTTGTTTTCTTCCTTAACCTCCATGACTGTCAGACAACAGGGATTTAGATTAGGCATCAGAGTTTTTAACGTGAAGTAGTACATATATCATTTCGTCATCTCAATACAAGACAGATTAACAATCAGAATCAGCACCACTAGGCAATGATGGCACCGTTGGGCCTGTATGTATATGTTTTAGAGAAATTCAAATATTGATGCCTTTTTCACGTCTAAGACAAATTACTCTCAAAAGATATCCCAGAGAGGTACGTACCCAGACATGGAAATGAAATATGAATGGTTACCTTGAATTGCTTTTAGTAATTGTAAAATATTCAAAGTGGTATTTATGGAATGGAAAGCCTCACTCCCCTGCTTGCTATGCACAGGCTGGCAGGCTGACAGTAGGGGATTAATCTTTCAGTGGTTGTTCTGATTCGGCCGTCACAGAAGAAAATGAATAGCCTTGATAAGTCATGTTCAGGTTTGGATGTACCTGCACCGCTGGTGAGGGATGTGAATGAAATATGATGGAAGTGAGTGAAAGCATTCTGTCTGACAGTCTGACAGTTCTAAGAGCTCTGCTGCAGATTAGCTCCTGATGCTGTTTGTACATGTCAGGTGGGGACAGGGAAAATTGTGTTTCTAGTGATTACTGTTTGTGAAGGAAATTAGCATGATGAGTAGAAATTACATGTAGTCAATCAATGGTCTTAATGTCTTTACCTGTGGCCTGTGTATGATTTAAAGAGCATATCACATTTTGTTTTAAAGAGCTATAATGTATTTTCCAGAGTCCTATTTCTGATCTCAAGCTAGTAATTTAGCTTCCTTCCTTCTTCAAAAGATTGACATATGTCATAAGTGCTTTGTGATAGAAGAACACATGTGAGATTCCTTATTTTAGTAAATGCGCTCCAGTTGTTAGGTTTGACCTATAGTAAATCTCAAGAGAAAAAATCATGGTAGAATAGTAACTAACTGATGACTGACTCTTAATGGAGGGTATGTATAGGCACTTTAGAAGGACATGTTCCCAGGCCCCATTACCTTGTCTCTGGGGACAGGGAGAGCAGATGCCGAGGCCCAGGCTAGGAGAACACAAATCCCTCTTTGAACATGAGGTGGTGGAACATCTCTCTAATCCATTCTCCCTTCTCTCCTTCTTTCCAGGGGGCTCGTATCATCACCTGGCACTAATGTATTCCAACCCTAGTCTGTCGTCTTAATAATGGGTTGTTTTTTGTGTATGGGAGTGTGACGTGTGTGTGTGGGTGTGTGAGACTGTGTGTGTGTGTGTGTGTGTGTGTGTGTGTGTGTGTGGCTGTGATTGTGCTGTGATTGTGATGTGTGTGACACTGTGTGTGTCTGTGTGTGCTTAGTGGCTGAGATGACCTCATCATTGAGTATAGCCTGTCTGCCTCTCTCTAGTCTACTGTGAGGTCTCCAGCAGCTTGTCCCTCAGGCTCTTAATTCAGAGAATGTGTAATACACCCAGGTAAGCAGGTTTAATCTGCTTTGGGCTTGCATACAGAGCAGACGGAATTTGATTTGATTTGATGTGTATCTACCCGCTTTACATCAAACAGCACATTTCAACAGCTGGGCTCAATATGAGTTTTGACATGTTTTTTTTCTCTTTTCTTTTAAACTTAAATCTCCCTCACATCCGAACTGGTTCAAACAAATCTCCCTCAGTCACCTTATTGGCCCTGCTTCCTGGAAAAACGTAATAGCTTTAAAGCTCAATATGGCATTGTTATGGTTTCGTACCCTCTGTCACAAATTCCAGACAGAAGTGAATTTCCTATTCCCTGTCAATAACACCCAGAGTATCACCTCTGAAAGTGAGGAAGCATGATTCAATAAACCTGTCACTTATTTTTTTCACTTTGACCCCTTGTTACCCTTGTTAGTCCAGGGGAGTTGGATTACTGTTGCTTTTCCACCATGCATGTAACCTTTATAGCCTTCCCAAGAAACAGAAACACATCAGACTGGCTATATCAGTTCCTCTTTGGCCTACACTGTCCACACACCCCAGTCATTGTGCAACTGTTTTCAGGCCTCTCTCAGAATCACACACTGGTAAAGAAGTCGCCTGTGCTGGACATTTTTAATGTTTGTGCTTTTCTAATAACTAATTTCTGTGTTCTATTCATGTGCTTTTCTAATAACCATTTTCTATGTTCAAGCAAGTGACTGACTGAACGAAGCCTCACTATCAGTATCTGCAATTTGGCAGTACGCCCAGACCTTTGTTTTGAGAACAAAAGATATCTCAGTTTCAAGGTCTCGGCTTAGAGAGAGCCTTGTGAGGTATTGGTCTGTCACATGTTATGAGCCAGTATTGTTCAGTCACATGAATGAAACAAAACATTATTGATGAATTAATTATGCTAAATCATGCAAATATAACTTGTCTGTGTATTGCCGTATACAGCATAAGACAACTGCTGGGACTGCCCCAGCAGAGCTCCTGATTGACATGTGTACTATGGTGCATTGAGTTGGTTGGAACCTCTCCAGGGTGCTCATAGTAATAAAGGTTGATTCATTTAAGATTGACTTTGAGTGTACCTGGTTGTAATTTCCATGACGCACTGTGTATATATTTTACCTTTATTTAAATAGGCAAGTCAGTTAAGAACACATTTTTATTTGTGCACCACCCTATGGGACTCCCAATCACAGCTGGATGTGATACAGCCTGGATTCAAACCAGGCACTGCAGTGATACCTCTTGCACTGAGATGCAGTGCCTTAGAGCACTGCGCCACTCGGGAGCCTTATATCACTGATTCACTTTTAGTCACGTAGCCTTAAACCAGTGGCCTTGTTGATCCAGATACTATTACTGATCATGCAGCTCTTCAGACTGCAGAGGCATGCTACTGGATGTTGTCACCACAGAGACTGGCCTGGCCTGGCCTGCATGGTAGGTTATGAAAACAGCGTTGTGTTGTGATGCGTGTTAGCAGGCGGCGGCCCGGAGGTGGTTCCATGTATGAGCCAGTGTTCTGGTCATGGAAGCCCATGCCTCCTCCTATTTCTGCAGCCTGTGATCTAGGATCTGGGTCCTGTTGTATAGGCCTGCCAGTCTGTGGCCCGTAGGCCCCCTCTCTAACTAAGCACCAGATGGCACGCCACCTCTCTCTCCTTTCTCCGCCTGCCCGCCAGGGATGTTAGTTTACAGGATATTGGAAAAGACCTGTGTCAGGAAGTGGAGGCCCACAGGCCATTGTGGAGCGGAGGTGGTGTTGCTCTAGATTACTGTATCACCTCTCTCCAGGTAACAGCAGAAGTTGTGTCTGATGGGTGACAGGTTTGTGTGTTTGGGGGATTGTAAAGCACTGGGATCAGAGCCTTGTGTTGAGCACAGGAGGTTGGTGGCACCTTAATTGGGGAGGACGGGCTCGTGGTAATGGCTGGATTCGTGAAATGGTATCAAACACATGGCTTGATGCCATTCCATTCGCTCCGTTCCAGCCATTATTATGAGCCGTCCTCCCCTCAGCAGCCTCCACTGGTGTTGAGATACCCAAATATAAGGATGTCTTGAATGAACTCTCTATATCTATATAATAAAGATAGGTTGTGTATTATGCTTTTGCGTTATGTCTGTGTATTAGGTTTGTGTAGTGGGTTTGTGTAGTGGGTTTGTGTAGTAGGTTTGTGTATTGGGTTTGTGTGGTAGGTGTGTGTAGTGGGTTTGTGTAGTAGATTTGTGTAGTAGGTTTGTGAAGTAGGTTCGTGTAGTGGGTTTGTGTATTAAGTTTGTGTAGCAGGTTTGTTATCCTCTAGTTTTCAGTGCATGTTTCTTAGTTGTGGTATGAACATTTTATTTCTATGTAAAATAACTAAAGGCACATGACAGGCATGTTAGACAGAGTGTATTTTATCTTTAATATGGGAATGTGACAGGGAATGAAATGAATCAGTGCTCTGTGCTAACCCCAGCAACATTAATATGCAACCCGGATAGACGGCCTAACTGTAATTTATATGATATTCCCAGAAGAATCATTATTATTCCCAGGTCTTGGCAGGAACATTTGGCCTATAAAGAAATTAACTTTGTCTCTTTGCTAAGTACACCAATACATCAGGCTGTAATCTCTTCCATAGATGAATCATATTTCATATTACGCAAGGCGAATGTATTCATATTGCATATTTTTCTAATTTCTCCTGTCTGACCATCTGTATGTATTTAGTCTTACCAAGATGAATCCTCTGATCCTATTGGGTCAGGGCTGGAGGCAGGTGTTTTGATTACACCAATAGGAGTAAATAAGAGCTGGTGTCAGGACGTAATCCTACACATCATTTTTTATATCTCTGTAATATATCAGGGACAGTGATTTCCCTCACCAACAACATTGTTAGACCCGCTTTGGTGATTACGGTGTGTGTGTGTGTGTGTGTGTGTGTGTGTGTGTGTGTGTGTGTGTGTGTGTGTGTGTGTGTGAGTGTGTGTGTGTGTGTGTGTGTGTGTGTGTGTGTGTGTGTGTGTGTGTGTGTGTGTGTGTGGGGGAGTGTGCGTGTGTTGTGTGTGTAGTGTGTGTTTTGAACAACGGTGAATGGGTGGGGGTGGACAATATGCCCTGAAATTTCCTACAGCATTGTGAATATCACTGACGTAGGAAATTGCACTCTGTGTCCTCAGATCAGAGTGCTTAATCATTTAAGAGGACCAATCCTTGAAAGGATTACAGGGAGGGGGTGAGAATGGGGAAGGCAGGGGGTGAGGAGGGGTTTGAGAGAGGTGGGAGAGGGGGGATATCGAGGCCTATTGGGTTTGAGAGAGGAAAGTGCAGAGGTCACAATTCTACATACCTCTGTTGACCCAAATTCTACAATACCCAGATTTTCCCAGGAAATGGAAGTATTAATTCTGATCTCTTTTCTCAGGTTAAATGTGTAACCTTTTTGATTATAGTACTACACAAGACAACTAGATGATGAAATTGGTCATGTCAGGTTATGTATGATTTGAGGTTTACTTGACACAGGTCGTGCACAATGTGCACACTCACCTAACAGCAGACAACACTAACTGCAGGTACAGTATGTTTGTTACTGTATGTCCGCAGTCTTACAGTACATTTGCACTCTGCAATTCACTGATGTTCTACACTTGTCTGGTCTTCCCTAAGGCATCTCCCCTAGTGTTAGACAGGACGTGTAGATGGAGGTACAGACAGATTGCTACTGGTGTTAATGTAAACGATCGGCCTGTCAGGCAGAGCTTATGTTTCTTAATCTCCTGCTTCTGCCTTAACATGATCAAAGTGATGCAAATAGAAGCCTGTATTGATTTACGGCACCAGGCCTGTTTATGCATTTATGTCACCTATCTGCAGTTCCCATCTGTGTTTTAAAAGTCCTGTAAAACTGCCTGGAACCCATAGATGTCAGTCTCCGTAAAGCAGTGATTCTCTGGCCCCATGGGTCGCATGTTCCTGTCACAATTAGGTTATGAGTGAGGATTTAGATACAGACAGATGATTATTTTGACCTTATGTTTGGTTTGGGTTACAGATGGGATGCTATTCAGACTATAATCCCCCAGTTCCTCATCCTGTCAACCTTTACTCATACCCTACTTTCTGTCTGATGTGTTACAACATACAGTAAAGTACCCATATTGGGTCTTCATTTGAGCCAGTTTGCTATAGCAGGAAAATAATCCTGCAGCAACAGGAAATATGAATTATTAAGTGGATTATATTTAATTGACATTTTTGTAGGGGTTGATACATTTTTTTGTAAGGGAAAATCAAGTCTGAAATTTTTAAGTGGAAATTACAAACTTCAGAAGCCTTTATAAACCTCAAATTCTCTACACGTTTGACATTTCCTGCATTCCAGGAAAGTTCTAACTCCCAGGCCCAGCGATCTGAACAGCACCCATAGGCTCCTCTAACTCCCAGGCCCAGCAATCTGAACAGCACCCATAGGCTCCTCTAACTCCAAGGCCCATCAATCTGACCAGTACCCATAGACTCTCTAACTCCCAGGCCCAGCAATCTGAACAGCACCCATAGACTCTCTAACTCCCGGGCCCAGCAATCTGAACAGCACCCATAGGCTCCTCTAACTCCCAGGCCCAGCAATCTGACCAGCCACAATGAACTCTCTGTCACAATAAGGCATGCTGATTAGGACAGCCATTGCAGGAAAATGAAAATGAATTCATATGGCTCTGGAGAAGTGTCGTATGGAATTGTTGCCAGCCAGGGTCAGCCTTCCAGACGGATAGTGTATGCAAAGTAATTCATCCACTCGCATTATCCCAATAATGATATATTTCAGGGATTATGAATTGGGATGTTTCCTCGCTACAACGCTTTAAATTATATTTAGGAGAGGGGCGTTAAGATTACTGCTGCCCTTTAATTTCAGAGACGGAGCACGTTGTCACCATCTGCATGAAATCTTATTCTAATAGCAAAGAGCAATTTTTGGGGTATAATCACCTAGGCGACCATTACACCAATGACCCGGCCCGCCCGCCTTCCAATCACATTCTTCAACAGAGCGTTTAGTGCCTTTGTGGGGGAATGTGTCGTGCGTTAAGACTGGTTGAATTAGAAAAGAAAAATGAAAGAGCGGAATGATTTTTATTCATGTGAGTTCCTCTCATGGAACATTACTGCACTTCATTTCTACCTTTGGAAATCTATGCAGAATGAGAAACGTATTCATTTCCAACTGCTTCTGCATGATTGTATAGCCTCTCCTCTTCTCATTTTTTCACGTATTAACTAACAAATGTGTTTTTCTCTTTGCAATAAATCCTGTGATCAATCATTGATTCTTATAACAGTCACACTTTGTTGTAATATGTTTTCATATCTGCAAAAAAGTAGCTGAGTGTAGGTCTAACATGTCAAAGTAGTACTGTACATGTCAAAGTAGAAAGTCTATTCCCGCTATAGCTCTGTGAGTGGGCAGTGTATAGCCTTCTATATCAGATTTCCGGCTTCAGTAAAGGTGTGTATTTTCCACACGCTAGGCCCGTCAATCAGGTAGTGTGTGTGTGTGTTCGTGCGTGGATGGATGGTGGCCGTCAGGTTCCTAATTGATGACTGGTGGGTGAGTATCGGAAGCAGTCAGCTGGCAGCTGAGGAGAGATCCGCTGGTAGGTTGGTACCCCCTTCTATCAGATGTTTCTTTGAACCTCCAGATTAGGAGGTGCAGACACACGTTTAGACGCCACATGGGGGAGCACAGCAGTGTCGCCCTGCACCCCCTCTCCTTCCTTCCTCTGGTCCAAAATCCAGGGACCCCGCGGCATACTACAAAGGCAACAGTTGAGTCTAAAGACGGGAAATGTCCCACTGTTTTTCTCCCAGCAAATATGTCTACCCTGTGATTCTTGGCTTTAGTCTCTAAATGGAAACAGTGTTGTTTCTTTTCTTTCACACTACAGCCAGCAGCTAGAGTAGAGTGCCAGAGTAGTTTCCTCAGGATCTGTTTGAGCCCTGCGTCGCCCCCTAGTCTGCCCCCGCCTGGCCTTCATTAGGCCTGCTTATTGGTCACAGACTAGACTTGTGTGTTATTCCTCACGCGAAAGGTGCCGAGGAAATTGCTGAGTCCTATCGGTCGTAAGACATCTCCTGGCTGCGATTTCCTGGGTTTGCTTTGCACGCGTGGCCGGTGTCTGCCTGCCCGATGGCAGGGGGGATAAAGAGAGCTTACAGAGAACTGGGGCTCAGACTGGCCCTGGCAGGCCCCTCACACACCACACAGGCCTCAGCCTCACTGGAACCTGATATCGCCACATCATCAGTGGGCCGGACACACAGCCCTGAGGGGCTCCACTCACTCTGTCCTATGTTTGGCTTTGCTAACCCTTGTACCTTTGAAAGTTCCTGTGCTCACACTTACAGGAAAATACAGAAACAATATATAAATTAATGTGCTGAATGTAAACATCATGTTTTAATGTAGTTAGTAGATTATTGTTAGATGCTTTTCAAGCTCACACACTGCATTATTTGTTTACTGCTAATGCAGTCTGCTATGCATACAAAATGTGCTCCGACAACTTTAGGCCTATTCATCATGGGAACATATAACAACGCTAGAACATGCTTCCATACTGTGTTCCACCCTGTGTCAAGACTATTCGTGTACTGTGATCCAGTAATGGAAGTATGTCATGTCATTGCTATACTGAGCATATGATGTGTGTGTGTGTGTGTTAGTGTGTGTGTGTGTGTGTGTGTGTGTGTGTGTGTGTGTGTGTGTGTGTGTGTGTGTGTGTGTGTGTGTGTGTGTGTGTGTGTGTGTGTGTGTGTGTGTGTGTGTGTGTGTGTGTGTGTGTGCGTGTGTGCGTGTCTATGTGTGTGTGCTCTGTGCCCTGGACGAAGATGAAAAGTTGTGTGGACTTGTAACCCCTCTTCCCCCGCCGGTAATCACCCGGGAGCCCTGTAATCCCTGGTGCATGCAGATGCTGCTGCCAGGAATATTACTGTTCATAATATTAATCTGCTCTCATATTCCTTTCTTTTACCAAGATGAGGCTTCCTCACGCGCCATGTTCTTATGGGAATTAACTGTACTACAAGGGGATTCATCCAGAGGTAGATTTCTCCTCCTCGTCAGAGAAGGGATCAAGCCTTAACCCAGCCTGAGGTCGTTTCAGTATCAGTGATTTAAGGAACGGAACACCCCCTCGCCAAACCGTCCTCACATCTCCATATCCTCATAAACACTCCTCAGAGACATGAAAGACGACGTTCCTCCACAGTAGGGACTCTCTCCAATCCACGTCCCGGCCCACATGAATCATGTCAGCTGAATGCCGATCCAGAGGGAGGTGGGCTAAAGCTGCTTTAAGGTGCTATGTCGTCCTCCCAGCAGGCTGTGATACCTGGCTTAGCAGCAGGTAAACCCAGTACCACAGGCTGGGGACAGCTACTATTGTCTCCATCCAGCTGATCAAAGACACTGACACAGCACCCGTATCACTAGAACAGGAATGAATGGGAATCATCATCACCCAGGCAGATGGGTTCAGTTCAGGCGTGTGGTTGAAACCTCTTTCCATCAGTCTTTAGACTATCATTTGGTTGTGTACTATCGGTTAAACATGTCTCCCGGAGGCAAGGTGGATTTGTGCTTTTTCATGTATCTTTGAACAACTGCCGGTCGAATGGTACATAAATGTATGAAGACTTAGTGAAGCTAATGACTGAAATTAGTTTAACCATGGAGTGGCTTTCATCGAGGTGTGATTACACTCATACTGTTAGCATTACTCAGTGTTGTACCTCTCACTCCCCCTCTCTCTCTTGTTTCATCACTGTAGTGGAGTGAGTTCATCCACAGTGCTGCTTCACATCACAACACAGTAACTAATAATTGCTTACAGATATGTGAGTGGATCTGTAGTCTTGCGAGCTGGAACAACAACCACAATCCCACAGTCCCACTGTCCTCAAATGGCTTCCTACTGTTTATTAGTTGATGGTTTCCTTCCATTGATGGCCTGTGCATGTACTTGCATGAAATGTTTGAGTTGCTGTGGAATTGGATGCAGTCAGTCCACTGTGGAACAGACTGGCGGGTGTATATATAAATGCAATCAGGAAGGGGAGGTGAGATGCAGAGTGTGTGTGTGTGTTTATGTGTGTGAGTGTGAGGTGCGACTGCGGAGCAGAGGTGGCAGTGGCGTGTGAAATCTGTTGGGCAGGATTGACAGCAGGATGACTGATACCTGTAAAATAAAATATACCTCTGAGAGAGGAGATGATTCTCCTTTGTGTTTTACAAAACACCCTCCATGACACCGCTGAAGGATTGCTTCATCCCTGAGGAGAGAGAGAGAGAGGGAGAGGGAGGAAGAGAAGAGAGAGAAAACAAAGCCTATCCGAAGTTAGGCTGATATGATGAAGAGAGAGAGACAGAGCGGCCCAAAGCCGACACATTCTGATTGTTTTGATGTCTGGGAAACACACAATCAATTATAAAGGCTCAGTGCATAGTAGAGCTGTTTGTTCTGTTTCCAGACAGAGCAGAACAACTCAACTGATAACTTGTAATGGAAAATCATTCTATTGAAACAGTGGAGCATTTACATGGCTCTACGTTGATGTATCGACTTCACTATGTAAAACCTATCGAGTCGATTAGAACATCAACATTATTTCTACATTACCAGGATGTGTTTCCTTGCTAGATTTTGAAGGAATGGGACAAAGAAGAAAGGTGGAGGGATGTGTAATTTCCCCTATTGATCCATGATGTGAACTCGTGTTGGTCTGGGTGTAAATGACCTGGCACCTGGTAACCCCTGGCTTCTCTCTACAGGCATATTAGTCACCATTAGGTGCTCTGGGGTCACCTTGCTATGAGCTTCTTTATCCCCGATGGAGGTGACATAGTCAGAGTGCCACTTTGCATAACATTAGACTAGTGTCTTAACCTTGAACCAGGAAAATCTATTCTCCCATAGTTAGTGAAGATTTACAATACACTGCTATAAGGCCTTTGGGATTTAACCATCATCGTCACACTATCTGAACCCCTATCTCCCTTTTATGTATATCCTGGCTGTAGCGTGGGTGGGTGGGTGCGTGGGTGGGCGGGTGGGTGGGGGTGCGGGTGGGCGGGTGGGTGGGTGGGGGTGCGGGTGGGCGGGTGGGTGGGTGGGTGGGTGGGGGTGCGGGTGGGCGGGTGGGCGGGTGGGTGGGTGGGGGTGCGGGTGGGCGGGCGGGTGGGTGGGCGGGTGGGCGGGTGGGTGTCCTGTTAGCTATCAGTATAAATGCAGACCACCAGCCATGCATCCACTGGGTAATTATTCAATTTCCAAGATAAATCTGGTGTATAGTGTCATATCCATCATGGCTGTCACCTCTTATACAGAGAGGTAGGGCACTAAATGGAAGGCTTTTTGCTCATATGCACTTCTATATAGTCATCAATTCTGAGCAGTCCATTCATTGTTTCGTTTGACAGACGGGAGCTAATAATGAACGATCAGCCAATGCCCCTCAAACTGAACAGAGGAGTCAGAGTGAGAACACAGAGGCCTGTGTGTGTGTGTGTGTGTGTGTGTGTGTGTGTGTGTGTGTGTGTGTGTGTGTGTGTGTGTGTGTGTGTGTGTGTGTGTGTGTTGTGTGTGTGTGTGTGTGTGTGTGTGTGTGTGTGTGTGTGTGTGTGTATTTGGTGCCATAATTCTGTGGGCACATACAGTATTAGACAGGGCCTGTTCCCATTTCTCTCTTCCATCCAGAGAGAGAATCCTATCCTCGTCTCCGCTTTCACGGTTGCTGTCCTGTGTCCTGTATACATGCAGACAATGTCCGAAATGTGTAACGATCAATATTTTGACCAGCTATCTAATCAAGAGAAACCACCTATAAACAAGTGTTAACAAAGGTTTCCGTCTGATACCAGCGTGGGTTTACAGCGTGTATACATTGGGAATGGATGTGAAAACAGTGGTTTGGTCTTCAGACCGTGTCTACAGGGGGATCCTAAACCTTGTCCCTGCCTTGTTAGACAGTAATAAACATTGCTTGTCCACTCAGGAGCAACATGGGAAAAAGATTTAGGCGGAGGCAGTGGGATGATGTTTTTGTGATGTGTTGTTTTGGTGAACATCAGATTAGGGATGTTACTCTTGATGTAAAGCTAAAGAAAGGCTTTTGGGCTGATTGGGGTCACGGCAGGTTATGTGATGTACTGAACAGCTATATTCAGGCAGTATTGGGGAGATTTGGGTTAGGCTAAAAGATGACAACAATATTTCCTCTTTCCTTAATGTTTTTTAGGCACTAATGTTGTGAAATGTATTCAAAAGACACAACTGAGTCCTATGCTCAGTAATGTTATGTTGTGTCTTTTGAATACATTTTGGGACTATAGTGCATCAATGACAAATTATAATCTATTATTCAGGCATCAAAATATTGATGTAGACAAAATAAACTAAACAATGTTTTTAATACAAACATTGTATGACCTCATAAAATTATAAGCAAACCATGATTTTCTTTTTTACAAAGAACAAAAATGTGATTGGCTCAGTCAATGACTTTCATTTCTCAGAAAGATGGGTTTGTGTTGAAAAGGGGGGATCATTTTACTCCTATGATTGAAAAACAGCCTGAAAACATCCACCATACAACTAATGTGCTATTTGGTGCCAGATACAAGACATCTCATCTGACACTCTTTGATATTAGTTGTTCAACAAAAGAGGGAGCGACAATTCATTGTAAAAAAGTGTAATTTAATGACATACACTGGCCTATGTATTAGGGATATTAGTTTAGAATATGGATACCCTCCACATCTACCACCTCCACAATCACACAATAGATAGCAATAGCCCCCGTGATGGTAGTCTAGGAGGCCCAGGCTGGCTGAAATGCTAAGATATGTCATGTGTTTCATGCATGGCTGCTCCTGATGTATTTACAGTAATTGATTCTTTTCAACGATTTCCAAAGCCGCCTTGAGATCCCGCTGGCTCTAGCTCTCTCTTGCATGTTTTAAAGGGGAGTGCAGTCACGTCACGCATGGCTTAATTCCACAGATACGCACGCCACGGTGAGCCGCCTCTCCGGTAATTCAGTCTGGCCTTTTCACACGGAGGTGATCACCTCGCCCCTGGACAGGACACAGGGGTAACAGACACAGGGGTAACAGGGGTGCAGGGGGGCTGGGACTGGCCCCTATAGAGCCCCATACTGTGGCTAATGCCCACACCACTCACACACACTCCTGATCTCTGGTTAATCCTTACACACACACACACACACTGATACACCCACCCACACATATACACTAATACACACAGACCTAGACACCCAACCATACATCTTCAACAACAAAACCTGTCATCATATTTTCTTCTATGCCATATTAACATAGGTTGAGTAGTGACACTGTAAGGAGGTTCTTTCTCTAGATGTGCATTGTGTTGGGGTCACATGTGGCAGGTGAGATAAGATGGCTGGATCTTGACTGTTCCTCCTATGAGCATGAGAGAGGCCAATTCAGAATCTTGACTTATCAGAATGTTGATGAGGGACTTGAAGTCTTTTGTGACTCTTACATTCATTCAAATAAAACTGAGTGCAATGAATATCATCAACATAAATTATCAAATTTAACCCTATGAAGTTCAAGATAAGTTCAAACAAATTCCAAGATTGTTTTGTTTAGCTTTTGTTTGAAATGGCACACCTATATGTCATATTGTTCTAGAGTCTACAGTAACCTATATGTCATATTGTTCTAGAGTCTACAGTAAACTATATGTCATATTGTTCTAGAGTCTACAGTAACCTATATGTCATATTGTTCTAGTCTACAGTAACCTATATGTCATATTGTTCTAGAGTCTACAGTAACCTATATGTCATATTGTTCTAGAGTCTACAGTAACCTATATGTCATATTGTTCTAGTCTACAGTAACCTATATGTCATATTGTTCTAGTCTACAGTAACCTATATGTCATATTGTTCTAGAGTCTACAGTAACCTATATGTCATATTCTTCTAGAGTCTACAGTAACCTATATGTCATATTGTTCTAGAGTCTACAGTAACCTATATGTCATATTGTTCTAGAGTCTACAGTAACCTATATGTCATATTGTTCTAGTCTACAGTAACCTATATGTCATATTGTTCTAGAGTCTACAGTAACCTATATGTCATATTGTTCTAGTCTACAGTAACCTATATGTCATATTGTTCTAGAGTCTACAGTAACCTATATGTCATATTGTTCTAGAGTCTACAGTAACCTATATGTCATATTGTTCTAGAGTCTACAGTAACCTATATGTCATATTGTTCTAGTCTACAGTAACCTATATGTCATATTGTTCTAGAGTCTACAGTAACCTATATGTCATATTGTTCTAGAGTCTACAGTAACCTATATGTCATATTGTTCTAGAGTCTACAGTAACCTATATGTCATATTGTTCTAGAGTCTACAGTAACCTATATGTCATATTGTTCTAGAGTCTACAGTAACCTATATGTCATATTGTTCTAGAGTCTACAGTAACCTATATGTCATATTGTTCTAGAGTCTACAGTAACCTATATGTCATATTGTTCTAGAGTCTACAGTAACCTATATGTCATATTGTTCTAGAGTCTACAGTAACCTATATGTCATATTGTTCTAGAGTCTACAGTAACCTATATGTCATATTGTTCTAGTCTACAGTAACCTATATGTCATATTGATCTAGTCTACAGTAACCTATATGTCATATTGTTCTAGTCTAGAGTAACCTATATGTCATATTGTTCTAGTCTACAGTAACCTATATGTCATATTGTTCTAGAGTCTACAGTAACCTATATGTCATATTGTTCTAGTCTACAGTAACCTATGTGTCATATTGTTCTAGAGTCTACAGTAACCTATATGTCATATTGTTCTAGAGTCTACAGTAACCTATATGTCATATTGTTCTAGTCTACAGTAACCTATATGAATGTCTGATATACAGATAGTAGCCTTCCCACCCAGTGAAATGATGCACACACAATGCAAAAACTGACATATCCAATGGCTTACAACTCCTCCTGTACACTACAACAGCTTTTATATGTAGTGTGTTGTTGCTGGTAAACAACAGAGAAGTTATTTTAGAAATGAGGCAATTAAGCAGATCCAAAATGAATACAACCCCCTTCTGAAGCCAGCACATGGCGGGCGATGTCATTTGCATGCCTTTGAATAGCTAATCTCTGAGGGGATTTCCTTCACATGGAATTCTCAATGCCATGCGCTCTTTGTTTTAAACACAGAAAACAAACAAACAAAAGCAAGCAGCATCCTGGGTACAGCAGAGTAGTTTCTGCTCCCCCCTCCTCTCCTCCTCCAACCTCTCCCCCTCTCTCTTTCTCTCTCTCTCTCTCTCCTCCCTCCTGTCTGGTCAGATGACCTACAGTAGACTGACAGTGGCTACAAAGACCATTACTCATCAGCTCTTTAAAAAAAGAAGGCTGGACTCTTATTAGATGAACAGAGAGAGGAGGGAGAGAAAAATAAAAAGTGTGGTCTCAAGTTGAGCGCAGATCTTTTCTTTGGGTCTTAATTAGAAAGCTCATCCATCATGGTCGGAGCGTTTCTATTCATTGCGGTGATTGGGGGACATGACAAATGAATGTGGGAATAAACGGAGTGTCAGGGCCAAGCGGGAGATGGATGTTCTCCTGGCAAGAGGAGAGGGATAAGTACAGTGAGCGCTGGCCGCTAGCCAAGGCCCCCGTGCTCCCATCTCTCCACGGATCACCCTCGGGCCAGCACCAGGAGTACAGCACATCACGGTCCTCCCACAGACCCCACCTCACCCCCTATTTATTAGTAAATGAACACCTTGTCAGAGATACGCTGACTCCCCCCTCTCCCCCCTCTCCCCCCAGCTCCCTCGCCACCTCCCCCCACCCCACTCTCCTAACTCACCTTCATGAGACTAAAATAATTGGACGTCAATCACAGAATTAAAGAGCTGTGTGTGTGTGCGTGTGTGTCTGTGCGTGTGTGTCTATGTGTGTGTGTCTGTTCGTGTGTCTGTGTGCGTGTGTGTGTGTGTCTGTGTGTCTCTATTACAGAAGTGACTTCTCTTAGAACTTCTGTGGTGTGGAACTCAACACCCTGAGAGATGTAGCAACATGAAAGTTGAAGAGTCGTACCAGTTGTTGACTCAACGTAGTTATAAAACGGACGTATTGAACATTACCCAGCCATTTAAAGTGAATAGATTAAAGACACTTTAATAGGACAATGCTCTGCTTTATTCTGCCCTGCTGTGTTCGCTGCAGGACTCAGTCAGTCAGAGACCCTATGTGCCCATTGAAGTGTTAACTAAGCAGGCAGAGCAGAGAGAGCAGAGATAGTAGAGGAGTAGAGGGATGGGAGTTCAGAGTGTACTTGTATTAGACACCATTAGAAAACAGTCTGAGTGACACACTGTAATGCTTGTTCTTCTCCAGACTTTATTAGCCAAACTCACTTTGATCATATAATACAGGAGACAATTGTTCATCTAGAAATGAAGAAAAAATAATAAGGTTATAATGATCAATGTACTCCCTCCACTTCATTCATCCAGTCCACCCACTTTTTTGCATAGAGGCTCGGCTCTCATAAAATTTTGAATTGGTTTTTCAATTATTGGAGTGCCTCTGCTCTCTCTGGCTAAACAAAGACTTTCCTGCGGAGCCATTGAGATGAAGTTAGATTATGCATTACCGCAATATCCAATTTAATAACTCAGATTTCTCTTTATTGTTTTCCTGTTTTCATTGTATTTCAGCTTCAACAGCTGAATCAAGTCAGCGTGCTGTCTGGCGTAGACGGGAATTCTGCCGGCGCTGCCACTCTGCCACTAACAAAGACATACACACATTAAGACCCAAAGATCCAATGAGACAGTAAGAGTGACTGCACAATCATGAATAAATACAGTGTCTTCAATGAGGCCGACAATAAATTGGATTCATAGTTCAAGCGGTGAGAGGAGAAGAAAAGGCAAAAAAAAATAATGATTACATTAATTATGAAGAAGCAAATGAATATTAGTCACAGACTCAAATGGCTTTTAATATATTCACGATCGTTGTCAGTTTGTCGGTTTAGCTTTTATTAATGGTATTTCATCACACAGCCAGCTGTTCTTGTTCACTTCTTGGTGTATTGCCTTTTATTCCACAGTTTGAATTAGTAGAGTTTTACATGCAAATGAGAAGGTTTCTTTTTGCATTTTCCATTTGATCTGTTCATCTATTCTACTGCCTACTGGTTACAGGCCTAAGGTTGAACATTTGGTGAGACTTGTTTCTACTGTAGTACGGAAGTAGATTCACACCAAACGAATACAAATAAAAACCTGGAATCTAATTGTTACAGCACACTCGCCATTAAAGAGCAGGTGTGTATCTTGAGAAATGTGTCAATCTCCCAAAATGTAAGACTTAGAAAAAATCTAAAGCTAAAATTAAACTTCTGTCTCAAAATCGAGTGTCATGATGGATTTTGTGCAATGACAGGTGAACAACCTTTGATATCTCTCACTGCTCTAGAATCAGTCATTCTTCTAAATGGGAATATGTCAATGATGTCATATTGAATTTGGAAGCATTAAAGTGATGGATCCATGGATCAGCATAAACAACTGCAGAGGTAGTTGGATGTTCTGTCTATCTGTCATATCACATCCAGACAGTTTTAGTCTAAGACAAAGGAAACTGTAGAAAGGGATTGTGATCGCAGCAGCCGCTCTTTGGCACATTGGAACAAAACCCCTTACCTGAATGGTTTATCCTAACACTCTCTCTCTCTCCCTCTCTCTCTCTCTCACTCTCTTTCTCTCTCTCTCTCACTCTCTTTCTCTCTCTCTCTCTCCCTCTGAAGAGCAGACATTAGAGTGATTCTGCCTCTCCTCCTGTGTGTGTCTGAGGTGCTCTGGTGAAACACCTTGGGAATAGCTGGGGCAGCACTGTGGAAGATAGTGGATTGTGAAGCTCATGTCCCTGTGTTTGTAACCCAGAGAGAGAAATAAGTACTGCAAGAAAGGGAAAGAGAACACTACAGGGTTTTTGGCCTGAGGCTATCTAGTACAGGGCTCCCCAAGCGGTAAGGAAGTGTGGAGACATTTGTGAACACAGATATGCATTTTGTTGGAAGAACATAACTGATGCAAAATTATTATAGCGTCTCATGACAAATAAAACAGCGTCCTGCCTTCGTATTATGTCCTACTAGGATTTTCTGGTGTTCCTCTATGATTTTACTGTCCTCCTGCATGCAACACTTCACTTTTTAAGACATGCCTCAGATAGGCTAAAAGCAGAGAGACGGTGTAGATTATAGATTAAGGCCATTTGATAATAACCTGTCATGTGAGTATCCCTCTGGTATATTGGCATTGAAGGATGTAAGTGACAAGCTCTTGAGCTTTTGAGGACAGTTCTCCATAGTACTTTGGAGTTTCTTGAGGTAATCAGTATTTCTACAGTATATTCTTATATACTACAGTATATTCTTACCAGAGGGGCGGCAGGAATTGTGAACACATCTGTTATGTTATTAATTTCACATAAATCTTAAGCTCCTCGATGCTTGAAATGAGGCTTCATTCAAGCCAAATGAATGAAACATGATTGTAAGATTCTCACGTGGATGGGGGCTGTCATACAATATACTGTAGAGTTGCCTATAATCATTGTGTATTTCAGTGTCAACCAGGAGAGGGTGGTGGGTGTAGAGCAGAGAGACCTCCATAAAACAATGTCTTGAGATCAGATCAGTATCTGTATCCGGCAGGAGGATTAAAAGGCCATGAATCTGGTGTGTGAGATGAGTTAGATGACTCGTTGGTCCTCACTAGAAACAGACACCAGATCTATGATGAGTAATAAATCACTTTGGTTATGCTTTAATTGTTCAGATAAGGGAGAGGTGTGTACGTTTGTGGCAGGATGTCTGTGGAGCCCCTTTCAATTGTGAAAATATTCAGACACACACACACACACACACACACACACACACCTGTCACACCACTGTCTGGAGCAGTGTCATCACATTCCTCTGCAAGGCTTGTCACACACTCACCTGCCCCCGTATGAGCTCTGAAATAGTTGTTTTGTAAAATCCCATTCCAGTGTTGAACTCTTTCACCATACATGTGGTTTACCCAGTGTTAATCCACAACTGTCCTATAAGGTTCTTTATCTTTTACATCAGTCAAGGGAACATAACATAGAGGATTTATCTCTAGTTCTCCACCTCTCCTCACAAGCCGCCTAATTATTTTTGATGCAAACACAATACAGGCAGAGCGGTGGTGGTGACACAACACACAGTAGAAATCAGGGGTAGACATTGATTGCGTCCCAAATGACACCCTATTCCCATAGGGCTCTGGTCAAAAGTAGCACACTATATAGGAATAGGGTCCCAATTGGGACACACCCCTCATTGTTTGGCTGCATGCGCCCACGACTTAATTAAGATTCACAAGGAGCCCGTCTCCTTTGTTCCAGGCTGTGTCTGCAGCACTGTTCCTCAGAAGTGAGCAGGAGTAACAAATAATGGAGTGCTGCAGTAACACTTCCTCCCAGCCCCAGATAACCCTTCTCTAGAGGTTTAGCCTACTTTACTTCTCAAACTGACAGAAATGGGTTGTCTCAAATACAGCATGTTACGGCGCTGACTCCAACCAACCGCTTCATTAATGAAGTAGCCTGGTCTGAAAACAAACAATACAACAATACACCCCACCCATGCACGCACACACGCACACAAACGCACACACAACCCATCTAAAAAGTGTCACTTCAACCAGCAATCTGTAATTTTGGACTCAAGGGGTTAATTGCTTGCTGTGGCATCAAAGGAGAGTTTTGATGTGCTTTTTGAGGGCTGTCTTTAGCCGAGCTAGGGAGGGAGGGAGGGAGAGAGAGGGGGAGAGAGAGAGAGAGAGCGAGAGAGGGAGAGAGAGAGGAAGAAAGGGGGGCACTTTAGATTTCACTCCCGGCATAGCAGCGTTAGCAGGCGTCTCCTCAGGTAATCCTGCCTCTCTAAGGCATTATTGAATTTTCTTGTTTTTCTTCTTCTCTTCTTCTTTGTGGAGACGGGAGGGGTAGTGGTAGGTGTGTGGAGGAGAGCAGGGGGTTAAAGAGAGTGAGCCTGACTTCTGAAGGGTCTAGCAGCGGCTTCTTGATTCTCATTCACCTCTGCAGATCCACGTCAAAACACAGCCAGACCTTTTAAGGCGCCAGGCTTTGAAGTGAGGAGGAGAGCCTCTCAAATCCAAGCTCTTTGACACAAATGCGCCGGCCTGAAAAATTTGCAGCCATACGTGTCTCCCTGGCCTCTTTGATGTCTCCCCTGGCCAGGCCCGCTCCGCTCCTCTCTATCCTCTCCCCTGGTTGTAACACAGAAAGCAGACAGAATGCAGCCTGACTCCTAGATTAAGATGGTGATTTCAGGGGGATGGCAGCAGAAGCAGTCAGACAGACTAGAGCACCTCTTTTCCAGGCTTTTGTTCAGTTATAAGAACCTACAAGAGTTTCTGTCTTTCTTGTTAACACTGTTTACTTAGCTCTTCTAAGAAAGAAAAGTTGGAACACCAAGTTGGAACACAGTGAAACACCAAAAAAATGAATCTCCTTCAGAAGGCAGGACTGGTTACCATTAGATGCTGGGATGGATTTAGTTTGGTTGGGTTTAATTCAGTTTTGCCAAGACTAGGTCCAAATTGATAAAGGGGAAATGTCTCAGAGAGAAATAAGACTACCATACTTAATGAGACAGGAGGTTGGCATCAATGAGCAAAGGCCCAAGGGCATCAATGGGCAGAGCATTCATCTGCTCCCAGTGCAGATACAAGGAGGGAAAAATAGTAGGGCCCTACTTTCTCCTCCTTAATACTTCCAGTTCCTTATGGTCCCTACAGTACTTCTCAGTGGAACAGAAGGGTCTGAGAAAACGAGGGTAGATAAGGTAAAGAGCAGACCCTCCTTAGGACTCCTAATGGCCCTACTCAGCAGTAGAAGGCCTTGACAATACTCCAGTCTGCCCCAGGAGGAGAAAGTAAAGCTCCTTGGTAGACGAATCAGGAGTATTAACCTCAACCACACAATGCTCTCAAGCGGCTCCCTGTACTCTACTATTGTAATCTGGCCTGATTGGATGGGTTTGATTAAAATGGAAGGGGGACACGAGCCGCTCTAAGAGGAAAAGACCCCAGCTGAGATATGCTAGGCCCCCCCGCGTCCAACAGGCCTGTCCTGTCCTGTCAGATGGCTCAGTGCTTAGCTCCAGAAGCAGAGTTTAAGGTCATTAATCCCTTTTGTCCCTTTCTCTCCATCCACATCATTGGCACGTTCTCTCCCTGCAAGCAGATTTGGGGATACGACTGCTTTTTTTGTAGCCTGGTGGTCACAGATCTGTGTTACTGTTGTGCTGATCTGTTTGTTTATGGGAGTTGGCAAGACAGCACAAACAATTCTGGGATCAGGCTTCTATGGTTGAACATTCCCAAGGCTGATACAATGGAACGTTCCCAAGGCTGATACAATGGAACGTTCCCAAGGCTGAGATATTGGAACGTTCCCAAGGCTGAGGCAATGGAACATTCCCAAGGCTGATACAATGGAATGTTCCCAAGGCTGATACAATGGAATGTTCCCAAGGCTGATACAATGGAACATTCCCAAGGCTGATACAATGGAATGTTCCCAAGGCTGATACAATGGAACATTCCCAAGGCTGATACAATGGAACGTTCCCAAGGCTGATACAATAGAATGTTCCCAAGGCTGAGATATTGGAATGTTCCCAAGGCTGAGGCAATGGAACATTCCCAAGGCTGATACAATGGAATGTTCCCAAGGCTGAGATATTGGAACGTTCCCAAGGCTGAGGCAATGGAACATTCCCAAGGCTGATACAATGGAATGTTCCCAAGGCTGATACAATGGAACATTCCCAAGGCTGATACAATGGAAGTTGTTTCGATGACAAGGGAATTTTTCTAAATGAAAAGGCCTGACACCTTCGACAAACAGGTATGACTATCAGTGTCTCCCCATGAGGAAATCAGGTGTGTATTAAATATTTGGCTCAGAGACACACTTCATCTTGTTGTCAGCTGCTGTTCAAACACGCGTCACAATGATTCCGTCATATCAATCTCACTGCAGTGGGTATCAATTAAATGTCCCTGTCTGTCAACCGTCATCACAGCTTCATTCCACTGTGTGGATACAAAACCTGAGGAGGATCGTGGTTTGTCTTCACAAAAAAACCCACATGAGTTTAGTGTCTGAGTGAACTGTGAAGACACCTCTACACGGGTGGATTTCGAGTTGTTTTCCCTTTTCACACCAGTGTGTGTTACTGTTTCCTCCAGGTCCCCTCTCCTCACCGGTGGTGGGGTTTGTGTGCCTCCTCTGTAGGAGGACTCCCGTTTAGAGGGCCTTTGTTGTGCCTTCGCCTGGAGGTGGGTGTCGGAAGTGATCGCAGATCTCTCCTCCTCCGTTTGGCATCTGACTACAATCAGAGAAATTGTCGGGCAGGGAGAGATGGTGTGTGTGTGTGTGTGTGTGTGTGTGTGTGTGTGTGTGTGTGTGTGTGTGTGTGTGTGTGTGTGTGTGTGTGTGTGTGCACATAGAGATGGGTTAGGTTTCAGCTTCCCATCAGTCTGTAATGGTTGCCTGTTAGTGAGTTGAGTGAGGCAGGGGGTAGGACGGGCTGTGAGTGGCTGATGGGTACCGGTGCTCCGCAGGCGGCCTGCCGCTTTGCTCAGATCTTATCAGAGACCAGAGGAGGTGGTTGGTTCAAGGTCTGGGCCACTGGGCTGCGCTGGGAGGGTCCTCTTCACGTGTCAGAGAGGAGAAAGGAAGAAAGATTAATGGTGTGTTTGAAACAGGAGGCCTGATCCCTGTCGCCTCACCCCTCGCCCTGTCTATCAGGGAGGTGTGTGTATGTGTGTATGTGTGTGTGAGTGTGTGTCTATGTGCTAGCTAACAGTATGAGTATCACATGGAACAGGTCGTAGGGGATTTCTGTACCTCTCTCATGATTGGAGTGGCATGTCGTATGTTGGGGTCATTGAGTGATGGAGTGGTAAGGAGACAGCAGCCTGGTCCAGTTGCACTCGCTAAACAGCTCTCCCATTCATAACACTGTTTGAACCAGGCCTCAGGAGGCAACCGCAGATGAAAAGAGCCCTAATGGACATTAGTGAGGCTCAACATGGCTACTAGTCTTAAGCTTTCACAAGCTATTATTTAATGAGAATGTGAAAGGAACAGCTACATTTGGTTTTAATGTTAAACTAACCCCCCTTCTTAGTTTCTGTCTGTCTTTATGTTTTGAAAGTTCTTCGACATCACCCATACTGTGTGAAACATTTTGGGAAGAAAAAAAAACATTTTTTTTCCCTTTTAGTGGGATTTGTGATGGAGAAGAAGAACCATGTATGGGCTAGTTCTGCTAGCACTATGACATGACAGTGCTTAACTCCTCACGACATTCACAAAGAGTTTCTGTTGTATTTCCTAATCTAAGACTTGAGTTCACAACCACAGAGGATTGTCTAATAATTATTCCTAATTATCCCAGAAATGGTCCTACCATGTCACGGCAGATTAGATCAAGGCCAAGGGAGGCTTAGGTGTTAGGAGAGGCGGTCTCTGTCTTTCTCTCTCTCTGTCTCTCTCTCTCTCTCTCTCTCTCTCTCTGTCTCTCTCTGTCTCTCTCTCTCTCTCTCTCTCTCTCTCTCTCTCTCTCTCTCTCTCTCTCTCTCTGTCAGTCTCTTGGACTATGTCAGGATTATTATCTTTGGCTGTGTGACACTTGGGCTTTTGTCCAGCTAGGCTTTACTAAAGGCTTTTATCTTTTCTTAACGGGCCTGGAGAAAAGGTTCCAAGGCTTACCTTTCAGTTACATTGTTGATCTCAGTTACATTTGGAATATAGACGATAATTCAAGGCATGTCTTTACATTACAATTGCATACCTAGGTAACTACAAGATATCATGTGTAATTACCTTATACTAGGTAGATAATTACAGATAACTACATAGCTCTTACCACGGTTCCATGTGTTTTCTACATGAACACAAAAGAGAGCAAAATGGTTTGTAGAACTACATAACTGCATGCTTAGAGCTTGTCACAGAGTCATTACTTGGAGTTATTGATATTCTGTAGATTTTGGTATGTGAGTTACAGTTATATAATGAAATACAGTTTGAACTAATATAAAGTTAACACAAATTCTAGTTTGTGCTTTTGAGCAAGTTTTCGTATAGTTGAACATGTTTTTTCTTTGATTAGACTTCATCAATGTTTATACCAGTCTGTAAATGTTTAGGATTTATTTGCATGCAGAAGCTGAATGTGTGAGATTCCCAGGTTTCAGAGTGTTTACTAAGCAAATAAATGAAGTAATAAAGTAATGTAATTTAAGATTAAATGAATATGCTTCGTGCCGGAGCGCTTGCCTCAGGGGTCCATGAGAAGGCTGGGTAAAACCGTCAGGGTTGCCAGATTGTGAGGAACACTTTTCTAATGAACACTGTTTTCTAAGTTAATTTAATTGGAGAGAGCAGCTCAGGGACAGGAGGGAGAGTGAGACTGTGTGTGTGTGTGTGTGTGTGTGTGTGTGTGTGTGTGTGTGTGTGTGTGTGTGTGTGTGTGTGTGTGTGTGTGTGTGTGTGTGTGTGTGTGTGTGTGTGTGTGTGTGTGTGTGTGTGTGGGTAGGAAGCCATATGATGGCAAGGTCCTTGGTGGAAATGAATGCGTAAGAGTCTGTTGTATTGTAACTGTTCAACAGCCCCAATCATCTCACCTTACACACAATCCAACTGACAACTGAGGCCTGGTACCTGGCTCTTTGTGCCTCCACCACAGAAGCACCAGCACACCTCCCAGTCCCCACAAGGTTGTTTTGTTGTGTTATGCAAACAGCAAATCCCAGACTAGATTGGGTTTTTCTCCTTTACTTTCCATTCCCCTATGGGGATTCAATTAAAACCTATTTTTTGGCTTTCGTCAACATAGTTATAAGCATTTATGGTGTAAACATGTTGACAAATGGTTCTTTGTTGAACTTTGTTGCCGGCAACATTTATTCAGTAACAAAGCAGTTACTTGAGCTGGCTCACTGAGCTTGCTTTTTCATTCAGAGTAGTGATCAGTTGTCTGCACGCCAGCCAGCCAGACGCCCCACAGCTCCAACACCCCATCGCCCTGCTGCCCCCCCAGCCCCGCGGCCCAGCGGCCCGGCCAGTAGCCCACCCATGACGGGGGCTTCTCTCCATGAAGGAACTTATTTATAATTGCAACGGAGGCAAGGTTTCCTAAAAGCATTTTCTAGCGCTTAATGAAGTTTACTGGCACACCGGCAGGGCCGAGGACTGTAGCCAAAAGGTTTAGTATTCTTTAGTAACATGTTAATATGATTTGTCTTGGCATATGGCACAGAAAAAAGGGGAACTGGCATGGCTAGTAGCCATGAGCCTGAATCCCAATGCCAAATTTGTTGTCAATGTGTTTTACTTTGAAGGGAGGAGGGGTTGGAGACATATAATGTAAAATGTAATTAAGTCCCATTGTTGTTGCGTCTCTACAGGGAGGGTTGGCGTGAGGCTTTGAGTGAGGGTTGTATAATTATGAATGATATTTCCTCTTTGGCCCTGAGACACTTTTGTCCCTGCCGCCAAATTGAATTTGCTCCACACACCCTGTTAAGATGTGAGATAACGTTTGACCTGGATTGTCATCACCAGCATTCACCAGTCAAAGACTCAAAGCCAAAAACCCTTCTCATTCATTTAGCTCTATTCACTTAAAAGCCCTGCGTCTCATCGCCCTTGCTAACACGATGATCACTGAAGTGACCGCCCTGCTAGCTGAAAAGCTGAGTGGTCCCATCAGCGTAGTGTTACAGCCATGTACCTGGCTCCCAAAGCCCTGTGCCCTTGTCTCCGCGGCCCTGCTTACTGTACCTGTTGAGAAATGCATTAGTGGTGGCGCTATGCTAGGCTAAGAGCTAAAGCAGTGAAGCAGGGTGACCTGTGAGGGTTTGGTGACGGTGTGAATGGGATCCGCAGACCTGAGTGCTCCCTCTCAGTGGATGTCTCACCTGACCCAGCCCAGATCCAGCCCAGATCCTGCCCAGCCCCAGCCAGGTAGCAGCCAAGTAGCACAGCACAGATCAGCCTTTCATAGGCCTCCGTTCAGGGGCTTCAACCTGCACCATTTGATCCCCTTGAATTCCCATGAAATCGTTCTCTTTTTGATTCCTTCTTAACTCGCTCTCTGTGCTTTCCACTTTGTTCAGAACGCAGGGTCAGGTTTCCTGCCATGAATGATGGTGTGTGCGTTTAGGAGAAAATTGGTTTACCTCAAACAACGATATGCCTGAAATAATTAGGCTTTTGTAGCCTAGTCAGAAATAAATAGCCTAAAGCATTTCAGATTTGAGAGATTTTTATCTAGATGTAGTTTTTAAACAAATATCGACGACCTCCTACATGGTGTAATACTGTACCAGTGAATGGAGAGGGGCTAATGGGACAGTCAGAGGTAGAATAGAGAGGCAGAATACAGCTGCTCTGAACATCCACTGCTGCTGCAGTAGCCTATGTTTTTCACTGGTACACACAGAATAACAGCTGTTAAATATTGTGTTGTAAATAAGCCAATGGCTCCAAAATGTACACATGCTTTTAAAATAACTATAATCAACAGATAATTTCACCTGTTCCTCTGGATCCCACATAAACCCTAATGAACTGTGTGTGTGTGGTCAACCCCCCTCTACAGTTCTGTCAGTGAATGAGCCCCCCTCCTCACCCTAATGCCTCTACACCACCCTCTAACCAAGTGTCTTGTCACTATAAATCTGTTGCTCTCTGATAAGTGCATTATTATTGTAGCAGAAGGTCAGTGAGCTGTGTATGTGTGTGTTTGTGTTTGTGTTTGTGTTTGTGTTTGTGTTTGTGTGTGTGTGTGTGTGTGTGTGTGTGTGTGTGTGTGTGTGTGTGTGTGTGTGTGTGTGTGTGTGTGTGTGTGTGACCTGCGTGTGTGGGCTGACTGGATCTGTCAAAGGGACGATGAGGCTAAATGATATGAATAGGCCTGTCTGGCTGGCTGGCTGGCTGACTGGCTGGCTGGCTGACTGGCTGTGGACTTCAGAGGCGTCAGAGGCCCAGGAGGAAATGACAGGTTTGTTTAAAGGCTGATTATCCCCTGGTGTAATGAGCAAAGTGCACCCATAAATGTACCCACTGCAGGCGCCTCCAGGCATCGTGGACACCCTGTTTCTCTTTAACGCCCCTCTTTAACTGCCTGGTAGGATGGCGGTTAAGGAAATTACACCCCAGGTACTAGACACACACTCCCAGTATGTCCCAAATGGAACCCTATTCCCTTTATAGTGCACTTCTTTTGAAGTGCACTATAAAGGGTCCATAGGGCTCTGTATAGGAAATAGGGTGCCATTTGGGATGCATATTCCAGGCTCTATGCTAATTCATGCCCTTTTCATCACTGTTGTCCAACGATTCCTACTGCGAGCTTTGTTTGGGTAATTATTGCTTTAAATACACACATTAAAACAGCATTATTATGTTTTAGCTCAGAGCAGAGTGAGGGGGAGTTGAGGGAGTGGAGTGGAGCAGGGGGTTGCTATGGAGATGGATCTGTTAGTAGTTTAGTGGAGACATTTAACTGAGATGAAAAGACCTTATCATCAGATGAGAGGAAGACAAAACCCCTTTTTGATTAACCCCCATTATTAAAGGAGTATAAACAAAGTTAAAGTCCTACTCCAGTCTCCTTTTCACCTCATTTAACACCTGATTTACTGAACAAAAGGCAAATCCCAATAGGGGATTCAGGTGCCTCCTGACCTCTATTGTTCCTCAAGCAAGAGGGCAGCCGATGACATCAGCGGGCACCATCAGACCAACTCCTTGAATGTCCTAATACTTGACATTTGCAGTTGTGTCTAAAAAACACTACTTTGCTCAAAACATAGTTAGTGTGTGTACTTTACTGTATTTATCCTTGGGATATTGCTTTTTTTTTTAAGACAGGCCAGGCCCAGCAGATAAAGTATAGATGATTGACTCCATATTATGTGAATGCATTTCAGTTATCCAGTGTTTAGAAGAGACATGGGTAACAATGCCAGGAGATACATAATTGACTGAAATGCATTCAGAAGAGTGCATACAAGTACATAATATATAATCCATTGTTACCATATGAGTTCATGATCACACCCATTAGCTGATATGTTATTTTCAGGGGATTTACACAGCTAGCTTCCATGCTTACCCTCTTACTTGACACATCACCAATACAGACAGAGCATGAAGTTACTCCCTGTGACCCAGATCACAGAGAAAGCATTTCCTGACATGTGTCAGTACCCTTCCTGGCCTGAACCCATGTATCCGTGGCCAGTTCAGCATGGGTGCCCATGGCACTCTCTCTCCAACACGAACAACTGAGAGGCCTCTTAAAGTCCATGCCAGTTGCAGATGCCCACCACACTGCAAGCCTGCCCAACCAGCTCCTGCTCTTTTCCCCTCTGACAGCGTTCGGACGGGGGCCCGACGCAGGGCTGCAGGTGGCCCCATTAAAAGGGAAAGTGTGTCACTGGAGCCTCAGGGACCATGGACACACCAGGCGGTTCCTGTGTTGTACCCAGCCCAACCTGGCTCAGACTGCCTCCCTGCCTGGGAAAGGCCTATGGAGGAGGCAGACCTGGGCTCAAATTATATTTTGAAATCTTTGAAATACTTTCAGTGTTTGCTTTAGTCTGTATGGAGTGCCAGATGGCAGGGTTTGTGGTATTTGAACCCAGGTCTGTGTGGAGGAGGGATGGAGCAGAAGCAAGCAGAACCAGGCCCAGGAACCAGGCCCAGAACCTCACAGCTATCTGTTCCACAAGCATAGATCAAAGCGATGGGGCTGGCATATCCACATGGGCCCTCATACTCATCACAGCGCCATGTTCTACCAGCTGTTGAACAGGAAGAGCCCCACTCCACCCAGCCTGGTTGGGGGAAGAGAGGGACTTGCTGGTGAAAGATTCATAGGCTGGATGTGCCATTAACTCTTGCATGATTGATGCCCCGCGCCACTAATATGTCCAGACTCAAAGTTGCACAAGAGAAGGAACATATTTAAAAACATATCATCTTGTTAATTTTCTTTTTTTCTCTCTCTCCCAGCCAGCAGTGAGTTTGGCCCATGTACAGTACAGTACTGTAGTTATGGCACTCCCTCTGAGATGTCACTCACTCTTGTGAGCAGCTCTCCAGCACTGTTTGGCAGTAGTTTGGATGCTAACAGTACAGTACCCTTCATTGGCCACTGTGGCACAGCAAACTGTGTATATACTGTACTGTAAGTTAGTAGTTTGTTCTGGCTTAGGGCCCTTGTTGTCAGTATAGAGGAGGTATGATGTCGTAGACCCTAAGCCTCCTGTAGACTCTCTGGGTGGGCTGACGATGTTAGGATGAAACAGTCAGAGGTCACCAAGCGCAACATAGCTTCAGCGTGTAAATCAGCTAGAAAGATGTGTCGGCATCGATTAATTGTCTCTGGCCCCCTCCCAGTTAGGGGGAGTGATGAGCTCTACAGCAGAGTCTCACAACTCAATCGCTGGTTGAAAACTGTTTTCTGCCCCTCCCAAAAGATAGAATTTGTAGATAATTGGCCCTCTTTCTGGGACTCACCCACAAACAGGACCAAGCCTGGCCTGTTGAGGAGTGACGGACTCCATCCTAGCTGGAGGGGTGCTCTCATCTTATCTACGAACATAGACAGGGCTCTAACTCCTCTAGCTCCACAATGAAATAGGGTGCAGGCCAGGCAGCAGGCTGTTAGCCAGCCTGCCAGCTTAGTGGAGTCTGCCACTAGCACAGTCAGTGTAGTCAGCTCAGCTTCCCCCATTGAGACCGTGTCTGTGCCTCGATCTAGGTTGGGCAAAATTAAAAATGGCGGTGTTCGCTTTAGCAATCTCACTAGTATAAAGACCTCCTCCATTCCTGCCATTATTGAAAGAGATTGTGATACCTCACATCTCAAAATTGGGTTACTTAATGTTAGATCCCTCACTTCCAAGGCAGTTATAGTCAATGAACTAATCACTGATAATAATCTTGATGTGATTGGCCTGACTGAAACATGGCTTAAGCCTGATGAATTTACTGTGTTAAATGAGGCCTCACCCCCAGGTTACATTAGTGACCATACCCCCCGTGCATCCGGCAAAGGCGGAGGTGTTGCTAACATTTACGATAGCAAATTTCAATTTACAAAAAAAAAAACAACAATGACGTTTTCGTCTTTTGAGCTTCTAGTCATGAAATCTATGCAGCCTACTCACTCACTTTTTATAGCTACTGTTTATAGGCCTCCTGGGCCATATGCAGTGTTCCTCACTGAGTTCCCTGAATTCCTATCGGATCTTGTAGTCATAGCAGATAATATTCTAATTTTTGGTGACTTTAACATTCACATGGAAAAGTCCACAGACCCACTCCAAAAGGCTTTCGGAGCCATCATCGACTCAGTGGGTTTTGTCCAACATGTCTCTGGACCTACTCACTGCCACAGTCATACTCTGGACCTAGTTTTGTCCCATGGAATAAATGTTGTGGATCTAAATGTTTTTCCTCATAATCCTGGACTATCGGACCACCATTTTATTACGTTTGCAATTGCAACAAATAATCTGCTCAGACCCCAACCAAGGAGCATTAAAAGTCGTGCTATAAATTCTCAGACAACCCAAAGATTCCTTGATGCCCTTCCAGACTGCCTCTGCCTACCCAAGGACGTCAGAGGACAAAAATCAGTTAACCACCTAACCGAGGAACTCAATTTAACCTTGCGCAATACCCTAGATGCAGTTGCACCCCTAAAAACTAAAAACATCTGTCATAAGAAACTAGCTCCCTGGTATACAGAAAATACACGAGCTCTGAAGCAAGCTTCCAGAAAATTGGAACGGAAATGGCGCCACACCAAACTGGAAGTCTTCCGACTAGCTTGGAAAGACAGTACCGTGCAGTATCGAAGAGCCCTTACTGCTGCTCGATCATCCTATTTTTCCAACTTAATTGAGGAAAATAAGAACAATCCGAAATTTCTTTTTGATACTGTCGCAAAGCTAACTAAAAAGCAGCCTTCGCAAATGGAGGATGGCTTTCACTTCAGCAGTAATAAATTTATGAACTTCTTTGAGGAAAAGATCATGATCATTAGAAAGCAAATTACAGACTCCTCTTTAAATCTGGGTATTCCTCCAAAGCTCCATTGTCCTGAGTCTGCACAACTCTGCCAGGACCTAGGATCAAGGGAGATACTAAAGTGTTTTAGTACTATATCTCTTGACGCAATGATGAAAATAATCATGGCCTCCAAACCCTCAAGCTGCATACTGGACCCTATTCCAACTAAACTACTGAAAGAGCTGCTTCCTGTGCTTGGCCCTCCTATGTTGAACATAATAAACGGCTCTCTATCCACCGGATGTGTACCAAGCTCACTAAAAGTGGCAGTAATAAAGCCTCTCTTGAAAAAGCCGAATCTTGATCCAGAAATTATAAAAAACTATCGGCCTATATCGAATCTTCCATTCCTCTCCAAAATTTTAGAAAAAGCTGTTGCACAGCAACTGACTGCCTTCCTGAAGACAAACAATGTATACGAAACGCTTCAGTCTGGTTTTAGACCCCATCATAGCACTGAGACTGCACTTGTGAAGGTGGTAAATGACCTTTTAATGACGTCAGACCGAGGCTCTGCATCTGTCCTCGTGCTCCTAGATCTTAGTGCCGCTTTTGATACCATCGATCACCACATTCTTTTGGAGAGATTGGAAACCCAAATTGGTCTACATGGACAAGTTCTGGCCTGGTTTAGATCTTATCTGTCGGAAAGATATCAGTTTGTCTCTGTGAATGGTTTGTCCTCTGACAAATCAATTGTAAATTTCGGTGTTCCTCAAGGTTCCGTTTTAGGACCACTATTGTTTTCACTATATATTTTACCTCTTGGGGATGTCATTCGAAAACATAATGTTAAATTTCACTGCTATGCAGACGACACACAGCTGTACATTTCAATGAAACATGGTGAAGCCCCAAAATTGCCCTCGCTAGAAGCCTGTGTTTCAGACATAAAGAAGTGGATGGCTGCAAACTTTCTACTTTTAAACTCGGACAAAACAGAGATGCTTGTTCTAGGTCCCAAGAAACAAAGAGATCTTCTGTTGAATCTGACAATTAATCTGGATGGTTGTACAGTCGTCTCAAATAAAACTGTGAAGGACCTCGGCGTTACTCTGGACCCTGATCTCTCTTTTGAAGAACATATCAAGACTGTTTCAAGGACAGCTTTTTTCCATCTACGTAACATTGCAAAAATCAGAAATTTTCTGTCCAAAAATGACGCAGAAAAATTAATCCATGCTTTTGTTACTTCTAGGCTGGACTACTGCAATGCTCTACTTTCCGGCTACCCGGATAAAGCACTAAATAAACTTCAGTTAGTGCTAAATACGGCTGCTAGAATCCTGACTAGAACCAAAAAATTTGATCATATTACTCCAGTGTTAGCCTCCCTACACTGGCTTCCTGTTAAGGCAAGGGCTGATTTCAAGGTTTTACTGCTAACCTACAAAGCATTACATGGGCTTGCTCCTACCTATCTTTCCGATTTGGTCCTGCCGTACATACCTACACGTACGCTACGGTCACAAGACGCAGGCCTCCTAATTGTCCCTAGAATTTCTAAGCAAACGGCTGGAGGTAGGGCTTTCTCCTATAGAGCTCCATTTTTATGGAATGGTCTGCCTACCAATGTGAGAGACGCAGACTCAGTCTCAACCTTTAAGTCTTTACTGAAGACTTATCTCTTCAGTAGGTCCTATGATTAAGTATAGTCTGGCCCAGGAGTGTGAAGGTGAACGGAAAGGCTGGAGCAACGAACCGCCCTTGCTGTCTCTGCCTTGCCGGTTCCCCTCTTTCCACTGGGATTCTCTGCCTCTAACCCTTTTACAGAGGCTGAGTCACTGGCCTACTGGTGTTCTTCCATGCCGTCCATGGGAGGGGTGCGTCACTTGAGTGGGTTGAGTCACTGACGTGGTCTTCCTGTCTGGGTTGGCGCCCCCCCCCCCCCCCCCCCCCTTGGGTTGTGCCATGGCGGAGATCGTTGTGGGCTATACTCGGCCTTGTCTTAGGACGGTAAGTTGGTGGTTGGAGACATCCCTCTAGTGGTGTGGGGGCTGTGCTTTGGCAAAGTGGGTGGGGTTATATCCTGCCTGTTTGGCCCTGTCCGGGGGTATCATCGGATGGGGCCACAGTGTCTTCTGATCCCTCCTGTCTCAGCCTCCAGTATTTATGCTGCAGTAGTTTATGTGTCGGGGGGCTAGGGTCAGTCTGTTACATCTGGAGTATTTCTCTTGTCTTATCCGGTGTCCTGTGTGTATTTAAATATGCTCTCTCTAATTCTCTCTTTCTCTCTTTCTGTCTTTCTCTCGGAGGACCTGAGCCCTAGGACCATGCCTCAGGACTACCTGGTATGATGACTCCTTGCTGTCCCCAGTCCACCTGGCCGTGCTGCTGCTCCAGTTTCAACTGTTCTGCCTGCGGCTATGGAACCCTGACCTGTTCACCGGACGTGCTTGTTGCACCCTCGACAACTACTATGATTATTATTATTTGACCATGCTGGTCATTTATGAACATTTTAACATTTTAACATTTTGACCATGTTCTGTTTTAATATCCACCCTGCACAGCCAGAAGAGGACTGGCCACCCCTCATAGCCTGGTTCCTCTCTAGGTTTCTTCCTAGGTTTTTGGCCTTTCTAGGGAGTTTTTCCTAGGGAGTTTTTCCTAGCCACCGTGCTTCTTTCACATGCTTTGCTTGCTGTTTGGGGTTTTAGGCTGGGTTTCTGTACAGCACTTTGAGAATATCAGCTGATGTACGAAGGGCTATATAAAAATAAATTTGATTTGAAAAATTTGATTTGACTGGCTGGCTGGCTCACTGGCTGGCTGGCTGGCTGGCTGGCTGATTGACTACCTGGCTGACTGACTGACTACCTGGCTGACTGGCTTGCTGATTGGCTGATACTTGGCTGGCTGGCTGACTGACTGGCTGGCTGACTACCTGGCTGACTGGCTGGCTGACTGACTGACTACCTGGCTGACTGGCTGACTGACTACCTGACTGACTGACTGACTACCTGGCTGACTGGCTTGCTGATTGGCTGATACTTGGCTGGCTGGCTGGTTGTCTGACTGACTGGCTGGCTGACTACCTGGCTGACTGGCTGGCTGACTGACTGACTACCTGGCTGACTGGCTGACTGACTACCTGACTGGCTGGCTGACTACCTGGCTGGCTAGCTGGCTGACTGGCTGGCTCCCTATCCCTGCTGCTGTAGTCCCTAATAGTCTCTCCTCATATATATTAAGTTGAGTGGTTACTGACATTTTATATTGCTGACATTTCATATGGCAATTCATAAAACAACCCACAGTATTATTAATACAACTGAAAGGGGGGTTCCCACTCCCCAGTGTATACAGTATAGCTACTATACTAGTATTTAACCAGTATTTTCATCAATATATTATATTGAGTTCAGGGGGGTTTCACACCTCTAAATAACAACAAGGCCCCAAACTTGAGTTATTGCTGACATGATGTTTTGGTGCTGTATGACTGAAACATTCTGGCCAGCCCATCTCATGTATTTCTCTTTTCAATAAAGTCTCTCCAGGGGGAAGGAGGTGTAGGGAGACAGACACGTGCGGCCCTTTGGCCGTCTGTGACTGTCTACTCATTAATTAGTCCAGGGAATTCCACCAGGCCGGCCGTGTTCTGAAGGGGAGTAGAGGTACCAGATGGATCCTAGGAGGGGGTTCAGAAGACAGGGAAACAAAACGGACAGAAAGAGGAGCGAGAAGAGAGAGAACAACAACAATTGCATCATGGTCACTAGAGGCAAAAAGAAAAAGCCCCCCTCCCTCCTTCTCCTCAATCCCCTGTACCAAACCTTTAGCAGTGTGCCAATGTGCCCCTAATAAGGTTTATTTATGAAACGCTATAAAATGTTACCAAAATGTTATCAAAATGAATTTGTGAAAATGGTCATAATCTGTCCATAAAGCCAGCTAGGCTGTGTTTGACCCATAAATACCCTGTTTGTATGCTCATAAATCTCCCTCTCTACCCTCTCTACCCAGTAGTAAACACAAAGCTAAAGAAGCTTAAGAAAAGATAAAGAAATGAATTTGTTTCTCAATGAATGAATACAGTTAATGTTGTTTTTTTCAGTTCATATGCTCCTTGATTTGCTTTTCTGTTATTGTTATTTTTGACACTTCATCTTTTATGGGTTTGAATTCTCCAGAGTAAAAGGGAAGTAGCATTTTGTCATGGCTTTTAGACATAACATTAAAACCACATGGCTTATACTGTTGTTCATTTTTTGGGGGGATTTTCATGAAATTGTTTTTACTTAAACATAGTTGTTTTGCATTGAGGTGCGTAAACATGAAGATATTTTAGTCTTGATAATCTCACAGAATATATAAGATTTGGGGGTATTATTGTTGAATAGTGTCATAGTCCATTTCTTGAATGTTAGTGCATGCATCTACACTGTCTCTGAGCACTAAACTGCTGGTCCTCCATTTTGCAGACCTCAGAATTCCTGTTTATTATATTATTTTTCAAATAATGTAAAAAGGGGAAAGAGAAGCCAGTAAAAATGAGAGACAGAGATCGAGAGCGAGACAGATATGAGGGAACAGAATATAGAGACTGAGACAGTCCAATAGTCAATGAGAGGAAGCAGGTGGGAAAGAAAATGAAAGAGAGAGTGAGAGGGAGAGAAGGAAGCTCTCCAGCAGCTTTGAGTGGTCTTTGACAGCACCATGCTCCTACTCCGACCATACGGCCTGTCTCTTTAGCTAACAACACACACACACACACGCACACACACACACACACACACTCACACGCACACCCCCCCCCCCCCCCCCACACACACACACACACACACACACACACACACTCTAACACGCACACGCACACACACACACACACTCTAACACGCACACGCACACCCCCACACACACACAAACACACACACACACACACACACACATACACACTGTGTCAACAGTCCTCCTAGCTGCTCAGACCATACGGCCTGTCTCTTTAGCTAACAGGCCAGCTGTATGGGGAATGTCCCTGGGCCTGACACTTTGACATGGGGCGCCACGTTGACAAATAGCTGGAGTTTTCACCTCCTGCCACACTGTCTGCTTCCTGCTAAATCAGTTGGTGCTGACTGTATGAAGGGAGTGACAGATCTGCTGTCAGAGCGGGCCGGGCCGGGTGGAGGCGGAGGGGAGGCTGCTGATCCAGGTCTCTCTGGGTGGCGGGCTCCAACAGAGGGGGCCCGAGAGCCGGGTGCCCAGCCTGGGCTCAGCCTTTACAGGACGGGATACTCCTCCTGGTTTATGGTGTGTTTGAGTGTGTGTGTGTGTGTGTGTGTGTGTGTGTGCGTGTGCGTGCGTGCGTGCGTGTGCGTGTGTGTGCGTGTCTGCAGCCATACTGTACTGTAACTCCCAGCTGAGACGGCTTATCAGTCTTGTATCTGGGCGGCACTGCTGTAATTGCAGCACAGTGTGGCGCTGTAGCAGACAGACACATACACATTCTGAGGCTGACTGAGGCTTGGTTATGTTAGGAGGACTGTTGATTGTGTGTGTGCGTGTGTGTGTGTGTGTGTGTGTGTGTGTGTGTGTGTGTGTGTGTGTGTGTGTGTGTGTGTGTGTGTGTGTGTGTGTGTGTGTGTGTGTGTGTGTGTGTGTGTGAGTATGTGTGTGTGTGTGTACTGTGTGTGTGTGTGTGTGTGTGTTTGTACCAGAGTGGTTTAAGAGTCGCCAGGACCCCATGTTATTATGGGGATCCTTATTGATTAATCCCCATGCCTGTATAACCTCCAACTCACTTTGAGGTGTCCCCGGTGTGCCTGGTCTCTCTCCCTCCGCATCCTCGGCAGCAGCAAACACACTGTGATTAATGCCCATCTCCAGTGTACAGCCCACCACACACATACACACACATGCACACACACCACCGTCCACCATAGAGCAGTGTGTCAGGTCAGATTTGTCAGCTCACAACTATAGATTATTTTATGTCTGCTGAACTTTTGGAGCTACTGGTGCCTCCAGTGTCTATAGTGCAGGATTGTTAAATCTCTCCTCTCCCCCTTCCCCTCCGGACCCCCTCCCCTGGGTGAAGAGATGCCAGATGCATTAAACAACCCACTTAATAGATAAGATACAGTATGCTTGACTTTCTTTTTTCATCCCTCTCCCATCCCCCATCCCTTTCTCCTCCACTCCTCCCCTCATATCTCCTCCACTCCTCCCCTCGTATCTCCTCCCTTCCTCCCCTCATATCTCCTCCCCTCCTTCCCTCATATCTCCTGCTGCTGAGATGGAATTGGATCAAAGAGGAGGAGGGGGGGGGGGGGGGGGACTCCCTCATCGGGTTTTGTTGAAATATTTATAGGTCAGGGTTGACTGGCTAAATTGAATATCTATGCCGATCTCACTTGCCTGTTTAACTTGCGCTTAGGCAAATATGTTTCCTAGGTGATAACCTTTTATGTACCAGTCTGACTTCATTGAAATGCATAGAGATAAAAATGTGTCACACTTCACAGAGGCAGCTAGGCAGCCGACGTCTCGACTCCATTATTCAAATGATAATTGACCTCCACCTATAGCTGCTTATAAGCTTCTATAAATATTCTGTAGTCAATCACTCCATCCACAGTTTGAGATAGGGAGAAAATTCTGTTCTGTCATTTACATTATAAACCACTGGTGAATGTCAAGTACCCCGGGCAACGCTATTTGGTGCAGAAGAATGGGGAGAAAATATATGGCCAATTATTATTTCCAATCTTTTTAATAATGTAAATGCTGTTGATGTGTGAATTACTGGCAGCATAGCTCTCAGTCTTCTGTGCTTGGTTCAATTGGGTTATTTTCTTCATAACAAATTAGTTGATGTTAATCTTCATATATAATTTTCATTTCTCTGATATAATGGCTTCTAGTGGCTTGCTGTCAAAGGGTGATAAATTGACAACCACTTTCACAGCACTGAAATCGACAATGCGGAAATGTTTTGCTGTGTGGGTTGCCAAGACACAGACAAAGGAAAAAAACGTAATCTTCTTCAGCGTTCTCTATAGAGGGTACTCATAGTAATGAATGAATACACTAATGCACACGTGCATGCACGCTCGTGCGCACACACACTCTACATAAATATGAATATGATCAATTCATGCTTATACAATTTTTCGATTCTTATTTTACAGCTAAGTAATCATAGCCAATATTCAATATGAAAGCCATTTCATAAAAACCATCAATAGCATAGCTATTATTCTCCCTCTGAAAGCTAATATCGTCGTTGAATCTCCCTCTAAATGCCTAATACATTCCACCGTCAGATCTACTGTACTAAGTGTGAATGAGCAATGTGTGTAAATGTTGTCAGTAGTTTCATCTGTGAAAACACATTAGCCAGGGGTCTGATTTGCATAGATTTCCAAATGGAAGGCGTCAGGCGTCAAGCCTCACTCCTGCTCAGCTCCACTCCGCGCCTCAGCGAGCCTTGTTTGTTTAAAGTCAGCCAAAGCTCTATAATTAGCAGTGTTTAATTATGGAAATGGCTGCTGAGGAGAATTTCAAACACACTTCTTCCCCAGATCATTAGTTACACAGGGAGGGCAAAAGGAAAGGAAAAATATAAAATGCTTTCAGCAATGAAGGGTTCATATTTCAAGCTTATAGCTACTAAAAGGGTGTACTCAGAAAATCAATTTTTTGAAAGTCCGTTCAGCACTAAAGGGAGTTCCATGCAACTAAGCAATTTTGAAATAATGTCGGCTGGTCCTGATTCATGGTTGGTAACAGGACTTTGCTCTCCTTGCCTGAGACATTATCCTCTAAGCCCAGTTCAAAGGTCAACCCCTGGTTTAAATCAACCTCTGTTTAGCATAACTCGATTCTTAACGGGCTGCCGGCAATCCAGCGCTGAATAGATAAGTAGTGTTTCAAGAGGGATTGGTGTGTGTAGTGTGTCTCTGTGTGTGTGTTTCTCGTGTGTGTGTGTGTGTGTTTGCCTGTGTGTGTGTGTCAATATGGGAACTGTAAGAGATCAAAGCATTAAAGAGCTGTCTGGAGAGACTAGGAAGGGACTGGACTTTGGGTGTCAAACCTTACCTTGACCCCATTTAGTTGAGGTTATTCTACACCACAGGATACCAGCCATGGAGCCTGGTCACAAGCTCACACACTTAGAATAAACTAAACATACAATCCTCTCAATGCATAACACAGACTCAAACCAAAATCGCCGTTGGCCAATAAATCTCGTCCCTATCACCTCTTTGATGGTCCCCCACATCAAGCACTAAGCAAGGGTCTTTCCTGGCCTGGCGTGATGAATATGGCCGCCACATGTGGGGACTGCAGCTAGCCTGGCGACGCTCTACTCTGAGGACCCAGGCAGCTCCATCTGCCACGTGGGATACGCCAGGTCTTCTAAGCCTGTTCTGGAAACCACATCAACACACACACACACACACACACACACACACACACACACACACACACACACACACACACACCACACACACACACACACACACACAGGCTGTGTGTGTGGCGCACATGTCTGTGTGTCTGTCTTTATTGTGTGTGTGCTACACAGCCTTGTAGTTCTCAGAGTCTCAGTAGTGTATCTTAACACAGTGACGTTCCAGACACGTTGGTGGCTGGTGTGTGTTTAAGTCTGGGAGTTCACACTGAGAGACTACAGCTGGGTCTACCACCACCACCAGGCTCCACAGCCCGGCCCCACAGCCCGGCTCCACAGCCCGGCCCCACAGCCCGGCCCACGCTCCTCACACAGGGGATTCCCATTAGGCTGATTGATCGTTTCCTCCCCTCCACCCTTTGATTCATGCATTAGATCTGGGCTTTAATGAGCCACCGGCCGTATGGCACTGTACTGGACATCTGTGGTCTGATGAAGTGTACAGTATTTGGCTAATAGAAACCACATACAGTATATACTGAGATACACTGCCAGGACCATCATTATTGACACCCTTGATAAAGATGAGCAAAAAACACTGATATATTGAGCTATATTGTATGCTCCATTTTTGTGTGGAAATTATATTAATTTATACCAATACAATTAAGAGAGCTCTATTTTCATGTAATCTGACCATAGCACCGCCTGCAGTTTGATAAACGGCGTTGGCACTTGGATTGGAACTGGTGCTATGGTCAGATGACACGAACATAGAGCTCTTTGGCTACTCACACCAGTGGTGGGTTTGGCATTGAAAAACAACCATATGCAGAAAAGTACCTCGTACCTATGGTAAAATATGGTGGTGGATCATTGATGTTATGGGGTTATTTTGCTTCCACTAGTCCTGGGGCCCTTGTAAGGTCAACAGCATCATGAAGTTTACCCAGTACCTGGACATTTTAGCCCAAAACTTGTTTGCCTCTGCAAGGAGATTGACACTTGGCCACAAAGGATCTTCCAGCAAGACAATAAGTCTCCACACTTGAACCTCATTGAAAACCTGTGGTTTGAATTGAAGAGGGCCGTCCATAAGAGCAGATGAAGGATATCAAGGATCTGGAAAGATTCTGTATGGAGGAATGTTCTAAGATCATTCCCAACGTGTTCTCCAATCTCATAAAACCTTTTAGAACTAGGCTCAGTGACGTTATCCTCACCTGGGGAGGCTCAGCATTTGTAACATTTATTTTTTACTGTCTTTTTTGCTCATCTTTATCAAGGGTGTCAATAATGGACCTGACGGAACAGAGTCAAAACAGTTTGCCAGGGAGGGACGATTGGGGACTTGTGTGTGTGGGGGCAATGTAATGTCTTTGTGTGTGTGTGTGCGCGCATATGCATGGCCCCGTGTGTGCGTTTGTGAATCTTATTCAGTTTCCATATAGTTGTTAAAGGAGTTCCTTTACCTTGTGTTGAGGTCATTTCATTATGGTTAGGGAAAAATATTATTCACTCACATTCTACTTTGTCTCTTAAACACACCAGACCTGTACTCCTCCTCTGTCTGACTGCATACGACCAGGAGGAGAAGTCAGACCTCTACTCCTCCTCCTCTGTCTGACTGCATACGACCAGGAGGAGAAGTCAGACCTGTACTCCTCCTCTGTCTGACTGCATACGACCAGGAGGAGAAGTCAGACCTGTACTCCTCCTCTGTCTGACTGCATACAACCAGGAGGAGAAGTCAGACCTCTACTCCTCCTCCTCTGTCTGACTGCATACGACCAGGAGGAGAAGTCAGACCTCTACTCCTCCTCCTCTGTCTGACTGCATACGACCAGGAGGAGAAGTCAGACCTGTACTCCTCCTCTGTCTGACTGCATACGACCAGGAGGAGAAGTCAGACCTGTACTCCTCCTCTGTCTGACTGCATACAACCAGGAGGAGAAGTCAGACCTGTACTCCTCCTCTGTCTGACTGCATATGACCAGGAGGAGAAGTCAGACCTGTACTCCTCCTCTGTCTGACTGCATACAACCAGGAGGAGAAGTCAGACCTGTACTCCTCCTCCTCTGTCTGACTGCATATGACCAGGAGGAGAAGTCAGACCTGTACTCCTCCTCTGTCTGACTGCATACGACCAGGAGGAGAAGTCAGACCTGTACTCCTCCTCTGTCTGACTGCATACGACCAGGAGGAGAAGTCAGACCTCTACTCCTCCTCCTCTGTCTGACTGCATACGACCAGGAGGAGAAGTCAGACCTGTACTCCTCCTCTGTCTGACTGCATACGACCAGGAGGAGAAGTCAGACCTGTACTCCTCCTCTGTCTGACTGCATACGACCAGGAGGAGAAGTCAGACCTGTACTCCTCCTCCTCTGTCTGACTGCATACGACCAGGAGGAGAAGTCAGACCTGTACTCCTCCTCTGTCTGACTGCATATGACCAGGAGAAGTCAGACCTGTACTCCTCCTCTGTCTGACTGCATACGACCAGGAGGAGAAGTCAGACCTGTACTCCTCCTCTGTCTGACTGCATACGACCAGGAGGAGAAGTCAGACCTGTACTCCTCCTCTGTCTGACTGCATACGACCAGGAGGAGAAGTCAGACCTGTACTCCTCCTCTGTCTGACTGCATACGACCAGGAGGAGAAGTCAGACCTCTACTCCTCCTCCTCTGTCTGACTGCATACGACCAGGAGGAGAAGTCAGACCTGTACTCCTCCTCTGTCTGACTGCATACGACCAGGAGGAGAAGTCAGACCTGTACTCCTCCTCTGTCTGACTGCATACGACCAGGAGGAGAAGTCAGACCTGTACTCCTCCTCTGTCTGACTGCATACGACCAGGAGGAGAAGTCAGACCTGTACTCCTCCTCTGTCTGACTGCATATGACCAGGAGGAGAAGTCAGACCTGTTATCCTCCTCTGTCTGACTGCATATGACCAGGAGGAGAAGTCAGACCTGTACTCCTCCTCTGTCTGACTGCATATGACCAGGAGGAGAAGTCAGACCTGTACTCCTCCTCTGTCTGACTGCATACGACCAGGAGGAGAAGTCAGACCTGTACTCCTCCTCTGTCTGACTGCATACGACCAGGAGGAGAAGTCAGACCTGTACTCCTCCTCTGTCTGACTGCATACGACCAGGAGGAGAAGTCAGACCTGTACTCCTCCTCCTCTGTCTGACTGCATACGACCAGGAGGAGAAGTCAGACCTGTACTCCTCCTCTGTCTGACTGCATACGACCAGGAGGAGAAGTCAGACCTGTACTCCTCCTCTGTCTGACTGCATATGACCAGGAGAAGTCAGACCTGTACTCCTCCTCTGTCTGACTGCATACGACCAGGAGGAGAAGTCAGACCTGTACTCCTCCTCTGTCTGACTGCATACGACCAGGAGGAGAAGTCAGACCTCTACTCCTCCTCCTCTGTCTGACTGCATACGACCAGGAGGAGAAGTCAGACCTGTACTCCTCCTCCTCTGTCTGACTGCATATGACCAGGAGGAGAAGTCAGACTTGTACTCCTCCTCTGTCTGACTGCATACGACCAGGAGGAGAAGTCAGACCTGTACTCCTCCTCTGTCTGACTGCATACGACCAGGAGGAGAAGTCAGACCTGTACTCCTCCTCTGTCTGACTGCATACGACCAGGAGGAGAAGTCAGACCTGTACTCCTCCTCTGTCTGACTGCATATGACCAGGAGAAGTCAGACCTGTACTCCTCCTCTGTCTGACTGCATACGACCAGGAGGAGAAGTCAGACCTGTACTCCTCCTCTGTCTGACTGCATATGACCAGGAGGAGAAGTCAGACCTGTACTCCTCCTCTGTCTGACTGCATACAACCAGGAGGAGAAGTCAGACCTGTACTCCTCCTCCTCTGTCTGACTGCATACGACCAGGAGGAGAAGTCAGACTTGTACTCCTCCTCTGTCTGACTGCATACGACCAGGAGGAGAAGTCAGACTTGATGCTGGTGTAAATGTTCTCTGAAAGGTGAGGTGCTCATTTTTATTTAGTCTCCCACAGAGGAGTGAGACAGGTTTAGGGCTGCAGCCACAACCCTTATTTATGGCTGTGCTCCTTCATACATCCTCCATCATCCGTCTTTAATAGCACATACGGAATGATAATGATGATAACAATAATAACTACCATATAAAATACCTTTACAACATGTGGGCCTGAATGAGACACTGAATGTTTCTCTGCAGACGTAAAGGGCAAGAGCAGAGTTTTACAGTATTCTCTGGAATGAAACGTATATATCTAATACAGGGATTTTGGTCAAATATAGCCTGTTCAGGATGTTTTATATGTTGCGATTTTGCTGCAGTTCCATTACATGGTACATGATGTAGGTACTGTACAGTACATACAGGGTAGTGTTCTATAATGGTTTAGTAAATCTCTCTCTCTCTCCCCCCTCTCTCTTTCTCTCTTTCCCTTTCTCTCTCTCTCTCTCTCTTTCTCTCTCCTCTCTCTCTCTCTCTCTCTCTCTCGCTCTCTCTCTCGCTCTCTCTCGCTCTCTCTCTCTCTCTCCCTCTCTCTCTCTCTCCTCTCTCTCTCTCTCTCTCTGTCTCTCTCTCTCCCTCTCTCTCTCTCTCTCTCTCTAGCATTTACATTAGCAGGAAATGTGTGTATATCTATCTGCTTGCTTATCAAAACATTTCATATTTGCGGAAAGGAAAAAGAGAAAATATAATTTGGCCTCTCTCCTAGTGCAACAGAATGTCACAGGTTTTAACTGGCATCCCTAGACGGTAATATTTAGTATGAAAATATGATTTAAAATCAACCTTTTCCTATTTGATTCATGTGGCTCCAATAGCCTTTTGACTTGGCTTTCAGAGTCATGCTAAACTGCTAAAATGGCTGCAGTTCTGATTTAATATTGAGGAGAATTGTCTCAGTTCACGCTTATGGACAGCAACATCAAACAATCAAACATCAGGGTATAAATTCATTCTACATAAATGTTTGTGTTTCTGCGTGTGTGTGTGTCAATTCTTGCTTGTGTATATTTCTCTCTGTGTGTGTGTGTGTGTGTGTGTGTGTGTGTGTGTGTGTGTGTGTGTGTGTGTGTGTGTGTGTGTGTGTGTGTGTGTGTGTGTGTGTGTGTGTGTGTGTGTGTGTGTGTGTGTGTGTGTGTGTGTGTGTGTGTGTTTCACTGCGTGTGGGCGTGCATGCATGTGTGTGTATTTCTGTGTGTGTTTCAAAAGTTTGAGCTGAGATGAACTACAGATGAACTGAGCGGAACCATGCTCATAAACACAGGCTGTGTGGTGTTATGGAACAGGCAAAATAAATGACTGTTTGCTAAAGACATTAGATCAGACCTCAGCTCTCTCACTCTGCTCTGCTCAGCAACGCACCCGGGTGGCCCATGCTCTCCACAATGTGTGTGTGTGCGCGCGTCTGTATGTGTACATGTACATGCGTTTCTCTGTAAGTGTCTGCATGTGTTCGTGCGTGTGTGTGGTGTGTGTGTGTGTTGTGTGTGTGCACGCAGTGTCTGTGTGTGTGACGGCATATCCACTATCCAGTCTCTGGCCTCCAGCAGCAGAACAGTCTACAGTCTCAACCTGGCTGTAATCACACTGCTGTCATCCCTCCTGCCCTGTGCCAAACCTGTCACTGAACCTCCATATTGTACGTGGAGGGAGCGGTCTCTAGAGGTCACTGGAGTTCCATGGGTGACAGACACAGCTGGGGCCGCCACAGCCAGCACACCGCACACACACACTCTAACACAGCCACTTAGACAATAGAGAGGGATGAGGGGAGAGGGGAAAAGAGGAGAGAGAAAAAAGAGAGCCAATGTGTTTCCACAAAATACTGTCAAGTGGTGGCCACTGGCCAGCCACGCAGATCATACTCCCCCACCCTCTGACCTTGTCACCAGATTCAGGGGAGAAGCTGCTTCTGAGATCAGTGGAATCTAAATGAACTAGTGCTGCTTGGGTTGAACGGTGGAGGTTTTTACACACCTAGAATGCACCTGGCTCCAGCTCAGGTCTCAATGAGAGAAGGGGGAGGTTGGAAGGGAGTGTGTAACCAGTCTCACTGCTTCAGGATCAGTGGTGTGGGTTCATGAAGCTCATATTAAGAGGCACATTGGAAGAGGAAGTCAGCTGGCCTTTTATTGAAACACTGTCTTTTCCTCTGCGGCAGGCAGCTGAATTTCTCACTCTTACCATTGGCCAGTATCTATATTCAAATTTCACAGCACTTTCATGGACTTTTCTTAGGTACAATATTTCTTTAGAATTATACACCCATTGACAGTTCACAAGAGGTAAAAGAAAGGTGAAATAAAATAAAAAAATATCTTTAAAATACAAAAGAAGTCTCATCCATCCATCCACCCATCCCTCAATTTTGTCATGTTTTTTCAAAACTCTGTTTTAATCTGGTACAGTAGTTTAAAAAAGGAAAACATGAATCCTGCAGATCCTGCAGCCAACCAGGGCTTCTCCAGTTTCCCACTAATTCTATTACGATGGAGTTATTTTTAAAAGTCCCTTTTCTAAACATTTACTGTCAGGAGAACACTGGGAGCTGCTGTTCCTCATGCTTTGTTTGTGTTGTGGTTGTGGTTGCGTTGGGGTTGAACCCAGAACCCGCCTGCCTTCAGTAAGCTAGTGGAGAATACACGGACCGCCATGCCAGGATTAAAATTAGTAACAAATTTAATATGCTCTGCACTGGCATCGGAGGGGCCTCGGCACTGTTCAAAAATGTGCCGATAGATTGTCGCGGGGTCTCTTTGGAAGACCACAATGACTGAAGCAGAGTTTAGAAAGTCAATTGAAAGACAGGAAAAAAGAGCAGTGAAATGCAGAGCAGATGACATCCAAAGAGAAAGAGAGAGAGGGGGGGGGGCAGTGGGACTATAGCTAACCCAGGACCACCAACACAATACAAGCCGTCTGAGCCTCAGATCACACAATATGTTCCTTCCTCACTTGGAAGAGAAGAAGGGAACACGTCCCCATTTCATTGCTCCAAGCTCGTTTTCCTCTCCCCTATCCCCCTTATCCCGACGGCATGACCACAACCTCAGCTACCCCAAACTATTAGCATGACCTAAATGACAGAACCATGCTCCTGTTAATGACATAATAGCTGGGAAATATGATTTATGGCTTTCATTTTAAGGATCACTATCCACCATAACTCCTAATACAGGGTAAATGTGTGTTTTCAGTAACGCGGCCCTCCCATAACGCCTTATAGGCTGTTAAAGCATGGAAAAAAACATATTGGTGCAATAAATCTACATTTCAAACTAGACAGCTTAAAACACACAGCGAGATTACCGAAGGACCAATTGTGAATGAGAGAAACGAAACAGAGGGATTAGATGTTACTCTAGCTTTGATATTAAGACAGTAAGTTTGGTTTAATACTGTTTAAGTAATTTATTTTATTAACAGTGCTTTATTTTCAGATCTCTTGTTTCCTTTTTGTTCTGTGTACCATTGCCCAAATCATCAATCATATCGTCTTCTGTTTATTAAATATATCTGATATATGCATGAGTTTTCTTTGGAGTTTATAGTGTGAGTGAGTGAGAATTGAATGAATGTATTTAATGATTTATATGTTTGTAGGGAATGATTCGATGATGTTTGAATTTGGATTTTGTCAGTGGTAGATCTGTTACCAAAACCTTTTGAGGTGGTCAAACTCAAACATTTATCCTTCACCCTCAGCCCCTGTATGTTTTTATAGCCCAGCAAAGCGTAAATGTTTTCTTATGCGTGCTAAAGTTTTATTTATTTGGAAATAAAATTCGAGCATGTTCTGACTGACAGAGAATACACGTTAAGAAATCCCTGTCTCAAATTTCATCATTAGCAAATATGTTTGCCTTGATCAACTATGCTATCCACATATTTCTTCAAAACACTCCTCTGTGTGTTTGTACTGTGTGTCTTACCCTTTGCTAGTACTTCTGAGGGAGAGAGCAGGTCATTTGTAGTGTAGTTCTCACGCTGACCAGTAGAGGGAGATGATTGATTTATTTCTGCCTTTTTTAACACAGAAAGGCAGCAGCATTTGCCTTGTGCCTTCTGAAAGCCTAGTCCTTCCTTGATTATGAATAATTCCAAAGAAATGTGTCCCTTAATATTCTTAGACGACCACATGAAGGGGCACAGTGGGACTTTGAAGGCTCATTGATAATGGAGGAGATAATGATGTGTTACTGTTCCTTCCAGGACCAGATTCCTCAGGAACAGGTCATGAGCACTGATTAAAAGTGACTTAAAGTCAGGCCGTAAATATTTGTCAGCCACCTTTGAAAGGCAGGCGAGCCGTGGCTTTTTCTTCTCTGCTCACTTACCACATGAAGGGGCAAATGGAAACGCTTAGAGGTTGGGAGCCGCATCAGTCATAGCTGGAATAAGAGGGCCAATAAAAAAGGAGGTGTAATTATGATGCTCCGTCATTGGACGCAGCCCCGGGGTCCTTTTGGGCCTGTTTAGCTGTGTGTGCAGAGAGAGAGAGACACACACACAGAGAAAGAGGGAGAGAGAGAGAGAGAGAGAGAGAGAGAGAGAGAGAGAGAGAGAGAGAGAATCCCACCCGCGAATAATGGGACCTGATTTTTATGAGGAGCTGAGGCTGTGTTTAAGAGCGAACTCTGACAATGTGTGGTCTGTCTGTATGTCACCTCCCTCCCTCCTCCTCCCCCTCTTCTCCCCCTCTCCTCCCCCCTAGGCCCCAGCAGTGTGTGTGTGAGGAGCTAGCTGTTTACCTTGCTCCTTTAGAATGTGCAGCGTGTCGTGACAATCCATCTTAGATGCCTCTCAGGGCTGGAGGTGGATGGTTCCAACACTGTGTCATGACTACAGGCGTGCTACCATGACAACGCCTGATTATTTTTCTTCCACCGTAGTTGTTGTTGTTGTTGTTGTTGTTGTTGTGAGGTTGTTTAGTATTTCTTGCTCTGTGAGAACCCTGGTTTTTGTGTGGTAGCTGCAAGCAGTGATGTTTTTCAGTGCTGATGGCCTGATGATAATTTTACAAGTCAAAGTCAAAGGCACCTACATATTTAACATAATACGCTTGAAGATTACTACTACAGTTTCCTCCTTTCCAGCCAATATCAAACCAAATATGCCAATCATTGTAGTATCTCTCAGCTATCTGATGTGTAGAATAATCAAACGTACCAACAGTAGCATTGCTAGAATACACATGGAATCCCCACCTGAGCAGAACGTATTTCCACTCCATTAGTTTTGTTTGGCATGTAGGAAGGTGGGGGGAATAAGGAGGTTGACTGATGGTCACAGCAGGGCTGTGTTACAGTATGTCTTCAACACGCTCCTCTCCTCTGTCTCGGCTTGGGGCCTGCCTCTCTGTGTGAAACTCTCTGTGTGAAGCCCCGGCTCCAGGATTAGACACTGGGGTGCAAGTCAAATGATTGTTCCATCTAATAGAGAGATCTTCACCTGACTGACGTTTAAATCAGCAGCACACTTTATGTACGGTATGCTACAATGTCCTCAGAGATGATGTTTCTAAAGGTGCAATAACATCAGAAACATAGGCCCTACAGTATCTTAACGATTACAGAGCTCATCATTAGATTTACTCGATAAATTATTCCTTGGAAAGTGATAGTCAAATTGAGAATGACATATTTTGCCTGTTTGAAGTTATATACACTGCTCAAAAAAATAAAGGGAACACTTAAACAACACAATGTAACTCCAAGTCAATCACACTTCTGTGAAATCAAACTGTCCACTTAGGAAGCAACACTGATTGACAATAAATTTCACATGCTGTTGTGCAAATGGAATTGACAACAGGTGGAAATTATAGGCAATTAGCAAGACACCCCCAATAAAGGAGTGGTTCGGCAGGTGGTGACCACAGACCACTTCTCAGTTCTTATGCTTCCTGGCTGATATTTTGGTCACTTTTGAATGCTGGCGGTGCTTTCACTCTAGTGGTAGCATGAGACGGAGTCTACAACCCACACAAGTGGCTCAGGTAGTGCAGCTTATCCAGGATGGCACATCAATGCGAGCTGTGGCAAGAAGGTTTGCTGTGTCTGTCAGCATAGTGTCCAGAGCATGGAGGCGCTACCAGGAGACAGGCCAGTACATCAGGAGACGTGGAGGAGGCCGAAGGAGGGCAACAACCCAGCAGCAGGACCGCTACCTCCGCCTTTGTGCAAGGAGGAGCAGGAGGAACACTGCCAGAGCCCTGCAAAATGACCTCCAGCAGGCCACAAATGTGCATGTGTCTTCTCAAACGGTCAGAAACAGACTCCATGAGGGTGGTATGAGGGCCCGACGTCCACAGTTGGGGGTTGTGCTTACAACCCAACACCATGCAGGACGTTTGGCATTTGCCAGAGAACACCAAGATTGGCAAATTCGCCACTGACGCCCTGTGCTCTTCACAGATGAAGCAGGTTCACACTGAGCACATGTGACAGACGTGACAGAGTCTGGAGACGCCGTGGGGAATGTTCTGCTGCCTGCAACATCCTCCAGCATGACCAGTTTGGCGGTGGGTCAGTCATGGTGTGAGGTGGCATTTCTTTGGGGGGCCGCACAGCCCTCCATGTGCTCGCCAGAGGTAGCCTGACTGCCTTTAGGTACCGAGATGAGATCCTCAGACCCCTTGTGAGACCATATGCTGGTGCGATTGGCCCTGGGTTCCTCCTAATGCAAGACAATGCTAGACCTCATGTGGCTGGAGTTTGTCAGCAGTTCCTGCAAGAGGAAGGCATTGATGCTATGGACTGGCCCGCCCGTTCCCCAGACCTGAATCCAATTGAGCACATCTGGGACATCATGTCTCGCTCCATCCACCAACGCCACGTTGCACCACAGACTGTCCAGGAGTTGGCGGATGCTTTAGTCCAGGTCTGGGAGGAAATCCCTCAGGAGACCATCCGCCACCTCATCAGGAGCATGCCCAGGCGTTGTAGGGAGGTCATACAGGCACGTGGAGGCCACACACACTACTGAGCCTCATTTTGACTTGTTTTAAGGACATTACATCAAAGTTGGATCAGCCTGTAGTGTGGTTTTCCACTTTAATTTTGAGTGTGACTCCAAATCCAGACCTCCATGGGTTGATAAATTGGATTTCCATTGATTATTTTTGTGTGATTTTGTTGTCAGCACATTCAACTATGTAAAGAAAAAAGTATTTAATAAGATTATTTCATTCATTCAGATCTAGGATGTGTTATTTTAGTGTTCCCTTAATTTTTTTGAGCAGTATATTATATATTTATATATTTATATATTTCTACCTTGAATATAACATGCCACACAAATGTATGATCGTTCATAAGTCAGGTTAATAAAAGCAACATTACGTCACTCCACCCCCGGCCTAATGCCCTATTCAATACATTACTAGTTGTATGTTGTTAATACCTTGTTAGTGCATGTACCCCTATATAACCGTGATTGTCTCCTCTCCTCTGGACATTGTTTTGTATCTGTTCCTGGCAGGCTTTACCATGGTGTACTAGATATGAGACAACAAGGGGGCTTTCTCCTGAGTCGTAGGAGCACAGAGACATAGTACTGGGATTGTGGTGAGAGCTGTGACATGATACACCCTGCGTGCTTGTCAAATGGAGACTCAACAGCAGGCCTTCAAGCCCAACAGACGACTGACATAAAGGAGAAGAAAACAGAAGTAGAGGGGGAGATTAAATAAGAGATGGGGGGATTATTGAAAGGCATTAAAATGACACAGAAGATTATTCCGACATCGGCAGGCAGCAGCCAGCCAGAGACAGTCTGCTCAAGGTCACCAACTGGCTGAGAATTGCCACTTCAGGAGACAAACAGAAAAGAACATCAAGACAACAGGAAGGAGACAAACAGAAAAGAACATCAAGACAACAGGAAGGAGACAAACAGAAAAGAACATCAAGACAACAGGAAGGAGACAAACAGAAAAGAACATCAAGACAACAGGAAGGAGACAAACAGAAAAGAACATCAAGACAACAGGAAGGAGACAAACAGAAAAGAACATCAAGACAACAGGAAGGAGACAAACAGAAAAGAACATCAAGACAACAGGAAGGAGACAAACAGAAAAGAACATCAAGACAACAGGAAGGAGACAAACAGAAAAGAACATCAAGACAACAGGAAGGAGACAAACAGAAAAGAACATCAAGACAACAGGAAGGAGACAAACAGAAAAGAACATCAAGACAACAGGAAGGAGACAAACAGAAAAGAACATCAAGACAACAGGAAGGAGACAAACAGAAAAGAACATCAAGACAACAGGAAGGAGACAAACAGAAAAGAACATCAAGACAACAGGAAGGAGACAAACAGAAAAGAACATCAAGACAACAGGAAGGAGACAAACAGAAAAGAACATCAAGACAACAGGAAGGAGGCAAACAGAAAAGAACATCAAGACAACAGGAAGGAGACAAACAGAAAAGAACATCAAGACAACAGGAAGGAGACAAACAGAAAAGAACATCAAGACAACAGGAAGGAGACAAACAGAAAAGAACATCAAGACAACAGGAAGGAGACAAACAGAAAAGAACATCAAGACAACAGGAAGGAGACAAACAGAAAAGAACATCAAGACAACAGGAAGGAGACAAACAGAAAAGAACATCAAGACAACAGGAAGGAGACAAACAGAAAAGAACATCAAGACAACAGGAAGGAGACAAACAGAAAAGAACATCAAGACAACAGGAAGGAGACAAACAGAAAAGAACATCAAGACAACAGGAAGGAGACAAACAGAAAAGAACATCAAGACAACAGGAAGGAGACAAACAGAAAAGAACATCAAGACAACAGGAAGGAGACAAACAGAAAAGAACATCAAGACAACAGGAAGGAGACAAACAGAAAAGAACAACAAGACAACAGGAAGGAGACAAACAGAAAAGAACAACAAGACAACAGGAAGGAGACAAACAGAAAAGAACATCAAGACAACAGGAAGGAGACAAACAGAAAAGAACATCAAGACAACAGGAAGGAGACAAACAGAAAAGAACATCAAGACAACAGGAAGGAGAAAGAGACTCTGCCTGTGTCCCACATTGCAGCCTACTCCATATATAGTGCACTCTATTGCCTATATAGGGCCCATAGGTCTGTGGTCAAAAGCAGTGCCCTACATAGGGAATAGGGTGCCATTAGGGACTAACACTGTGTTTGAAGCAGGTACAATGTGGCGATCCAGCCTCTCCAAATGAGAGATTATCTTGTTCTTGTTCTATCCCTCCATGGGGTTTTCTTTTCCAATGTTTCCCTTTGTGTTCTTCTCATATCTTGTGATTGGGACTTCTTGACTGTTTCTATTACCGTATGTAGTCCATCACCAGTGCAGCCTTTCAACACATTACAGCCAATGTGGCATTTGAGAACCTTGCTGACCTGGCCATATAGAACCATCTAGAGTGTGAGGATGATCTAAGAAGGCATTTAAAACAGACCCTTTAGGTGCTGTAGTTTAATACCAAAATAAAACAATGTTTCTCTTGTGCATAAAGACCCCAATCCCCAGTTTACATCTAGGCCACTCTTTGTAGCCCAGCCGGGCCCTGTCATTGCATCAGTATGCAACACAGGCATTCAGAGTTATGAAAGCACCGTTATTAGGCCTAGTTACAGGGTGACTCTCCATATAGTATCACTGTTCTCCCATTCACAATGACCCAGAAGCTGGCTAGCTGAACTGAGCAGAGAGATGAGAGATGAGAGGAGTGAACAGGGCCTACTGTATTGTACCCAGCCACAGAGGAGGCCTATATTCCTATAGAGTTACACTATGTGTCAGGTCAGAGGACTCTTCAAACCCCTGTTCCCGGTCTCAGAGGGGAGGCCGAGCGGAAGGCCACCAGACCTGAGGACCCTGGGTAAGTTCCATATGACCCTCTATTCCCTATGGGCCCTGGTTAAAAGTAGTGCACTATATAGGGAATAGAGTGCCATTTGGGACACGGAGCCTGTCCCTGGGAACCTACTGTATTGGCATAACCTTTTGCCAAGTTCCATTTGGTTAAATTAGGATCAGAACAAGGACACTGAAGAAGGGGGCAGAGGGGTGTCCTAGTAGGCCAGTGTACCCAAAGGACAGCCCTGGGTCTGACGATGGTGGAGTGGATCAGAGGTCTCGGTTGCCTGAGTTTTAGACCAGCATGGAGCAGTGGGTAGTGAGTGGACATGGGCCAGGAGAGGTGCAGGTCACCCAGGGGGCATAGGATGTAGCAGGGGTCGCGATGCAACGTCTATTCCTGAGCCGCACAATGCCAGCTTTTCATCCCTGGCTCTGGCCACTCCGCCGAGCCCCATAATTATCTTTGACAAAACTCATTAGCAGAGACCTTGTAGCGACATCGGCGACCAGGAATTTCATGGAGGGAGGACATGCACCGAAACAATGTCCCACACACATTTCATGGCGCCCTTTGACAAAATGTAATGAAGTGTGCATATTGTCCCCCTCATCAACATTTGAACCCTGAGCCATCAGCACAAAGACTTTGTTTATGAGCCCTCCGAGCCCAGCGTGGGACACATCAAATGGCACCTCCACTTTGGCTCTTTTGTCAGGCCCAGGGACAAATTGTTGTTCTGGATGTTATTGTTATTATGGGTCTTGTTAGTATGAATTGGCCATTGCTGTCATGTCAGTTTGATTCATCTTCCATAGGGTGATTCCAAGCCAGGAAGACCCGAAAATATTTTTGGTGTCTCAGATTGTTCTGGCAATTCTCATAGAAACCTATTTGGGAGGAAGGATGTTTGATACGCCTTATAGATCTATATCACAAACCAGTTTTTAGAAAATCATGATGAACGTGACCAGTTTAGGACCCCTTTTTAGACCTATACATGCCTCCTGTAAAACCTTATGATCTGTGAACTGTACATGATACAGACAACATCTTGGTGTCATTATACTGTAAAACCCTATGATCTGTGAACTGTACATGATACAGACAACATCTTGGTGTCATTATACTGTAAAACCCTATGATCTGTGAACTGTACATGATACAGACAACATCTTGGTGTCATTATACTGTAAAACCCTATGATCTGTGAACTGTACATGATACAGACAACATCTTGGTTAATTATACTTCTTATAGTGTTATCTCAAATATGGAGTATGTCTAGATTCTGAAATACAAATGTTCACATTCATTTAGTCAACATTAAAATTATTAATATAAATATCTCAAATGTACCCTTTTTGATTTAGCTTATATTTAGACATATTGTTTGGAAGAATATACACTTTCCATAGTGGGCTCTTTGCTACTTTTGAAGATGTGACCCAATTTATACATAGAAATTGACATTCTAGGTAATTAACCAATCACATTCATGGTGACACCATTTACCAGATTTCAGCAGCCACTACTCTTAAACCTTTGGATGACGTCTACCATAGCACCATTTGTTTTATCACTGGTGACAGTGTTAATACTTACCACTGCATCTTGTATCAAAGGTTGGCTGGCCCTCATTAAAGTCCCGTAGATCAATTCATTACTCCCTGTTTGTTTACAAAGATCTGCTACACAAGCTTCTAATTTACCTAACTTCATTGCTAACGTATAAAAGAATGAGCTACCAAACCTGCTCGCAGTATTGGTTAACTCTTGAGGTCCCTCTGGTAAATCCTCCTTTAGTTTTAATGCCCCCGATTGTTGGAATAACCTACAAAATTCTTTGCATCTTGATTCCCTGGTGCCACTAGGGCAGTGTTGAATGAATTCATTGAGGATTGCAGTTGTTTCGATTGATTGTAGTGTTTTCTTTGTTGAAATTGTGTTGTTGAAGTTATGCCTATTTGTATTCTTCTTGTTTTAATTGTAATGTATATTGTTCTTCCTGTTGTGACAAAAAGTTTGTACTCAGGGCACCATTGGGGATGGGACCATGGTCTCAATTGGGCTACTCGAATAAGTAAAAGTTAATAAAAATAAATACTAAATTCAGCAAATCACCAGCAGAGCGCATTCCTTTGAATCCATTTTCCAATTCACTGTGTTGGTGGTCATAAAATGTATCACAACTTCAGTAGTAGGAGAGCACCCACTGTGTACGTTTGATGTACTTGTAGAGTAAATTGTTTAAAACAATGTCTAAAAATTTATCAAAAAGGGTAGATTTGAGATATTTATATTAATAATTTTAATGTTGACTAAATGAATGTGAACATTTGTATTTCAGAATCTAGACATACTCCATATTTGAGATAACACTATAAGAAGTATAATTAACCAAGATGTTGTCTGTATCATGTACAGTTCACAGATCATAGGGTTTTACAGTATAATGACACCAAGATGTTGTCTGTATCATGTACAGTTCACAGATCATAGGGTTTTACAGTATAATGACACCAAGATGTTGTCTGTATCATGTACAGTTCACAGATCATAGGGTTTTACAGTATAATGACACCAAGATGTTGTCTGTATCATGTACAGTTCACAGATCATAGGGTTTTACAGTATAATTAACCAAGATGTTGTCTGTATCATGTACAGTTCACAGATCATAGGGTTTTACAGTATAATGACACCAAGATGTTGTCTGTATCATGTACAGTTCACAGATCATAGGGTTTTACAGTATAATGACACCAAGATGTTGTCTGTATCATGTACAGTTCACAGATCATAAGGTTTTACAGTATAATGACAGCAAGATGTTGTCTGTATCATGTACAGTTCACAGATCATAAGGTTTTACAGTATAATGACACCAAGATGTTGTCTGTATCATGTACAGTTCACAGATCGATAGGGTGTTTACAGTATAAGGACACCAAGATGTTGTCTGTATCATGTACAGTTCACAGATCATAGGGTTTTGACAGTATAATGACACCAAGATGTTGTCTGTATCATGTACAGTTCACAGATCATAGGGTCCTTACAGAAGGCATGTATAGGTCTAAAAAGGGGTCGTGAAATGGTCACTTTCATCATGATTTTCTAAAAACTGGTTTGGGATACAAATCTTTATTTTACTAGGCAAGTCAGTTAAGAACAAATTCTTATTTACAATCACAGCCTACTGGGGAACAGTGGGCTAATTGCCTTGTTCAGGGGCAGAACGACAGATCTTTACCTTGTCAGCTCAGAGATTCGATCCAGCAACCCTTCAGTTACTGGCCCAATGCTCTAACCACTAGGCTACCTGCCGCCCCATCTAAAAACATCCTTCCTCCCAGTACAGAGAGAAACATAGCTCATTGAGGGGACGCTCATGTGATGTGCCGATGGATGGATGGATGGGATGGATGGAAAACCCTGATAGCCCACTTTCTACGCAAGTTAACCCTGCGTTGACCTTTGGTATCATAGCCAGCATAACAGACTAGAATGACAGGCATTGTTAGAGAGGTTTGTCCCTGTTATAATCATTAAGTGGACTGAGTTGTGACAGGAAAATTAATAATAAAACTCAGGTAGAATATTTGCACGGCTTGCTAAGAACCTACTGAATGAGATAGCATATAAATACTTTGACCTTTCAGTCTAAATTGACTCTAATGCTATCTGCAACGTAATGAACCTGTGGATAGCACTCTGACTGTAGACAGAAATAGACTGTAACTTCAAGGGAAATAGAAAACGTGTACCCATGTAGATAATCCAAAGGACTTGTCCTTGAACCCATATGAAAGAAGTGCTAAAACTAGCCTAACACATCCCTTCCTCTTCTCTCAGTCCAAAAAATAGATAACTTACCAGAGCCTTCTCTTTCCAAGATATTTATCTACAATAGGACCGTAAGATGCATTTTTGAATGGTATAGTTGAGCAAAAGGGGTAACTTGTGCCACCCTTGTTTCTAGGAAACCATACACAAAATGTATAATTTGACGAAATATTTAGGAAGAGGTAATCATTTCATGGAGTATGTGAAGGAAGAAATCACATGGAAAAAGTGGCAAGCAAGTTAGGTCCAAAAAACGGATTTTCACCAAGTCAAATAAATGTATTGTGTTAAAGGTTTCATTAGGCTTGTATCTATACCAAAGTAGATCATTTTAAGATTGTACATCAGTTGGGGTCTCTATAAGCTTCAATATGAGGTCCTAAACCTAACATGAAAGTGCATCCTTGTAGCTGTGTGGGGTAATATAGTCCAAATGTTTGCCTTGGAGTAAGTTGAGCCATTATCGATGGCGTAAATTGAGCCAATTTTTGAGCCAATGGGAAGTTGAGCAAATTGAACTGTTTTCATCCCCGGCCTAATGCAAGGCATTATTGCTGGGATATGAGGTAACAACAGGGCCTGGCCTATGTTAAAATTGTTTTAAAAAGTACAAAGTCTTTGTTAGGTGTTAAGCTTACGTTAAAAGATGATTCCAATGATTAAAAGACAAAAAAAGCTATTGTGAATGTGTTGAATTGTGTTAGGGAAACAAAGATAGACATGGTTTTAAAAGGTAGTGGTCATATTTCAGAAATTATATATACAGTGCATTCAGAAAGTATTCAGACCCCTTGACTTTTTCCAAATTTTGTTACCTTACAGCCTTATTCTAAAATTGATTAAATATTGTTTCTCCCTCATCAATCTACACATACTACTCCATAATGACAAAGCAAAAACAGGTTTTTAGACATTTTTGCAAATGTATTAAAAAAAAACTGAAATATCCCATTTACATAAGTATTCAGACCCGTTAGTCAGTACTTTGTTGAAGTACCTTTGGCAGCGATTACAGCCTCGAGTCTTCTTGGGCATGACACTACAAGCTTGGCACACCTAAATTTTGGGAGCTTCCTCCATTCTTCTCAGCAGATCCTCTCAAGCTCTGTCAGGTTTGATGGGGAGCGTCGCTTCACAGCTATTTTCAGGTCTCTCCAGAGATGTTCGATTGGGTTCAAGTCCGGGCTCTGGCTGGGCCACTCAAGGACATCCAGAGACTTTTCCCAAAGCCACTCCTGCATTGTTTTGACTGTGTGCTTAGGGTCATAGTCCTGTTGGAAGGTGAACCTTTGCCCCAGTCTGAGGTCCTGAATGCTCTGGAGCGGGTTTTCTGTACATTGCTCTGTTCATCTTTCCCTCGATCCTGACTAGTCTCCCAGTCCCTGAAGCCGAAAAACATCCCACAGCATGATGCTGCCACCATCATGCTTCACTGTAGGTGCCAGGTTTCCTCCACACGTGATGCTTGGCATTCAGGCCAAAGAGTTCAATCTTTGTTTCATCAGACCAGAGAATCTTGTTTCTCATGGTCTGAGAGTCCTTAGATTGCCTTTTGGCAAACTCCAAGCGGGCTGTCATGTGCGTTTTACTGAGGAGGTCTTCCGTCCGGCCACTCTATCATAAAAGCCTGATTGGTGGAGTGCTGCAGAGATGGTTGTCCTTCTGGAAGGTTCTCCCATCTCTGGAGCTCTGTTAGAGTGACCATCGGTTTCTTAGTCACTTCCCTGACCAAGGCCCTTCTCCCCCGATTGCTCAGTTTGTCCAGGCGGCCAGCTCATCATTAAGAATGATGGAGGCCACTGTGTTCCTGAGGATTTTCAATGCTGCAGAAATGTTTTGGTACCTTTCCCCAGATCTGTTCCTCGACCCAATCCTGTCTCGGAGCTCTATGGACAATTCCTTTGACCGCATGGCTTGGTTTTTGCTCTGACATGCACTGTTAACTGTGGGACCTTATATAGACAAGTGTGTGCCTTTCCAAATCATGTCCAGTCAATTGAATTTACCACAGGTGGACTCCAATCAAGTTGTAGAAACATCTCAAGGATGATCAATGGAAACCGGATTTACCTGAGCTCAATTTTGAGTCTCATAGCAAAGGGTCTGAATACTTATGTGAAAAAGGTATTAACTGTCTTATGTTTGCATAAATTTGCAAACATTTCGAAAACCCTGTTTTCACTTTGTTATTATGGGGTATTGTGTACAGATTGCTGAGGATTAAAAAAAAAAAAAAAAAAAATCGAAAAAGGCTGTAATGTAACAGAATGGGGAAAAAGTCAAGGGGTCTGAATACCTTCCAAATGCACTGCATATACAGACATGTGTAGGGGGCTTTAACATACCCTGTCCAGTGGCTTAACTTCCCACATACCCGGTGTAAATTGTGCCAAGAGGCCACTTTTATGGAACAAGATATGTTTTCAAAACTGTAATTTTTACATGAATTCTGATTATTTCCAGGGATACACAACATCCTGCAATATATGTAAATATATTTGTTAGAAATAATACTATATTTCCCTTGAGAGAGTGAATCTGAATGTAAAAGATGGCTCAACTTACCCCACTCTCCCCTATAATCACATTTTAAAAGGCTATATTGAAAAGCAAAAAAAAAGAGCTATAATAAATCCAAATTATATTGTCCTTTGCATTCATATTTGTTATTTTCCAGGGGCCAGCTAAGACTTGAAAAGACTGAAGCCAATGTCCAAAAGGCCGTTGGCCTAGAAAAGGCCTTCAGTAGGAGAAAGCTTGACAGCAGGAGGTTAGACTGACTGCACACTTGTGGATAAATCAAGTGTTTTATCTAAGCTGGTCACCAAGTGAGGCCTGCGCTCTACATGCACAGCGCGCAGCCTGCCCTGCGACTCTCGTGACACCGCAGGATGTCTCTCACTCATACAGCGTTTCCCAAACTCAGTCCTGGGGACCCCAAGGTGTGCACACTTTGTTTTTTGCCCTAGCACTACACAGATGATTCAAATAAGCAACTCCTCATAAAGCTTTGATTACTTGAACCAGCTGTGTAGTGCTATGGAAAAAAACAAAAGCTGCACCCCTTGGGGTCCCCAGGACCGAGTTTGGGAAACGCTACTCTAATAAGAGATGCTTGTGGCATTAAGTGATGATTTCTCATATCTCTGAGCCGAAGATAAGACGCTCATTTTGTCAAACCTATTTAAGTATTCTTGTTTACTCTGAATCTTGTTTTTCATTTTTTCCCATTATCATTAGAGATCAGGCTACCCAAAATCTGTTTTGGATTATGGAAGAGGCCTAGGCTAGAACTGACCCCTCCCCAAATGAAAAAGTAATCGGGAGGGTGGGAGGAACAAGTGTATTATGAGATGTATTAAGGCGATTTAGATGTGCATATAGGCTACCTAAGGAACATTGTTTACAAGGACATATATTTCATTTGAATAAATATGTCTACTCAAAGATTAATGATGTTGCACAAACATCCCTCTCATATTCGCCTAATACTCACATCCGAAATCAAATAATATTTTGCTTTAGCTATTTGGGGAATTTGTTTTGCATTGGCCTATAGCTTCACACGCATTGCTTCCCCTCAAAACATATTTGTATGTATTTGTGAAAAACATACATTTTTTGTTCTTTTATTATGTCAGAATCCAACCTGAAACTTCAACACGCCTCATTTAGGCCACAGTGAGGCCTCCTCTAGTCGTCCTGGGTTAGCAGCGTGTAAACAGTGTGTAAAACTGACTAATTGATCTGTTAGCTGCAGAAGAGAAGACAGACGCTGGATGAGTTGAGTCCACGTCATTATCCATGCTTTGCTTTCCCTGAGGTATACCGGTATAGTGGTAATCCCATTGCCCATGCATCATTACCTTCAATAATGTTTGGCAGCTTTTCTTTACAACCCCCGTTTTAATTAACTTTCCGCAAAATATTTAATACACAGCTATAGCCCACATCTTAATGTATAGGGATCGATCGGTGAGACGCGTGTCTATATGGTAAGTAATAGACGTATTATTAAACGAGACTAGGGAGATAATATTGTCTTAATGTCCTCGCTCATATAGCCTAATGGACGCATGTTGTTTTTGTTAACGACTTGAGGTCTATATGAATCTATAACGGAGAAAAATCACACATAATAGCCTAGTAGTCCTAGCAGAGAGTTGTCATCCATGACGCTCACAAAACATGACGCAATATTATCTTGGCAGCACAATGAATTTGCAAAACCCACTTTTTTTTCATCAAACATTAATACCGGGATCTTTAAATTTGTGTCCATGTTATTCGCCCATCATGCCCAGGCTCAGATTTGTTTAATCAAAAGAGTATTCGGAATATGATTCCCCAAGATTATATTTAGAGAGATTTGCCGAAACATATCTATCCTGGCTGTATGGACAGATTGCATTGAGTTGGTGATCTGGATGGATAATCTGAAATCACGGTCGGTTGACCTTTAATAAAAATAAAACACGTATCTGAACTGTCAGCAGATGTTCATCACGCACCTTCATTCTATCTGGCCTCGTGGGCAAAAAGTCCCTTTCATTTCTTCTGAAGGGAAGGTTGTCTATATGAAGAGATGGAAATAGATGAATTGTCCTGAATAGTGTGGCAAAGTAGGCCCATTTGATGACACGTATTAGATTTTCTAAAAGTGTTTTATAAGAGTTGATCAAAACGTGTGTCTTCTGCTTATCTATAAGTTACAGAGGAGGTTTTATGTTATTTAAAATTCTCACTCATAGTCGATAAAACAGATAGAAACGTAACAACATTGTTATTACGCAGGCCTCTATGTAGGTCTATTTTGTTATGTGTGGACAACACAATAGCTCTAGGTCTACCTGTATGTGTATAATTTGATTACTAAATGCAAAGTCCATTGTAAAGACCATACCAGCTTAATTCATAAGAGACTGAGAGGAGACGATTGGAATTAAAGATCTCTAAATATTATGTTATTATTGTCATCATAATTCCTCATCACGATATTTCCTAGGGAATTACGCCGAACCCTGTTACATTGAAGTCACACCATTGCATGCATTACTGAGGGGTCCCCATCCCCATCCATAGGCCGGGCCTACAACGTTGACCACAGCTCCTTTCAATAGACCTACGAGACCTAATACTCTTATTACAAGCTCTAATCCTCCAAATCCGACCTGCAATAACGTTTATCTGTTGATGGCTTCATTTGCATGCCTCTAAGCTGTGGGTCATTCGCAGCGGGTCATTCGCAGCAGGTCACACCGTTATTTTGGTTTATGAGGTAGCATTTTCTTTTAATAAAGTCTGAACAATATCCATCTCAGACTAGGCCCACATTTCTGCATTGCATTTGAGTGTTTTCATCAACATTTTGTTTAAAAGTTTTTCTACTGTGGAGTGAGCAATATGCTATGCGATACTACATGTCATGCCCATAATCATGTAAACTATAATCTACGAACTTTCTCATAATTTTCTGAAAATAACTGACTTCAAAGTTCAAGTTGAAAGGAATAAGAAACCAGTGCTTTCGTGTTAGTAGTTTTACGTGTTAGTAGTTTTGATGACCAATTGCTTAGTTTAACTCACAGGCCTGATACTTGTGCTAATACTCATGTGTTATATCAATCAGTTATGAAAGAAAAGGGTCAGGCAAAAACAGTAGAACCAAAGTCTAACCCACACAAACCATGTGAATGTTCCCTTATGGGTTTGATACTACAAATGACCTTTCAATTAACACAAGTAAGTTATTGCAGCGGCTCCCTACAGAGCGGACAAAGCAGCATTCATCCCGTATTCCTGCCTCGTTGCTTGTCTGAACAGTAACAAAGTGTTTGATGCCAGAACTGATTAGATAATTACAATGGAGAGATGATGTCCCCTTTCTTCCTGGCCTTGTAACGTTCATTCACGTTCTCTACTGAATTATGACCTTCCAACAATGTTCCAGTATTATTCTCCACGCTAAGAAGATAAACTTTGATCTAGTGCAACAGTCTCAAAGGTTTTAATTGGCCGATTAAACCAATGTTAATGTTCTGGAAATAATATTTACACAAAAACGAGGAGTTCTTGAAAAAATTCATTCTTATAAAATATTTCATGAATGGCAAACACAGAATAAGCTCACAATTATCTTTGAGATGAACACAACACAATCAACAATTTCTCCAGGTCGACACACGCAATAGACAATTACGATCCCAACTCAATAAATCCCACTTTTTAGCAAACAGAAAGACCAACAACAAGCTAAGTATTTCTCCGTTAAATCAGTTAGAAATAGCACACAACCACAGTTGAAACAATACATACATGTAACAAAGTATTTAAATGACACATACGAAATAAATAAATGAACAGATGAGGAATCAAATAATAAATACACAAATAAATAAATAACATTGCTACGCTACGATTGCCCATTGCATACATGATGAATTCACCGTCAGTTCCCATACCGTTGCATTTCAAAGTCTTGCATAAAGTAATCGTCAACACCATAAAAACAACGTTGTGCAAAATCATGGCAGCTTCCACAGTTTGGGCAGGGCTCATCGAGCTTTGACTGCGGAGCTCCGCAGTTCCCAGGTGTAAGGTAGGTAGGATGTCCGATGCTCGTCGTCATCCCAAGTCTTTATAGTGCATAGCCTAATACCGGCTAAATAAAAGTCCCACTGTGTAATAACTGCGTGTCCATCAACCTAACGGGAAGAGAGAGAAAAAAGAAAAGCTCGTTATTTATTGATATCCATTACAATATCAAGCCTTGTAAAGGAACATACCTTCTAATATAAAATAATTAGTCAAATGTAGAAGTATTTGCTTAACTATAGACTAACATATGGCTTCAGGTAATCCAATAACATATTCACTTTATAGACAAGATCACATATGTAATACCAACAACCTGTGTTAGTATAGAAACGTTTCAGTACAACTGGTGGAATCCAAATGATTGGATTAGCAGATGATGGTTAGGTTGAATGATATACAAGTTGAATGTGTGTGTGTGTGTAAGGCTCACCTTCCTCACCTCTTCATCACAGGTCTGAAGGCAGTGACCTTGTCATCCTGCAGGGTCACACATGTGTCACTGATTTCCGAGGGCTCTGTCTCTGCCTTCCCACTGGAGAATCCTAGACAACAACAGAAATCACACTGTAAGAAACTTGCTGCAGCCAGGTAATATTGCATTGTATAGCCATTTATTTGTCAATATTATTTTTGATAGTAGTGAAAGAAATGGGCATTTCTGAAACGCATTTCAATATTGTAGAACTTTACATGGGTAATTTCACAATTACAATCGTTCTAAATTTAACACAAGTGTCACAACACGTACATACCTTCGATAGTGGAGTACTGGCATGAGTCTGAAAGCGCAGGATAGGAGGAACAGTGCAGTTGGAGGGCCTTGTGGTTGTAGCTGCCTGCACTATAGACCTTAGATTGCAACAAGGGGCCCTCCTGGAAAGGGTTCTCAGCATTGGATATGTTAGTAGGATCCTGGAGGACCCTGTGGGGCCCACACTGTCCGGTACCAGTCACTGGTAGCCTGGTCCCCTGTAGCTGGCAGTCTCCCAGCATGCTCCCTGTCCGGAGCTCTGGGGCCCCGTGGTGAGCAGAGCCCAGGATGACCCCCGTGGCCGCTGTACGCGCCAGAGACCAGATCCTCGGTTTGTCCCGGTCCGACACCTCGAAGTGTGACAGGGACACAGTGTGAGTGCCCGTGGGGATGGTGGTAGTGGTGGAGGGGGGCTTGGACGTCACCAGTGGATCAAGGAAGTCCGAGGACATGGCAGGTAGAGAGGGCAGGGCGGGTAGGCTCTTGATACCACATGGGAATGAGTGGTGGAAGCTGTTGGGCAAGGAGAGGGAGAGCTCTGAACTGCAGTCTCTCTTTGGAGGGCCTCCAGGGCCAACACCACCACCAGACATGGCCCTGTGGAGGTCCTGCTGTTCCTCAGGGCCCCTGGGGGCCATCTTCTCACAGTCACTGTCCAGCTTGTCACAGTCCTCGTCCTCCATGTCCTCCAGGTCACTCAGATGAAGGTCTTTCTCATCTTTACACTCACTGGAATCTGAATGATGAAATATACAGGAATATTACTGGTGATATTAGGAGTAGAAGCAGTATCATATTCACTGGAATCTGAATGATGAAATATACAGGAATATTACTGGTGATATTAGGAGTAGAAGCAGTATCATATTCACTGGAATCTGAATGATGAAATATACAGGAATATTACTGGTGATATTAGGAGTAGAAGCAGTATCATATTCACTGGAATCTGAATGATGAAATATACAGGAATATTACTGGTGATATTAGGAGTAGAAGCAGTATCATATTCACTGGAATCTGAATGATGAAATATACAGGAATATTACTGGTGATATTAGGAGTAGAAGCAGTATCATATTCACTGGAATCTGAATTGTCAAATACACACAACATGATATGTGGAATAGTAGTGATATTCAGGAGCAGAAGCTGTCATTTTGATCAATTCAAATTTTTTGTTATTGTAGGTGATGTGGATAAGTTTAAGAGGAAGCAAGCTACTGTAAATCATTGTGCAAAACTCTTAAGATGTTTTTTTTTATGTGCTTTGCTAGACGGAAGAGGGAAGAGAGGATGTGTACCTTTGGTGACACAGTCTTGGTCACTTTTATCCAGGTCGTCCTTCCTGTCGTCCCCAGCCTTATTCTTTGGTGACCAGGTCATCTTGTTCTCCTTCTTTAGCCTCCTCCTGGCGTTGGCGAACCAGGTGGAAACTTGGGTGAGGGTCATTTTGGTGATGATGGCCAGCATGATCTTCTCCCCCTTGGTGGGGTAGGGGTTTTTCCTGTGCTCGTACAGCCATGTCTTCAGGGTACTGGTGGTCTCACGTGTGGCATTCTTCCTCCTGGCTGACCCATTAAAGTCCATAGTCCCATACCTGGTCGTAATAGCAGACAACACATTAGCCATTAGCAACATTAGCATATAAGCTCATAAACTATTCACCCAGGCCCATGGCACTCCTGGAGTGTTGTCTGAAAAATAGACTATACAGCTCTGCTCTATCTAGCAGTATAGAGCTGCATAGATTGTGACTTTTGCTCTGGAGGTGTGAGAGTCCTTGAATGTAAGTTATTACTCATGCATGATAGGGTGCTATATGGCCTTATTACACTAACAAGGAATAGCTGAGCTGATGCACTACAGATAAGGAATGTGTGGGGTACCATACCTGTCATATTGGTACTGGCCCAGTGAGTGGTCATAAGGATAGTAGGTGGCAGGTTGAGTTATGCCAGAATGCAGAGTGCCTGTGCCATCCTTCATTTCATACTGTGGATTCTGAAATAAGAAAACAACTTTATGAAGCACTTAGGTAACTTTATTTGTTTCTAAATATTGGAAACAAAGTTGATGTAAATTGTGTGCTACTTTACTCCCTTCCAAATTGAAACATAATAGGCTACTGGTAGCCTAAATATGAGTATTTTTAAAACTGCAAAGTCTATTCGACCCATCTATCAGGCAGGCAGGCTACTCAAAGTCATTTCAATAACGAAATACTTGGAGAGTAATTTTGATCAGCATCCATCTTGATCGATCGCATCCCAGCCACCCCCATCCACTATTAGATGAAATGGGATGTACCAGAGATGAGTAGATAGCAGCGGAGGGCTCGGCGCTGTAGGGGAAGTAGCTGGCATAGTTCTGGCTGGCGGCGGCCGCGGCAGCGTAGGGCGAGCTATACATCCCTAGTGCCGCGTTGAGCTCCGTCCGTGTGCTGGCCAGGAGCCGGTTCTCGTAGGAAGGGCAGCAGAAGGTAGCAGGAGTCTGGGTACTGCTCGTCCCGTCAGAGACCGACCTGGAAATCGAATCGCAGCAAGTCGTACTGGGGTTTGCCGACACGAAAAACTGCATGAAGAGAATTGTGGAGGATAGACATGTCATTCGTGTTTGACGCATGAGCTCTGTTATCTTCATATCTAGAATATATTTTGATATACAGTTTTGAGATACAGGACAATTCAGGTAAGATGGAGACTAGATATAAACGCGTGCTGTGTGTCTGCCTAATTTGATTAACAGTTTTAGAATCGCATTTTACATAATATCCAGGTGAAATCATAAGGTACCATTTTGGAAATAATGTGTTTCAGTTAATTTAGCTTTTTTATTTTATAGAAAAGGAATTCCCAAAGTATTCATACACTGCCTGACTAAGCTATTGTAGGCTACTGAAATTTGATGAAAGCAAAGGATCTAAAACTTTTAATACTTTTACAGGAAAATAACTTATTTCTAGTTGAATGAAAGTTCTGAGAACTTTTATTGCATACATTTGTCCAGTTGTCCCCAAACAAATATATTTAAATGATAAATCCGAACGGCTACTTCACGTTTTCTAAATAATAGTTATTGTCAATACCAAATTCAGAGATCTCTGATTGAAAGAGAAAGTTTGGAAGGTTCACTGTTAACTTCAAAGCGCAATTAGGCTACACAACGGAGCTATAGCGTAGTAATAAACACAGGTCTTTTGTCAGATCAAAACAACACGTGAGTACATTCATAATTCAATTAAATTGGACCTGTGTTTATGTCTGTCGATATTTTGATTAAACAAAAGCGTCATCTGAAAATAGCTGTCAATATTTTGAAAGCAACCATTCAGTGCTGCATCTAGATTATAGAGCGAGCTGTTCAAATTAAAATAATGCTAGTTTGTTTACATATTTGTCACATTGAAATTGAGAGAGAAAAAAGCATGTTGATATTGTCTTACCTGTGAAGTTGCATTGTAAGGATATCCAAACTGAGAGAAAGACATAGCTGCTTCTTTTGTTAACATCAGGAATATTCTTCACCCTTGATCGATTGTAACCAATTGTACTTCAAATCCACCTTCTTACACACATTTCCACGCACGGCCTCTCGCTCAATAATAGATGATTGCACTTAGGAGGGAGAGTTGAGGCTGATACCAAAAGCTGCAGATAGTTTTATATATGAATAATCCCCCGAAGGAAATGATAAGAAAATGAAATTAAGCGTCATTAAGTACAAAAATTGTTGTTGTATTAGCTGAAGAAGGCTTAAAGGATAACGTAAGACTTGCAAGATATGGACTCTGCTTGTGCTATTATTTGTGCCTCTATAGTTCTTTAGCATTCACCCATGCAAGGGTATCAGTGTGACGTCATTGTAATCCCGGAACGACAGGACAGCAAGGATAGAATAATGTCTTTGCCAATCACATCTAACATCGCGTTTTCTTAAGGTGTTCTGTGCACTCCCCGTGTCCCCTCGGCTTTGTGCAGTAGTCTTCTTCACTTGCTTCACTGATAAGAGTATAAAGGAAAGGGGTTGTTTTGGTACAGTTATGGAACTGTCAGATAGATCAAGGCTCTTGATGCGTATCATGTCCAATTATAAAATAATACCAACTGAAATGACCACCAAGCATATTTTGTTATTATTATGCGTAGAATAATACATATTTATTTGGACAATATTTGAACTGAAAGCCTTCAGTTGTTTTCTTTCATTTGGGATATCTGATTCTTTGCTATTTCTTATCAGCATCTTCATCATAAAATAATCATTTTAGTTAGTTAGTCTCATGTGCTCACTTGAACAATAATACATATTTATCCAAACCAAAAAAATCTTCATTTGAAGACACTATACCTCACTCACTTATTCTGTCTTTTTTACATTGGGATTTTGGGATTATGAATATTTAAAAGTGAAAAAAGTCGTGGATTTAACGCGTTTTACGACCTCTGTGCGCCTCTATCTGTCCGGTCAGAGGTGTAAGACCGACTTAATGACGATGATCTTCCCATCTTTTCTATTAGAGAGAGAGAGGGGGGGGGGGGGGGGGGGGGGTGAATCAGGAAGAGAGGATCGGTCCCAGTAGGAGCGGATGGAAAGGCTTTGGCAGGTCAATAGACGAGTGATTGATGCGTGCCTGGAGACCTACGTGACCATTACGCGTAATGCGTAATTGCATCAATTAACAAATGGATACATGCCCTTGTTTAACCAGCAAGTTACACAGTTTCTGAGTCTGAAATGGCACCATATGCCCTATATAGTGCACTACTTTTGAACAGGGCTAATAGCGGTTCTGGGTGGGGGACCCCTTGTGGCCCCACTATGAGTATGAAATAATTTTTACATAACACATTTTTGCTATCGTTCTTTTTTTACATCCGTTATTAGACAGTGGCAACGATGATGATTATGAACATGGTATTTTGCCTGCTAATGCCTGCAATGCAGTGAAGAAAACGATATGACAACAATAACGTCTAATGTAACTGGCCCCTCTAACAGTACAACTGGCCCCAGCTTGGCCCCCCCCAGTTGAAATGGCTTAGAACCGCCACTGGTCAAAAGTTGTGCACTATATAGGGAACAGGGTGGGACGCAAACACAGTGAAACTATGCCTTTGAGGTAAAACCCGAGAGCTGTGTGGAAAAAACGACGTGGAAAACCCTGCGCTCTCAACTCTAATTAAATACCAGTGGAAAGCGGGCGACGAGATTGCATTTTAATTGAATGATGCTCAGTTGAAAGTTGTGGAAGAAATATAGCTCCCTCGCTGAGAATAAAATGATAAATAATTGTAAGGTTTATTAGAATAAGGAAGTTCATGAATTTCTCTCTCTTTCTCTGTCCTTCGCACACGCGCAAGTCCCAATTAAATGTAATTATCGCAAGCATTTACACACACACGCACACGCACACACACACACACACACACACACACACACACACACACACACACACACACACACACACACACACACACACACACACACACACACACACACACACACACACACACACACACACACACACACACACACACACACATACATCGAATAGCTAAATATATAACTATTTATTGATTTAAGTTCAAACTATTTCCTATTGACCATAACAAGAGTGACGACTCCCGCTGTCACCAACCAAATGCGATCGGCTTCATTCCCTTCTATCTTGGATATGCTCGTTGTTGTCATGGTTGATATGAGAGGGATATTTCAATGCCTCTCCACTCAAATGTAATTGCGTGTTTTGTCCCTGGAGATGCGTCTGCGATTACGGGCTTTCTCTTCGAGTGGCGCCAGAGAGCCGCGAGTAAAGATGGATTGTGATCCCTTCAGAGATTCTCCAAGGAGATAAAGTATGTTGGCAATGGACACAGTGGTCGAATTGCCCTTGGATACCTTTACAGATGGTACACGGGTAGTGGGAATGGTCAATTGTATCTGGCTGCACGTTGACCACTGTATGAGTATTGAGTGTTGACTGAAGAAGCAGTGGTCATGACAACATTATGTAGATGAGATGGATAAAGATGCTCTCCTTGATAAGAGAAGGACCAATAGTCCTTTAAAATAGAACTGTAACTCCAGGCCTACTGTTCTTAATAGTAATACACAATTACTAATATCATTTTTATACATATCACATTTGTGTTTCATACTCAATTTATTGTGCTATAAATGAATTATTATCTTTAAGAAATTAAATCTTGTGGAGATGGGAGGTTGTTATTCCTCCTCCGTTACAGAGGAATATGTGTACGTAAGGGGGGCAGGACATGTAGATTGCTTTGCTGTGGTCTGTGCTTTTCACAAGGGCATGCATGATGGCCCAAGTGCATATAGACAGCCTCATACATAATGTATTAGGAACAGTCACTGTAGATCTCACTGCATCAGGTCCAAATCAACACTAATTCTAATGGCAAACCTAACTGGCCAGTTTGCAACGACTCTTTAAAACCGCCCCATCTTCATGTTCATTTAGACATGTTTTGAACTGAGTATCTATTAACCTATTTCCTTTACAATTTCCAATGGGAATTTTGTATCTTTGTCAGGGGATTGTAAACAACTTGAATCCCACGTCTGACTGTTTTGTTCACGTTGCTTGTCAGGTAAATGTGTGTTACGTTCCACTCTTTGCCTATTTTACCTGTGATGACATGTTTGATTTTACAGGACATGAGCATTAGCTCAGGTGCTGACACAGCAACAACATTACTTTGCTGTAGAGACATCAGTCCACCATGTCCTGTCCGATTTCAGCCTCCAGTCTGGAGAAGCACCTTGAAATTTAATCAGAGTTCAAATGAGCTGTTAACACAAACCCATCCACTCCATTTCCTCTCTGTAGGATTGTTTTGGTCCCGGTTTGAATCTCTTAGGGATGTACAGTAGAATGGTCCCTGTATTAACATCTTCAGAATATTTAGTGTACAGACTACATTCATCTCCTTCATCCATGGTAGATGTCTACAGTAGCCCTTAAGGGACAAAGTAGATATCCAAGGATGTACTGTAGGCTATGCAGAAGATGCTCTGGTTATTTCAGCCTGGTTCCTGTGGTAAGCACTAAGCAGACTGTTTGAGTTCCAGTTCCTCTTCCCATCAGGATCAGACAGAACACTAAGATAAAGGTTAAGTCAACACAGGGGGCTATACACCATGCCTCCAAGCCTCCAAGACGTCTCTTCTCACTTAATACATTTCTTATGCTGATTTAATGAAGCTCACAAAGCTTTGCTGGGTTTTCATAAGATATTTCAGTTTTTTATGAAATGGTAATAAGGCCAGACAGATGGAGAGAGGGAGAACCTGGGGAAGGGATGAGAGCACAAACGTAGAGGTGAGCAATCTCATTAAGGTGGATTGATATAGCCCCATGAATCCACACCCCACTCACTAGTGATCCTATCCTGAATTATTACACCCACACCTCATCCTCAGCTCACTAAAAGTGGCAGTAATAAAGCCTCTCTTGAAAAAGCCGAATCTTGATCCAGAAATTATAAAAAACTATCGGCCTATATCGAATCTTCCATTCCTCTCAAAAATTTTAGAAAAAGCTGTTGCACAGCAACTCACTGCCTTCCTGAAGACAAACAATGTATACGAAACGCTTCAGTCTGGTTTTAGACCCCATCATAGCACTGAGACTGCACTTGTGAAGGTGGTAAATGACCTTTTAATGACGTCAGACCGAGGCTCTGCATCTGTCCTTGTGCTCCTAGATCTTAGTGCCGCTTTTGATACCATCGATCACCACATTCTTTTGGAGAGATTGGAAGCCCAAATTGGTCTACATGGACAAGTTCTGGCCTGGTTTAGATCTTATCTGTCGGAAAGATATCAGTTTGTCTCTGTGAATGGTTTGTCCTCTGACAAATCAATTGTAAATTTCGGTGTTCCTCAAGGTTCCGTTTTAGGACCACTATTGTTTTCACTATATATTTTACCTCTTGGGGATGTCATTCGAAAACATAATGTTAAATTTCACTGCTATGCGGACGACACACAGCTGTACATTTCAATGAAACATGGTGAAGCCCCAAAATTGCCCTCGCTAGAAGCCTGTGTTTCAGACATAAAGAAGTGGATGGCTGCAAACTTTCTACTTTTAAACTCGGACAAAACAGAGATGCTTGTTCTAGGTCCCAAGAAACAAAAATTCTGTTGAATCTGACAATTAATCTGGATGGTTGTACAGTCGTCTCAAATAAAACTGTGAAGGACCTCGGCGTTACTCTGGACCCTGATCTCTCTTTTGAAGAACATATCAAGACTGTTTCAAGGACAGCTTTTTTCCATCTACGTAATATTGCAAAAATCAGAAATTTTCTGTCCAAAAATGACGCAGAAAAATTAATCCATGCTTTTGTTACTTCTAGGCTGGACTACTGCAATGCTCTACTTTCCGGCTACCCGGATAAAGCACTAAATAAACTTCAGTTAGTGCTAAATACGGCTGCTAGAATCCTGACTAGAACCAAAAAATTGGATCATATTACTCCAGTGCTAGCCTCCCTACACTGGCTTCCTGTTAAGGCAAGGGCTGATTTCAAGGTTTTACTGCTAACCTACAAAGCATTACATGGGCTTGCTCCTACCTATCTTTCCGATTTGGTCCTGCCGTACATACCTACACGTACGCTACGGTCACAAGACGCAGGCCTCCTAATTGTCCCTAGAATTTCTAAGCAAACGGCTGGAGGTAGGGCTTTCTCCTATAGAGCTCCATTTTTATGGAATGGTCTGCCTACCAATGTGAGAGACGCAGACTCAGTCTCAACCTTTAAGTCTTTACTGAAGACTTATCTCTTCAGTAGGTCCTATGATTAAGTATAGTCTGGCCCAGGAGTGTGAAGGTGAACGGAAAGGCTAGAGCAATGAACCGCCCTTGCTGTCTCTGCCTTGCCGGTTCCCCTCTTTCCACTGGGATTCTCTGCCTCTAACCCTTTTACAGGGGCTGAGTCACTGGCCTACTGGTGTTCTTCCATGCCGTCCATGGGAGGGGTGCGTCACTTGAGTGGGTTGAGTCACTGACGTGGTCTTCCTGTCTGGGTTGGCGCCCCCCCCTTGGGTTGTGCCATGGCGGAGATCGTTGTGGGCTATACTCGGCCTTGTCTTAGGACGGTAAGTTGGTGGTTGGAGACATCCCTCTAGTGGTGTGGGGGCTGTGCTTTGGCAAAGTGGGTGGGGTTATATCCTGCCTGTTTGGCCCTGTCCGGGGGTATCATCGGATGGGGCCACAGTGTCTTCTGATCCCTCCTGTCTCAGCCTCCAGTATTTATGCTGCAGTAGTTTATGTGTCGGGGGGCTAGGGTCAGTCTGTTACATCTGGAGTATTTCTCTTGTCTTATCCGGTGTCCTGTGTGTATTTAAATATGCTCTCTCTAATTCTCTCTTTCTCTCTTTCTGTCTTTCTCTCGGAGGACCTGAGCCCTAGGACCATGCCTCAGGACTACCTGGTATGATGACTCCTTGCTGTCCCCAGTCCACCTGGCCGTGCTGCTGCTCCAGTTTCAACTGTTCTGCCTGCGGCTATGGAACCCTGACCTGTTCACCGGACGTGCTTGTTGCACCCTCGACAACTACTATGATTATTATTATTTGACCATGCTGGTCATTTATGAACATTTTAACATTTTAACATCTTGACCATGTTCTGTTATAATATCCACCCTGCACAGCCAGAAGAGGACTGACCACCCCTCATAGCCTGGTTCCTCTCTAGGTTTCTTCCTAGGTTTTTGGCCTTTCTAGGGAGTTTTTCCTAGGGAGTTTTTCCTAGCCACCGTGCTTCTTTCACATGCTTTGCTTGCTGTTTGGGGTTTTAGGCTGGGTTTCTGTACAGCACTTTGAGAATATCAGCTGATGTACGAAGGGCTATATAAAAATACATTTGATTTGATTTGATTTGATCCAGGATGTGTTATTACTACTGCTAAATTATCCAAAATGGAAAGAAAAGTCATAAATATTCTAATGAGAAGTGGTCAGATGATCAGGGATGTGGCCATACACACCAGTGCCCAGTTAAATCTAAAACAAACATCTAGAGGGCCTAGTGAACAAATTTACCGGCACACAGTGGGAATCATTCAATCTTTATTAACCCAATATAGATATAGCAATATAGAAGATATACCTAGGTAGAGAAGAGACACACACGGTTGTTGTCTGTGTGATTGTAAGAATAGGCCCAGTAAGGGCTGCCCAGATGCTACAGACACTCCCTCTGTCCCACTACAAAACACCATATAACCTCTGCAAGAACGTTCTTTTGGATGGGGATCCATGTCTTTGCAGTCACTAGTATAGCAGTACTATAAACTGCACATCCCAATAACCCAAGTCACTACTCTGGTGCTCCTGGGACTGTGTGTGTGAGTGTGTGTGTGTGTATGTGTGTGTCTGTGTGTGTGAGTGAGTGTATGTGTGTGTGAGTGAGTGTATGTGTGTGTGTGAGTGTGTATGTGTGTGTGTGTGTGTGTATGTATGTGTGTGTGTGTGAGAGAGAGTGTGTGTGTGTGTGTGTGAGTGTGTGTGTGTGTGTGTGTATGTGTGTGTGTGTGTGAGAGAGAGTGTGTGAGTGTGAGAGTGTGTCTGTGTGTTTGAGTGTGTAGGCTGCCTGGGCCTGGCAGAGGCCTCTGGAGGCTGTGCTGTATAAAGCTATCATCAGTGGTGGTGTCAGGGATTTGTAGCTTGTCACTAAGAGAGCTTCCTGTGACTCTGGGAAAGAACTGCTTATGGAGAGCCTTGCTCAGTGCAGTTTGTGTGTTTACTTTGTCCTTGAGGTATCTGGCTGTGTCTACGTAAGGTTGTGGTTGTGTGTGTGTGTGTGTGTGTGTGTGTGTGTGTGTGTGTGTGTGTGTGTGTGTGTGTGGAAGTTGGTATACGTCATATAGCGTCTTTACTTCTTAGGGCCCCTGGCTGTCTTGTGTGTTTGTTTTCGGAGGGTGTATACAGTACATGTCTATATTGGGTGTGCCAGTGCTTCTGTGGTGGCATTGTGTGTGTGTGTATCTCCGTAAATTTCCTAACGTTCATGTTTGGGCATACCGCATATGTTCCATCTATTTTTGTCCACACATCGTGTGCAGTGCATGTCCTTATTGGCCAAGTGTAGCTGCATCTCTGTTGCTATTCATGTGGTTGTGTATGTGTGGTCCAGAGGAGGCTGGTGGAAGGCGCTATAGGAGGACAGGCTCATTGTGATGGCTGGAATGGAATCAATAGAATGGATCAAACATGTGGTTTGCATATGACTGAGCTGTTTGATAACGTTCAATTTATTCCATTCTAGACATTACAATGAGCCTGTCCTCCTATAGCTCCTCCCACCAGCCTCCTCTGGTGTGTTCTCTCCTAAGATGGCTGCTGGCTCTGGAATGAACTTTCCCCCGCGGCAGAGGGCCAGCAGCAGCCAGGAAGGAGAAGTGCATCATGGTCCAGCTCTCTGGCCCACTGAGGAAGGCAGGGAGACGCTTCTCATTGCTGTCACTCCTATTAACCTTCACACTACAGCCACGGCTGTTAACACTATAGGAGGCATGGTACATATTAAAGTTCTTTCTATCTTTTACTTTTTGAATGTCAATATTTCAGAGAATCTACGGAACGTGATAAATTACAGGAGTATATTGATGGAATCTGTTACTGTATCTACATTTAGGTACAACAGACATATAAAATTGTCACTTTCCTGCTCAAAGATATGAATTCTATCGTATCCTTCTTTGAAGGTGAAGCTCATGGGGTGAGCTGTTTACCTCTGTCCTCTGTCCAGTACTTCCATCAGGAGTATGATGAGATGGGATGAGTGGAGGTAGTTCAGTGCAGTCTGGCCAGGGCTGGGTCTCGTTGGTTTGCTGTGCCTACTGAACTAAACTCCCTATTCCTCTGCAGCTGCCTCTGCTCCACTGACAGAGAGTGGGGCCCCATCTGGTCCTGGTTGAGGGTGGTTAAGTGAGAAGTGGTGCCAATATAAATAGCTGTGCATGATGTTTGTTTGCATAAATAGTTTTGAAAGGCTTCACTAGGAGTTTTGGGGCAGATTACCAAGGAAAAGTGGCAAGCCGCCTGAGGGGAAATAATCCTCGCTTGAGCTGACAGTTAGTTTTGAGACTCTTCTTTTTTCAGAAATATTGTTTTGGGTTTCTTCATTCGTCTGGTTCCAGGAAGAGATGGACCGTGAACTCTTCAGAAGAGGCTGTGTGTGTTTAGAATGTGGGACGTGACAATAGACACTGATCGACTCATTCTCTTATCATGCAGTGAGGCAGTGTTTGCTTCAATAACATCACTGACGTACTTTAAAAACCTCTTATTAAGGATCCAACCCCTTTTTTCAATGTTCACCTAAAATGACAAACTCAAATCTAACTGCCTGTAGCTCAGGACCTGAAGCAAGGATATGCATATTCAAATCTAAAATCATTCAACTTTATTTGTCACATGCACCGAGTACAACAAGTGTAGACCTTACCGTGAAATGCTTACTTACAAGCCCTTAACCAATAGTGCAGTTCAAGAAGAGTTAAGAAAGTATTTACCAAATAAACTAAAGTAAAAAATAAGGGGTGAAGTGACTATGCATAGATAATAAACAGCGAATAGCAGCAGTGTACAAAACAAATGGGGGGGGGGGGGGGTCAATGTAATAGTCCTGTGGCCATTTGATTAACTGTTCGGCAGTCTTATGGCTTGGGGGTAGAAGCTGTTGAGGAGCCTTTTGGTCCTCGACTTGGCGCTCCTGTACCGCTTGCCATGCGATAGCAGAGAAAACAGTCTATGACTTGGGTGACTGGAGTCTCTGACAATTTTATGGGCTTTCCTCTGACACCGCCTATTATATAGGTCCTGGATTGCAGGAACCCTCTGTAGCGCCTTGCGGTCAGATGCCGAGCAGTTGCCATACCAAGCGGTGATGCAACCGGTCAGGATGCTCTCGATGGTGCAGCTGTTGAACTTTTTGAGGATCTGGGGACCCATGCCAAATCTTTTCAGTCTCCTGAGGGGAAACTCATACCATTTCTTGATACCATTTGAAAGGAAACACTTTGAAGTTTGTGGAAATGTGAAATTAATGTAGGAGAATATAACACATTAGATCTGGTAAAAGATGTCTTTTTTAATATTTTTTTTACCATCATCTTTGAAATGCAAGAGAAAGGCCAAAATGCATTATTCCAGCCCAGGCGCAATTTCAATTTTAGACACTAGATGGCAGCAGTGTATGTGCAAAGTTTTAGACTGATCCAATTAACCATTGCATATCTGTTCAAAATGTTGTATCAAGACTGCCCAAGTGTCCCTAATTGGGTTATTAATACATTTTCAAGTTTATAATTGTGCACTCTCCTCAAACAATAGCATGGTATTCTTTCACTGTAATAGCTACTGTAAACTGGACAGTGCAGTTAAATTAACAAGAATTTAAGCTTTCTACCCATCTCAGATATGTCTATGTTCTGTGATATTTTTTTTTGTTACTTACAACCTCATGCTAATTCCATTAGCCTACGTCAGCTCAACCGTCCCGTGGGTGGACACCGATCCCATAGAGGTACTTTAACACATGCTAGAAACTTCCATAAAAAAGGTTAGGGCAATGTAAGAAAAAAAATGATTTTCCTAAAAGAGAGTTCTGATCCCTTCTTTTCTTTGATTTTGGTTTTGAGGTTAAAGACACACCAAAGGAAGGAAAACACAGAGTTATGTAGTGATGTGAATTAGGCTTGTGTTACACAAGAGAAACATGTAGGCAGAGTTATGTAGTGATGTGAATTAGGCTTGAGTTACACCGGAGAAACATGTAGGCAGAGATTTATCTTCCATTATCACAACACACATTTTCGTTTTGATTTTTGGTTGTGGTTTTAAAAAAAAGTACAAGACACCCAATTGGTAGTCATCATCACTTTGCTGTGGTTATTTTACAGGTCTGAGAAAACTGACCTGACTGCTTTCATGTGCAGGTAAGTGTGCCGGCTCAGGGCTAACTGCTACCAGACCAACAGAGTCCTGTGTAGGCCCTATGTAGACACCCAAGCTCCACCCCCAGCATCAGCCTTAAACCCCAGCCCCAGACCTCAGACCTATACCCCAGACCTATACTCAGCCCTAGCCCTATACTCAGCCCCAGACCTAATCCCCAGCCCCAACACTATACTCAGCCCCAGCCCTGTCCTCACCTCCAGCCCTATACTCAGCCTAGCCCTATACTCAGCCCCAGCACTATACTCAGCCTTAGCCCTATACTCAGCCCCAGACATATACCCCAGCCCCAGCACTATACTCAGCCCCAACACTATACTCAGTCCTAGCCCTATACTTAGCCCCAGCCCTACACTTAGCCCTAGCCCTATACCAATGACAGTTGAATCGGCCAAGCCTCTGGTCCTGGTTTGCTGCACACAGGCACAGGAGGTTCCTCCATGGTTGACTTCAAACTCGATCCAGATGGTGCTAAAAATATTCCCTCCTCTGCTCCTCCACACATTTGTTCCTCTTTGTCTCCTGCTTGTCTCCCCCCATGTCATGTCAACCCACAGAACTTAATGATGCTTTATTTCCATGTTTTTTGACAAAGGCCTGACTTCCTGCTCTTGTCCCCCCCTATAAGCTAATGGGTCTGGTCTTTAGGATCTTTACCCACTTGTGTCTGACATGATCTCCATTCCTCTCCAAGACAACCTGATCTGCTGTCTATAGTAGTCTGTGATTTATATCATGGCTGACATCTGGGATGAGCTAATCACATGTGCTCTGCTCAACTGGCATGGTTTGGAAACGAAGCCTGAATTTCAATTTTTTTTAACGTCTACCAGTACAGTTTTATTGTTACTAAAAGAGTCACTCTAAACCTCATGCATTTAAATGTTCAGACAAAAGTGAGAACTTCTTGCCATAAAATGACACCAGTTTGCATATCACTCCACATGCCCAATGTGTCTAGCTGGAGGTTAGCAGGGAGAGTAGGCCAATTCTGTCTAATTCTGAACAGAATGCTGGCATGGTTCTATGCTAATGAAATCCAGCAGGACTGTCATTCCTTTGTCTCAGAACAATGTTATGCATTTTCCCTTTCCCAGTCTCTGCTACAGTTCAGTCAGATTGCCACTTGGACATGGTTATTTCATTTCAGTTACATTTTTCCATTCAAATCACATGCGCTGTCTACAACAAGGCCTGACCAAAGTTATTTCGCTCCCTGCACTCTTTGTTAAATCTGGATCTGCCTAAAATGGAGGGCTCCTTTAAATCCATCCAACTTAGAAGCAGATGTTACGTAGCTGCCAACATCAAAAGGTCTTGCTAAATGTAAGAAAGGTGAAATCATATCCCTTTGATGCCGGGGTTGCTGGTTATTGTAAAGTAGTTTCTGAACATCGGTTTCTAGCCTGAACTCTGACCTTGGCCTCACAGCGAATACATCATCAGATTTCAAAACCAGCTTCAGCTTTTGGTTGTTAGTGCTAATTTCTGATTTGCAGATTGTCAAGCTTAGTTTGGAGAGGGCAGGGGTTGGATCGGATCTCAAGGCCCCCCGCCTTTATTTGCAATGGCTGTATCCAAATAAGAGGAGTCTCCTTGAAATGCAATACCGCTGCTTTTAACATGTTATTCTGTTCAAGATATTTTCTCTTCTGAAGTTAAGAGATCTAGATTGTAGACATTTCTGTCCATTTATCTCAAGGATAAGAGCATATTAGTGGACAACTCTTGGGTGGACAGAGATAGAGAAGGAGAGAGAGAGAGAGAGAAAGAAAAGGAGGGAGGAGAGAGAGAAGGAGGGAGGGAGAGAGAAGGAGGGAGGAGAGAGAGAAGGAGGGAGGGAGAGAGGAGGGAGGAGAGAGAGAAGGAGAGAGAGAACGAGGGAGGGAGAGAGAGAAGGAGGGAGAGAGAGAGGAGAGAGAGGAGGGAGAGAGAGAGAGAATGAGGGAGAGAGAAGCAGAGAGGGAGGAGAGATAGAGAGAGAGAGAAGCAGAGAGGGAGGAGAGAGAGAGCGAAGGAGAGATGAGGAAGAGAGAGAGGTAGGGAGAGAGAAGAAAAGATGAATGGAGAGAGGGAGAGAGGCACAAGGGAGAGTACCTAGCATTCCTCTGAAATATATGGTGAATGAAGTTCCTTCAACAAGTGCCATGTTTACCTAGCTTATGGGAAAACAAGCAGACACAGTCTGAGTCAGTGGAGGTTGTAGAACACCTCTTTGGTACCCTGCTTAAATTCCAAGTGTCAAACACCACTGTCACCCAGAGGTTTTGAGAGTAAACAGATAGAGTTACCTTGGGGCTACTTGGTAGGGGGAACACGACACACACCCATGATGTAGACATGTTTCACCATAACACGCATCACACTGACAGACTGGGACATTTTCTAAAAGAATCGTTCAGCAACAGAAAATGTGAATTATTATGTTGATTATAATTAATGGACATTTGTGAAGGGGTTGATACATTTTTTGTTAGGGAAAACCAAGTCTGAAATTTCAAAGTGGAAATGACGCCTTTTTAAAACTCAAATATGCTACCAATGTGCATTTCCTGCATTGCAGAAAAATCCTCAGCAACAAAAGAGTGTATCACCAGGGCTGTGTTGCAAATAGCACCCTATCCCCTGTATAATACATCCCTTTTGCCCAGAGCCCTGTGGGCCCTGTAGTGCACTACATATAGGCATAGGGTGCTATTTGGGACATAGACCAGGGTTCTAGCAGAAAGTGGAGTCAGGAACTAGCTGGTAACACTATGTCCTGTGTTCTGCTGTGTTCTGCACATGGTCCCCCTGTGTCTATGTCGGATCTTACCATGGACTTTTTACTTGACTGAGATTTATGTTCCATGCTGACTATAGTCTGTCTATGTCTCTCCTTGGTGGGATGCTGCTCAGTATGTCTGGAGTGTTCATTGTGTGCTGACTGTGGTACGGTGTGTGTGTGTCTCTCTCTGTGCATGGTACATGTGTGTATGTGTGAGTGTGTTTGACCTCTGTCAATGTGAGTGCAGAGGCAGAGGGAGAGGAGAGGAGAGCTGCACCACTGTGCTGTGCGGTCCTCTAATCTGTTCACTTAGCCCGGGCTTTGGAGCTTGCTGTGCTTCACTACATCTCAAGCTCCCTCATCACACACTCCTGGCACTGACCCCACTCAGCCTAGAGACTGTACTCTGTGTGCTTTTATACTGGCCTGGCCTCTGTGTGGGTTCAGCCAGACTAGACTGTCTCTGTGTATGTTTAGTTTAGCCTTGCCTGGCCTCTGTGTGGGTTCAGCTAGGCTAGAAGGTCTCTGTGTGTATTTAGCCTGGCCTCTGTGTGGGTTCAGCCAGACTAGACTGTCTCTGTGTATGTTTAGTTTAGCCTTGCCTGGCCTCTGTGTGGGTTCAGCTAGGCTAGACTGTCTCTGTGTGTGTTTAGCCTGGTCTCTGTGTGGGTTCAGCTAGGCTAGAAGGTCTCTGTGTGTGTTTAGCCTGGCCACTGTGTGTGTTCAGCCAGACTAGACTGTCTCTGAGTATGTTTAGTTTAGCCTTGCCTGGCCTCTGTGTGGGTTCAGCTAGGCTAGAAGGTCCCTGTGTGTGTTTAGCCTGGCCTCTGTGTGTGTTCAGCAAGATTAGACTGTCTCTGTGTGTGTTTAGCCTGGTCTGGCCTCTGTGTGTGTTCAGCAAGACTAGACTGTCTCTGTGTGTGTTTAGCCTGGCCTCTGTGTGTGTTCAGCAAGACTAGACTGTCTCTGTGTGTGTTTAGCCTGGTCTGGCCTCTGTGTGTGTTCAGCAAGACTAGACTGTCTCTGTGTGTGTTTAGCCTGGCCTCTGTGTGTGTTCAGCAAGACTAGACTGTCTCTGTGTGTGTTTAGCCTGGTCTGGCCTCTGTGTGTGTTCAGCAAGACTAGACTGTCTCTGTGTGTGTTTAGCCTGGTCTGGCCTCTGTGTGTGTTCAGCAAGACTAGACTGTCTCTGTGTGTGTTTAGCCTGGCCTGGCCTCTATTCACTGTGAATCAGTCCACTCTTGGTTCTGTATTTGGTTCATGACTCTAACAGAGATCCACATGTTCATTTGATTGAGTCACACATACTGTATGTATGTACAGTTTTATGAACACTAGCCACAGTATAACATTTTTGGATTGTATTTTATGGGTTGTAATATGGCTGGAACTTCAATCTGTGAAATGAGCAACAGACATGAATCTGAGTTTTATCCATTGTAGGAATACTGACCAGTGTGTTACTCTGTGGTTTCATCACATGGGGAGAATCAATCTGAAAATCCCATTATTTCTGTCTGGTCTGGTCAAGCAGTGTGTTGCATGTCTAGTTTGTTCTCTGCTGCTGGGGAATTACTTCCTCCTCCCATCCACCCTCCCTCATCGCAGAAAAGGCCTCCACATGATCAATAAGTAAAGGGAAGCGTAATTCTAAGATGTAAAGATTTTTCTTTAGAGGACTGGGACTCCAGTCTGAGATTACAGAGCAGCTCTTTGTTAGGCTGACGGGGCAGAGGAGAGGACAGATGAAGCCTTACAGAAGAACTAGGAAGGAGATCCCATCCCAGCCTGTGAATATTTTACACCACAGTGGACCGAGAGAAACCTACCCACCTTGTGTACCCCAACAGTCTTTAATTCATCAAAGCAGGCCTTTACATGAAAGGGCTGGTTAATCTTTAATGGAGGGTGAATAAGGAGAGATGTGTAGACAGATAGGGGGTTAGAAAGGCAGACAGACAGACACATACAGACAGATTGACAGGCAGACAGACTGACAAACAGAGACACATTTTTGAAAACTCATATTGGCTGGTCTGGTCAGAAATTCATTATGTTTTGAACATCATCACTTGAACATGAATGGTCAGGACGGTAGATAGTGATGATCAATGACTCTTGTGGTAATTGTTGGGGTTATCCCTAATATCTTACGGTCCATGTTCCTGTAGTTATCGTTGTGTTAACTGAGATATAGACAGCCATTCCTCAGATGTTTCACTGACAGGTATATCAGACTCACAGCCCAGAGGATTGTGGAAACCAACTACATGTCTCTCACTCACTTCACTAATTATGCAAGAGCCTCAATCACTTACTCAATTTGACATTTTAATATCAATAAAGTACTGAGGACTTGAAGTACTTTCCCCCTCAATACACTTGACTCAGTGAGTTTATCAGTCGTGTTAAAAGTCTATGGAAATAGTGTAATAAAGGCCTCTGAGCCTGTGGATCCCTGTTCCTTCTTTTCTTTTAGCTGTCAGATAGCAGGAGATGTTACTGAGGAAGTGTGTCTTCCTTTGAACCTGAATCGAAGGTAACCGGAAACCAAGCACTTGGTGCACAGTAGACAGGACTAATGATGAGATGGTTAATGTTGAAGTGTCAAATAGCCCCGTTTTGTGTCCTGTGTGTGTGTGCGCGCGTGTGTGCGTGTGCATATGTCCTTGCAAGCATGCATGTATGCCTGCGTGTGCTTCTGTATGTGTTTCAGACCATTGGTGGATAGTCATTGGGGACAGAGCTGGGTCTGAGGCTGAGACAGTAGCCTCATAGCCCCTGGTCCCCCTTAGGGTGTGGGGGTCCTTGCCCCAGGCTTATCACTTCACACGCTGTTTGCTCTGACTGTCGCTTCCTGAACCCCCTCACCCTCCTTCTCATCCCCCCGTCACACCTCTTCCTCATTGTGCTGTCTGCACGCTGGTTTGGTGTGTGTGTTAGGGGTCTGTGTTCCAACTGTGGTCAGAGAGCAGGGCTGTGATAACCTCTGCCGTGTATGATAACCTCTACCGAGTTCTGCCCCGCCAGCTGACATGGACCAGATGTCATTCTGACCCTATCTCCTTGGGAACGGGGAAAGGGAACAGGAAAGACGGGGGGGCTAACTGTCAACACTGGACGGTCCCTGGGAAGGTGTGATGTGATGCTGCAAAACACACATATGAGCTGAGGTAAATGACTGGAAGATGTAGTGAGGCATTTTGAGCTGCTAGTCTGTTTTTGTGACTTTGCCAATGGCAGTGGTGTTGTTGAAACATTTTATATTGTACACTCTTAACCCTAACAAGGTATTTAAAAACGTTTACCCACCATCTCCCCCCAGCCATATTACCCACAATATCAGAATGAATGTCTTTGGAGAAGGCATGGCCGCCACTTCTAACCCCCCTCACACGCCAGCCTCCTGGGGCGCAGGGCCACATAGAGGGGACCTTAGTGCTGTGATCTCATTGTCATTCTGACCCAATGGTGAGAAGAGGAGGCACAGCGCCTTTCCAATGCAGGACAGACATGTCACCCTCAACACACACACACACACACACTGGACCGAGCAAGGCTCTCCACACAGTCAGGCCAGTCAGGAGATGTGGATGTTGGGAGACAGAGGCCAGTGGCCTCCCCTGACCCACACTTCCTCCAGGGAGATAGCCAGACCTCTGGTAACTGTCAGGGTGTCTTCCAGACCTCCACACCAGACCCCTGGGATGCCCGCCACGGTGGGAATCCTGCCTTCTCTTTCTCTCTCCACACAGCCCTCCTGCTTTCTTTCTCTCTCCTCACAACCCTCCTGCTTTCTTTCTCTCTCCACACAGCCCTCCTGCTTTCTTTCTCTCTCCACACAGCCCTCCTGCTTTCTTTCTCTCTCCACACAACCCTCCTGCTTTCTTTCTCTTTCCACACAACCCTCCTGCTTTCTTTCTCTTTCCACACAACCCTCCTGCTTTCTTTCTCCTCACAACCCTCCTGCTTTCTTTCTTTCTCCACACAGCCCTCCTGCTTTCTTTCTCTCTCCACACAGCCCTCCTGCTTTCTTTCTCTCTCCACACAGCCCTCCTGCTTTCTTTCTCTTTCCACACAACCCTCCTGCTTTCTTTCTCTTTCCACACAACCCTCCTGCTTTCTTTCTCTCTCCACACAGCCCTCCTGCTTTCTTTCTCCTCACAACCCTCCTGCTTTCTTTCTTTCTCCACACAGACCTCCTGCTTTCTTTCTCTCTCCTCACAACCCTCCTGCTTTCTTTCTCCTCACAACCCTCCTGCTTTCTTTCTTTCTCCACACAGCCCTCCTGCTTTCTTTCTCTCTCCTCACAACCCTCCTGCTTTCTTTCTCTCCCCGCTGCTGCTTTCCCCTCAGTCGAGATGAATGAAAACCAGGCCTGAGGGGAAAGAGTGCTCCTCTTCCTCCTCCTCATCTTCCCCTTCCTCTTCCTCCTCCTCGTTCCCCTTCCTCCCCCTCCTCCTCCTCTTCCTCTTCCTCCTCATCCTCACTTCTTTCTCATAACCCCTCCCTCCTTCCCTTTCTCACTCAGCCGGTGGGTCGATAGTGTTAATTGGCCGCTCCGTCACCAGTGTATTGATTGTGACTACTAATAAAAGGGCTATTGATTGGCACTTTGTTTAACACTGGCCCGTGTGGTTTGCCCTGCCCTCTAATGCTATTCCTACAGCAACAATTTCCTGTTCCCCTCTTTCTTAATGTCATAAATTATGTCAGTCGATTAGGGAGATTTTTCTTCCTCTTCTTTCCTCTGATTTTCCTGAATGAATGCAGAGAGGATTTTGAGGCGATGGAGGTCCTCAAACAGTTGAGAACATGGACCTGAGAGCTGATAGTGATCAACGCACTCTGTGGTTGTTTGTGGTGTATCACACAGAACAGAAATGTCTGAAACAACATCCTGTTCCTGTTCCACAGTGACTTCCTGCTTCCTGTGTGCTCTCTAGTACTAGTCTTCTCTCACAGGCTGACATGCTGATGTCACTGGAGAAACTAGGCCCTCCTCACTTTGAGTTTAATGTATGTCTGTACATTTTTTGTTGTTGTTGCCATGTGTTATGAAGGCAACAGCCCTAACTGATAGGCCACAAGGGTATACAGATATACATAACTATTTCATGTTATGATTTGTGTTTGATTATTAAACAAATAAACCTTCTCTTTGTTCAACCAGAGCACAGAGAACATTCACGTCATGGAGGTGAAAGACATTGTGAAATATCCTGAACATGAACTCTCAATATCAAATTTTACTGTAATGAACCATGGTGCCATATCTCGGAGAAGGATCCTGAAGCATTAGCAAGTCAACGCCAGGTCTCCCGAGAGACACGCTGAAACCTGGAAATGGGTGTAAGTACCTCGGCGCTGGATTTAATTATCCCCATTAAATATTCAATGATCAATAGAATTTGTTTTAGCCGATCAATAGGTGCCTGCACCTGAAAAGGACAATGTGCATAAGTTGCTATTTGCATTTCAAAGCAGCTTGTGTCACGTGGCCTCATAGGAAATCCATACCATTTTGTACGGCTGTATTTCATATTTATCTGTTTTATCTTCTTATTGCTGACTGCTATTGATCCTAGCCTCTTTATTTACTGCTGTGGAAACTATCCAGGGTTTAAAGTGTCAAAATGTTTTTAAGGAAAGCCAATTTACTTCTCTTTCTCTGTCTCTCTGTCTTTCTGTCTCTCTCCATCTTTCTTTCTTTCTTTCTTTCTTTCTTTCTTTCTTTCTTTCTTCTCTTTCTTTCTTTCTTTCTTTCTTTCTTTCTTTCTTTCTCTCTCATTCTCTCGCTCTCACACCCCTCTTCGCCCCCTTTCCCCCTCTCTCTCCATTCGTCTCAGTAGAAGTGAAAATTAAAACCTGTCATCTTCCCAACCGTACACAGCTCAGTGCTTGCTGCTTACTGGGGTGAATCTGCAACATTATTCAAATAAAGTATCTGTGTGGTGCCATGGGGAATACTGCCGTGCCGAGCCACTTCAAAGCAAACCCCTTCTGCCTAACCCTTCAACAAGGCTTGTTCCCGCCGGAGTCCTATTTTGTTTACCTGCACTTCCTCTAATGGGTTGTTTTTCACCACTCTTAAATGTTTAGAGAAGACACATTTAGCCAGGTTCAGGTTCAAGCATACACCAACGACACCGTGGAGCACAACATGCTGGGGTCTAGCCGCTTCCTTGATCATCTACTGTAGTTACTCACCTGCTGCAGGTTGATAGTGAGTCTGTTTGGTCTTTGTCTGTCTGTCTGTCTGTCTGTCTGTCTGTCTGTCTGTCTGTCTGTCTGTCTGTCTGTCTGTCTGTCTGTCTGTCTGTCTGTCTGTCTGTCTGTCTGTCTGTCTGTCTGTCTGTCTGTCTGTCTGTCTGTCTGTCTGTCTGTCTGTCTGTCTGTCTGTCTGTCTGTCTGTCTGTCTGTCTGGTAATCCCCCCAGTTCCCAACCCCGGGTGGGGTATAGTCCGGTAGTTCTGTAGTCCCGTAATCCTGTAGTCCTCTAGTCATGTAGTCCTCTAGTCCTATAGTCATGTAGTCCCGTAGCCATGTGGTCCTGTAGTCCTGTAGTTCTGTAGTCCTCTAGTCATGTAGTCCTGTAGTCATGTAGTCATGTACTCCTGTAGTGCTGTAGTCCTGTAGCCCCATAGTCCTTTAGTCAGACAGTGTGGCTGTAGTTCTAGTGTAGAGAGAGGAGGCTGGCTAGTTCTAGTGTAGATAGATGAGGAGAAAGGCTGGGTAGTGATCATATAAAATGGTGGATGGAAGAAATGGCAGCAGTTTTATGGGCGCCCAACCAATTGTGCTATTATGTGTTTTTTTCACGTTATTTGTAACTTATTTTGTACATAATGTTTCTGCAACTGTATCTTACGGCAAAAAAGAGCTTCTGGATATCAGGACATCGATCACTCACATCAGATTAGACAAAGATTTTTTTCTTCAACAAGCAGGAGGCACAGGACATTCTCCAAACACCCGACATGGCCAACATCCAAGTTGTTGGCAAGAGGAAGAGACTCAGGTACAGAGGACGCAGAGCGGGGAGCCTCGTAAGGATCCGCAGAAGGCGAGTGGGAAAGCTGCCGTTACCGTCAATATTACTCGCCAACGTGCAATCATTGGACAATAATTTAGATGACGTACAATCACGAATATCCTACCAACGGGACATCGAAAACTGTAACATCTTAAGTTTCACGGAATCGTGGTTGAATGATGACATGGATATTCAGCTAGCGGGATATACGCTGCACCGGCTAGATAGAACAGCACATTCCGGTAAGACGAGGGGGGGGGCAGTCTGTGCATATTTGTAAACAACAGCTGGTGCACGAAATCTAAGGAAGTCTCTAGATTTTGCTCACCTGAAGTAGAGTATCTTATGATAAACTGTAGACCACACTATTTGTCAAGAGAGTTTTTATCTATACTTTTCATGGCTGTTTATTTACAACCACAGACAGATTCTGGCACTAAGACTGCACTCAGTCAGCTGTATAAGGAAATAAGCAAACAGGAAACCGCTCACCCAGAGGTGCCATCCTAGTGGCCGCAGGTACTTAAATCAGTTCTACCTAATTTCTATCAACATGTTAAATGTGCAACCAGAAGGAAAACAATTCTAGATCACCTGTACTCACCTGTACACACACAGAGATGAGTACAAAGCTCTCGCTCGCCCTCCATTTGGTAAATCTGACCACAATTCTATCCTCCTGATTCCTGCTTACAAGTAAAAATTAAAGCAGGAAGCACCAGTGACTCGGTCTATAAAAAAGTGATCAGATGAAGCAGATGCTAAGCTACAGGACTGTTTCTGCTATCACAGACTGGAACATATTCCGGGATTCTTCCGATGGCATTGAGGAGTACACCACATCAGTCACTGGCTTTATCAATAAGTGCATTGAGGATGTCGTCCCCACATTGACGTACATACCCCAACCAAAAGCCATGCAGTACAGGCAACATTCGCACTGAGCTAAAGGGTAGAGCTGCCGCTTTCAAGGTGCGGGACTCTTATAAGAAAATAAATAGCTTATAAGAAATCCTGCTATGCCCTCCGACGAACCATCAAACAGGAAATGCGTCAATACAGGGCTAAGATTGAATCGTACTACACCGGCTCCGACACTCGTCTTATGTGGCAGGGCTTGCAAACTATTACAGACTACAAAGGGAAGCACAGCCGGGAGTTGCCCAGTGACACAAGCCTACCAGACGAGCTAAATCACTTCTATGCTCGCTTCGAGGCAAGCAACACTGAGGCATGCATGAGAGCATCAGCTGTTCTGGACGACTGTGTGATCACGCTCTCCATAGCTGATGTGAGTAAGACCTTTAAACAGGTCAACATTCACAAGGCTGCAGGGCTAGATGGATTACCAGGACTTGTGCTCCGGGCATGGGCTGACCAAATGGCAGGTGTCTTCACTGATTGAGTCTGTAATACCAACATGTTTCAAGCAGACCACCATAGTCCCTGTGCCCAAAAACACTAAGGCAACCTGCCTAAATGACTACAGACCTGTAGCACTCACGTCTGTAGCCATGAAGTGCTTTGAAAGGTTGGCAATGGCTCACATCAACACCATTATCCCAGAAATCCTAGAACCACTCCAATTTGTATACCACCCAAACAGATCCACAGATGATGGAATCTCTATTGCACTCCACACTGCTCTTCCTCACAAGGACAAAAGGAACACCTACGGGACAATGCTATTCATTGACTACAGCTAGCGTTCAACACCATAGTACCCTCAAAGCTCATCAGTAAGCTAAGGATCCTGGGACTAAACACCTCTCTCTGCAACTGGATCCTGGACTTCCTGACGGGCCGCCCCCAGGTGGTGAGGGTAGGTAGCAACACATCTGCCAAGCTGATCCTCAACACTGGAGCCCCTCAGGGGTGCGTGCTCAGTCCCCTCCTGTACTCCCTGTTCACCCACGACTGCGTGGCCAGGCACGACTCCAACACCATCTTTAAGTTTGCAGACGACACAACAGTGGTAGGCCTGATCACCGACAATGACGAGACAGCCTATAGGGAGGAGGTCAGAGACCTGGCCGGGTGGTGTCAGAATAACAACCTATCCCTCAACGCAACCAAGACTAAGGAGATGATTGTGGACTACAGGAAAAGGAGGACTGAGCACACCCCCATTCTCATCGACGGGGCTGTAGTGGAGCAGGTTGAGAGCTTCAAGTTCCTTGGTGTCCACATCACCAACAAACTAGAATGGTCCAAACACACCAAGACAGTCGTGAAGAGGCCATGACAAAGCATATTCCCCCTCAGGAAACTAAAAAGATTTGGCATGGGTCCTTAGATCCTCAAAAGGTTCTACAGCTGCAACATCAAGAGCATCCTGACTGGTTGCATCACTGCCTGGTACGGCAACTGCTTGGCCTCCGACTGCAAGGCACTACAGAGGGTAGTGCGTACGGCCCAGTACATCACTGGGGCTAAGCTGCCTGCCATCCAGGACCTCTACACCAGGCGGTCAGAGGAAGGCCCTAAAAATTGTCAAAGACCCCAGCCACCCCAGTGATAGACTGTTCTCTCTACTACTGCATGGCAAGCGATACCGGAGTGCCAAGTCTAGGACAAAAAGGCTTCTCAATAGTTTTTACCCCCAAGCCATAAGACTCCTGATCAGGTAATCAAATGGCTACCCACACTATTTGCATTGTGTGCCCCCAACCCCTCTTTTACGCTGCTGCTACTCTCTGTTTATCATATATGCATTGTCACTTTAACTATACATTCATGTACATACTACCTCAATTAGCCCGACTAACCGGTGCCCCCACACATTGGCTACCTGGACAATCTGCATTGTGTCCCGCTACCCACCACCCGCCAACCCCTCTTTTACCCTACTTCTACTCTCTGTTTATCATATATGCATAGTCACTTTAACCATACCTACATGTACATACTACCTCAATCAGCCTGACTAACCGGTGCCTGTATATAGCCTCGCTACTGTTATAGCCTCGCTACTGTTATTTTTCACTGTCTTTTTACTGTTGTTTTTATTTCTTTACTTATCTATTGTTCACCTAATACCTTTTTTTAACTTAAAAATTGCACTGTTGGTTAGAGCCTGTAAGTAAGCATTTCACTGTAAGGTCTACACCTGCTATATTCAGCGCACGTGACAAATAAACTTTGATTTGATTTGATTTAGTAGTTCTAGTGTAGAGAGAGGAGAAAGGCTGGGTAGTTTGTGTGTAGAGAGAGGAGAAAGGCTGGGTAGGTTGTGTGTAGAGAGAGGAGAAAGGCTGGGTAGTTATATTGTAGAGCGAGGAGGCAGGCTGGGTAGTTCTATTGTAGAGAGAGGAGAAAGGCTGGGTAGTTATATTGTAGAGCGAGGAGGCAGGCTGGGTAGTTCTATTGTAGAGAGAGGAGAAAGGCTGGGTAATTCTAGTATAGAGAGAGGAGGTTGGGTAGTTCTAGTGTAGAGAGACAAGGCAGGCTGGGTAGTTATATTGCAGAGAGAGGAGAACGGCTGTGTAGTTCTAGTGTAGAGAGAGGATAAAGGCTGGGTAATTCTAGTGTAGAGAGAGGAGGCAGGCTGGGTAGTTCTATTGCAGAGAGAGGAGAACGGCTGGGTAGTTCTAGTATAGAGAGATGAGGCGAAAGGCTGGTTAGTTCTAGAGTATAGAAAGCAGGCAGGCTGGGTAGTTATGGTGTAGAGAGCGGAGAAAGGCTGGGTAGTTATAGTGCAGAGAGAGGAGGCATGCTGGGTTGTTCTATTGCAGAGAGAGGAGAAAGTCTGGGTAGTTCTAGTGTAGAGAGAGGAGGCTGGGTGTTTATAGATTAGAGAGTCGAGTCTGGGTAGTTCTAGTATAGAGAGAGGAGTCTGTGTAGTTATAGTGTAGAGAGAGGAGATGGGGAATTATAGTGTAGAGAAGGCTGGGTATTTGTGGTGTACAGTGAGGAGGCTGGGCAGTTATAGTGTAAAGGAGGCTGGGTAGTTATAGTGTAGAGAGAGGAGGCTGGGTAATTATAGTGTAAAAGAGGCCGGGTAGTTGTGGTGTAGAGAGAGGAGGGTGTGTAGTTATAGTGTAGAGAGAGGAGGCTGGGTAGTTATAGTGTAAAGGAGGCTGGGTAGTTGTAGTGTAGAGAGAGGAGGCTGGGTAGTTATAGTGTAGAAGAGGCTGCATAGTTATAGTGTAGAGAGAGGAGGCTGGATAGCTATAGTGTAGATGAGGCTGGGTAGTTATATTGTAGAGAGAGGAGACTGGGTAGTAATTGTGTGGAGTGAGGAGGCTGGGTAGTTCTATTGTAGAGATAGGAGAAAGACTGGGTAGTTTTAGTGTAGAGAGAGGAGGTTGTGGAGTTCTAGCGTAGAGAGAGAAGGCTGTGTAGTTCTATTGTAGAGATAGGAGAAAGGCTGGGTAGTTTTAGTGTAGAGAGAGGAGGCTGGGTAGATCTAGTGTAGAGAGAGGAGGCTGGGTAGTTCTAGTGTAGAGAGAGGAGGCTGTGGAGTTCTATTGTAGAGGGAGGAGGCTGAGTTGTTCTAGTGTAGAGAGAGGAGGCTGGGTAGTTGTAGTGAAGAGAGAGGAGACTGGGTAGTTGTAGTGAAGAGAGAGGAGGCTGGGTAGTTGTATTATAGCGAGGAGAAGCTGGGTAGTATAAGTATAGAGAGAGGATACTGGGTAGTTACAATATAGGGAGAGGAGGCTGGGTAATTGTAGTGTAGAAAGATTAGGCAGGTAGTTCTATTGTATAGAGAGCAGGGTTGCTGGGAAGATCCAGTGTAGAGAGAGGAGAAAGCCTGGGTAGTTCAGTGTAGAGAGAGGAGGCATGCTGGGTAGTTCTGTTGCAGAGAGACGAGAAAGGCTGGGACGTTCTAGTGTAGAGAGAGGAGGCTGGGTAATTCTAGTGTAGAGAGATGAGGCTGGGTAGTTATAGTATAGAGAGAGGAGGATGGGTAGTTCTAGTGTAGAGAGAGGAGGATGGGTAGTTCTAGTATAGAGAGAGGAGGCTGGGTAGTTCTATTATAGAAATTGAAGGCTGGGTAGTTATAGTATAGAGAGGGGAGGCTGGGTAGTTCTAGTACAGAGAGAGGGGAAAGGCTGGGTAGTTCTAGTGCAGAGAGAGGAGAAAGGCTGTGTAGTTCTAGTGTAGAGAGAGGAGGCTGGGTAGCTCTAGTGTAGAGAGATGAAAATAGCTGGGTTGTTCTATTGTAGAGAGTGAAGAAAGGCTGGGTAGTTCTAGTGTAGAGAGAAGAGGCTGGGTAGTTTTAGTGTAGAGAGAGGAGGCTGGGTAGTCCTAGTGTAGAGAGATTTAAAAGGCTGGGTTTGCATAGTGTAGAGAGAGGAGGCTGTGTAGTTCTCGTGTACAGAAAGGAGGCAGGCTGGGTATTTCTGGTGTAGAGAGAGGAGAAAGCCTGGGTAGTTCTAGTGTAGAGAGAGGAGAAAGGCTGGGTAGTTCTAGCATAGAGAGAGGAGGATGGATAATTCTAGTATAGAAAGAGGAGAAATCAAATCAAATCAAATCAAATTTATTTTTATATAGCCCTTCGTTCATCAGCTGATATTCTCAAAGTGCTGTACAGAAACCCAGCCTAAAACCCCAAACAGCAAGCAAAGCATGTGAAAGAAGCACGGTGGCTAGGAAAAACTCCCTAGGAAAAACTCCCTAGAAAGGCCAAAAACCTAGGAAGAAACCTAGAGAGGAACCAGGCTATGAGGGGTGGCCAGTCCTCTTCTGGCTGTGCAGGGTGGATATTAAAACAGAACATGGTCAAAATGTTAAAATGTTAAAATGTTCATAAATGACCAGCATGGTCAAATAATAATAATCATAGTAGTTGTCGAGGGTGCAACAAGCACGTCCGGTGAACAGGTCAGGGTTCCATAGCCGCAGGCAGAACAGTTGAAACTGGAGCAGCAGCACGGCCAGGTGGACTGGGGACAGCAAGGAGTCATCATACCAGGTAGTCCTGAGGCATGGTCCTAGGGCTCAGGTCCTCCGAGAGAAAGACAGAAAGAGAGAAAGAGAGAATTAGAGAGAGCATATTTAAATACACACAGGACACCGGATAAGACAAGAGAAATACTCCAGATGTAACAGACTGACCCTAGCCCCCCGACACATAAACTACTGCAGCATAAATACTGGAGGCTGAGACAGGAGGGATCAGAAGACACTGTGGCCCCATCCGATGATACCCCCGGACAGGGCCAAACAGGCAGGATATAACCCCACCCACTTTGCCAAAGCACAGCCCCCACACCACTAGAGGGATGTCTCCAACCACCAACTTACCGTCCTAAGACAAGGCCGAGTATAGCCCACAACGATCTCCGCCATGGCACAACCCAAGGGGGGGGGGGGGGGGGGGGCGCCAACCCAGACAGGAAGACCACGTCAGTGACTCAACCCACTCAAGTGACGCACCCCTCCCATGGACGGCATGGAAGAACACCAGTAGGCCAGTGACTCAGCCTCTGTAAAAGGGTTAGAGGCAGAGAATCCCAGTGGAAAGAGGGGAACCGGCAAGGCAGAGACAGCAAGGGCGGTTCGTTGCTCCAGCCTTTCCGTTCACCTTCACACTCCTGGGCCAGACTATACTTAATCATAGGACCTACTGAAGAGATAAGTCTTCAGTAAAGACTTAAAGGTTGAGACTGAGTCTGCGTCTCTCACATTGGTAGGCAGACCATTCCATAAAAATGGAGCTCTATAGGAGAAAGCCCTACCTCCAGCCGTTTGCTTAGAAATTCTAGGGACAATTAGGAGGCCTGCGTCTTGTGACCGTAGCGTACGTGTAGGTATGTACGGCAGGACCAAATCGGAAAGATAGGTAGGAGCAAGCCCATGTAATGCTTTGTAGGTTAGCAGTAAAACCTTGAAATCAGCCCTTGCCTTAACAGGAAGCCAGTGTAGGGAGGCTAACACTGGAGTAATATGATCAAATTTTTTGGTTCTAGTCAGGATTCTAGCAGCCGTATTTAGCACTAACTGAAGTTTATTTAGTGCTTTATCCGGGTAGCCGGAAAGTAGAGCATTGCAGTAGTCCAGCCTAGAAGTAACAAAAGCATGGATTAATTTTTCTGCGTCATTTTTGGACAGAAAATTTCTGATTTTTGCAATGTTACGTAGATGGAAAAAAGCTGTCCTTGAAACAGTCTTGATATGTTCTTCAAAAGAGAGATCAGGGTCCAGAGTAACGCCGAGGTCCTTCACAGTTTTATTTGAGACGACTGTACAACCATCCAGATTAATTGTCAGATTCAACAGAAGATCTCTTTGTTTCTTGGGACCTAGAACAAGCATCTCTGTTTTGTCCGAGTTTAAAAGTAGAAAGTTTGCAGCCATCCACTTCTTTATGTCTGAAACACAGGCTTCTAGCGAGGGCAATTTTGGGGCTTCACCATGTTTCATTGAAATGTACAGCTGTGTGTCATCTGCATAGCAGTGAAATTTAACATTATGTTTTCGAATGACATCCCCAAGAGGTAAAATATATAGTGAAAACAATAGTGGTCCTAAAACGGAACCTTGAGGAACACCGAAATTTACAATTGATTTGTCAGAGGACAAACCATTCACAGAGACAAACTGATATCTTTCCGACAGATAAGATCTAAACCAGGCCAGAACTTGTCCATGTAGACCAAATTGGGTTTCCAATCTCTCCAAAAGAATGTGGTGATCGATGGTATCAAAAGCGGCACTAAGATCTAGGAGCACGAGGACAGATGCAGAGCCTCGGTCTGACGTCATTAAAAGGTCATTTACCACCTTCACAAGTGCAGTCTCAGTGCTATGATGGGGTCTAAAACCAGACTGAAGCGTTTCGTATACATTGTTTGTCTTCAGGAAGGCAGTCAGTTGCTGTGCAACAGCTTTTTCTAAAATTTTGGAGAGGAATGGAAGATTCGATATAGGCCGATAGTTTTTTATAATTTCTGGATCAAGATTCGGCTTTTTCAAGAGAGGCTTTATTACTGCCACTTTTAGTGAGCTTGGTACACATCCGGTGGATAGAGAGCCGTTTATTATGTTCAACATAGGAGGGCCAAGCACAGGAAGCAGCTCTTTCAGTAGTTTAGTTGGAATAGGGTCCAGTATGCAGCTTGAGGGTTTGGAGGCCATGATTATTTTCATCATTGCGTCAAGAGATATAGTACTAAAACACTTTAGTATCTCCCTTGATCCTAGGTCCTGGCAGAGTTGTGCAGACTCAGGACAATGGAGCTTTGGAGGAATACCCAGATTTAAAGAGGAGTCTGTAATTTGCTTTCTAATGATCATGATCTTTTCCTCAAAGAAGTTCATAAATTTATTACTGCTGAAGTGAAAGCCATCCTCCATTTGCGAAGGCTGCTTTTTAGTTAGCTTTGCGACAGTATCAAAAAGAAATTTCGGATTGTTCTTATTTTCCTCAATTAAGTTGGAAAAATAGGATGATCGAGCAGCAGTAAGGGCTCTTCGATACTGCACGGTACTGTCTTTCCAAGCTAGTCGGAAGACTTCCAGTTTGGTGTGGCGCCATTTCCGTTCCAATTTTCTGGAAGCTTGCTTCAGAGCTCGTGTATTTTCTGTATACCAGGGAGCTAGTTTCTTATGACAGATGTTTTTAGTTTTTAGGGGTGCAACTGCATCTAGGGTATTGCGCAAGGTTAAATTGAGTTCCTCGGTTAGGTGGTTAACTGATTTTTGTCCTCTGACGTCCTTGGGTAGGCAGAGGCAGTCTGGAAGGGCATCAAGGAATCTTTGGGTTGTCTGAGAATTTATAGCACGACTTTTAATGCTCCTTGGTTGGGGTCTGAGCAGATTATTTGTTGCAATTGCAAACGTAATAAAATGGTGGTCCGATAGTCCAGGATTATGAGGAAAAACATTTAGATCCACAACATTTATTCCATGGGACAAAACTAGGTCCAGAGTATGACTGTGGCAGTGAGTAGGTCCAGAGACATGTTGGACAAAACCCACTGAGTCGATGATGGCTCCGAAAGCCTTTTGGAGTGGGTCTGTGGACTTTTCCATGTGAATGTTAAAGTCACCAAAAATTAGAATATTATCTGCTATGACTACAAGATCCGATAGGAATTCAGGGAACTCAGTGAGGAACACTGCATATGGCCCAGGAGGCCTATAAACAGTAGCTATAAAAAGTGAGTGAGTAGGCTGCATAGATTTCATGACTAGAAGCTCAAAAGACGAAAACGTCATTGTTGTTTTTTTTTTTGTAAATTGAAATTTGCTATCGTAAATGTTAGCAACACCTCCGCCTTTGCCGGATGCACGGGGGGTATGGTCACTAATGTAACCTGGGGGTGAGGCCTCATTTAACACAGTAAATTCATCAGGCTTAAGCCATGTTTCAGTCAGGCCAATCACATCAAGATTATTATCAGTGATTAGTTCATTGACTATAACTGCCTTGGAAGTGAGGGATCTAACATTAAGTAACCCAATTTTGAGATGTGAGGTATCACAATCTCTTTCAATAATGGCAGGAATGGAGGAGGTCTTTATACTAGTGAGATTGCTAAAGCGAACACCGCCATTTTTAATTTTGCCCAACCTAGATCGAGGCACAGAGGCTGGGTAGTTCTAGCATAGAGAGAGGAGGATGGGTAATTCTAGTATAGAAAGAGGAGAAGGCTGGGTAATTCTAGTGTGGAGAGAGGAGGCTGGGTAGTTATAGTGTAGCGAGAGGAGGCAGGCTGGGTAGTTCTATTGTAGAGAGAGGAGAATAGCTGGGTAGTTCTAGTGTAGAGAGAGTTGAAAGGCTGGGTTGGTATAGTGTAGAGAGAGGAGGCTAGGTAGTTGTAGTATAAAGGAGGCTGGGAAGTTCTAGTGTAGAGAGAGGAGGCTGGGTAGATCTAGTGTAGAGATAGGAGGCTGGGTAGTTCTAGAGTGGGGAGAGGAGGCTGGGTAGTTCTAGTGTAGAGAAAGTAGAAAGGCTGGATAGTTCTAGTATAGAGAGAGGAGAAAGCCTGGGTAGTTCCAGTGTAGAGAGAGGAGAAAGACTGGGTAGGTCTAGTGTAGAGAGAGGAGGATGGGTAATTCTAGAATAGAAAGAGGAGAAGGCTGGGTAGTTATAGTGTAGCGAGAGGAGGATGGGTAATTCTAGTTTAGAGAGAGGAGGCTGGGTAGTTCTAGTGTAGAGAGAGGAGGCTGGGTAGTTCTAGAGTGGGGAGAGGAGGCTGGGTAGTTCGAGTGTAGAGAGAGGAGAAAGGCTGGGTAGTTCTAGTGTAGAAAGAGGAGGCTGGGTAGTTCTAGTGTAGAAAGAGGAGGCTGGGTAGTTATAGTGTAGAGAGAGGAGGAAGGCTGTGTTGTTCTAGTGTAGAGAGAGTTGAAAGGCTGGGTAGGTATAGTGTAGAGAGAAGAGGCTAGGTAGTTGTAGTTTAGAGAGAGGAGGCTGTGTAGTTGTAGTGTAGAGGAGGCTGGGAAGTTCTAGTGTAGAGAGAGAAGGCTGGGTTGATCTAGTGTAAAGAGAGGAGGCTGGATAGTTCTAGAGTGAGGAGAGGAGTCTGGGTAGTTCTAGTGTAGAGAGAGGAGGCTGGGTAGTTGTAGTGTAGAGAGAGGAGGCTGGATAGTTCTAGTGTAGAAAGAGGAGGCTGGGTAGTTCAAGTGTAGAGATAGGAGGCTGGGTAGTTCTAGAGTGGGGAGAGGAGGCTGGGTAGTTCTAGTGTAGAGGGAGGAGAAAGGCTGGGTAGTTCTAGTGTAGAAAGAGGAGGCTGGGTAGTTCTAGTGTAGAGAGAGGAGAAAGGCTGGGTAGTTCTAGTGTAGCGAGAGGAGGCTGGGTAATTCTAGTTTAGAAAGAGGAGAAGGCTGGGTAGTTATAATATAGCGAGAGGAGGAAGGCTGGGTAGTTGTATTGTAGAGAGAGGAGAAAGGCTGGGTTGTTCTAGTGTGGAGAGAGTTGAAAGGCTGGGTAGGTATAGTGTAGAGAGAGGAGGCTAGGTAGTTCTAGAGTGGGGAGAGAAGGCTGGGTAGTTCTAGTGTAGAAAGAGGAGGCTGGGTAGTTCTAGTGTAGAAAGAGCAGGCTGGGTAGTTCTAGTGTAGAGGGAGGAGAATGTCTGGGTAGTTCTAGTGTAGAGAGAGGAGAAAGGCTGGGTAGTTCTAGTGTAGAAAGAGGAGGCTGGGTAGTTCTAGTGTAGAAAGAGGAGGCTGGGTAGTTCTAGTGTAGAAAGGGGAGGCTGGGTAGTTCTAGTGTAGAGGGAGGAGAATGTCTGGCTAGTTCTAGTGTAGAAAGAGGAGGCTGGGTAGTTCTAGTGTAGAGAGAGGAGGATGGGTAATTCTAGTTTAGAAAGAGGAGAAGGCTGGGTAGTTCTAATATAGCATGAGGAGGAAGGCTGGGTAGTTCTATTGTAGAGAGAGGAGAAAGGCTGGGTTGTTCTAGTGTGGAGAGAGTTGAAAGAGTGGGTAGGTATAATGTAGAGAGAGGAGGCTAGGTAGTTGTAATTTAGAGAGAGGAGGCTGTGTAGTTGTAGTGTAGTGGAGGCTGGGAAGTTCTAGTGTAGAGAGAGGAGGCTGGGTAGATCTAGTGTAGAGAGAGGAGGCTGGGTAGTTCTAGAGTGGGGAGAGGAGGCTGGGTAGTTCTAGTGTAGAGAGAGGAGAAAGGCTGGATAGTTCTAGTATAGAGAGAGGAGAAAGCCTGTGTTGTTCTAGTGTAGAGAGAGGAGGATGGGTAATTCTAGAATAGAAAGAGGAGAAGGCTGGGTCGTTTTTGTGTAGCGAGAGGAGGCAGGCTGGGTAGTTCTAGTGTAGAGAGAGGAGGCTGGGTAGTTCTAGTGTAGAGAGAGGAGGCTGGGTAGTTCTAGAGTGGGGAGAGGAGGCTGGGTAGTTCTAGTGTAGAGAGAGGAGAAAGGCTGGGTTGTTCTAGTGTAGAAAGAGGAGGCTGGGTAGTTCTAGTGTAGAGAGAGGAGAGAGGCTGGGTAGTTCTAGTGTAGAGAGAGGAGGATTGGTAATTGTAGTTTAGAAAGAGGAGAAGGCTGGGTAGTTATAATGTAGCAAGAGGAGGAAGGCTGGGTAGTTCTATTGTAGAGAGAGGGGTCTGGGTAGTTGTAGTTTAGAGAGAGGAGGATGTGTAGTTGTAGTGTAGAGGAGGCTGGGAAGTTCTAGTGTAGAGAGAGGAGGCTGGGTAGGTTAGTGTAGAGATCGAAGGCTGGGTTGATCTAGTGTAGAGCGAGGAGGCTGTATAGTTCTAGAGTGGGGAGAGGTGGCTGGGTAGTTCTAGTGTAGAGAGAGGAGAAAGGCTGGATAGTTCTGGTATAGAGAGATGAGGACTAAGACTGGGTAATTATAGTGTAGAGGAGGCTGAGTTGTTATAGTGTATAGGATGCTGGGTATTTTAGGTGTACAGTGAGGAGGCTGGGTAGTTATAGTGTAAAGGAGGCTGGGTAGTTGTAGTGTAGAGAGAGAAGGCTGGGTAGTTGTAGTGTAGAGGAGGCTGGGTATTTGAGGTGTACAGTGAGGAGGCTGGGAAGTTATAGTGTAAAGGAGGCTGGGAAGTTATAGTGTAAAGGAAGGGGGTAGTTGTATTGTAGAGAGAGGAGGCTGGGTAGTTGTAGTGTAGAGGAGGCTGGGTAGTTCTAGTGCAGAGATTGGAGGCCGGGTAGTTACTGTATAGAGAGAGGAGGCTGGGTAGTCTTATTATAGTGAGGAGCAGCTGGGTAGTTTAAGCATAAAGAGAGGAGGCAGGGTAGTTGCAAAATAAGGTGAGGAGGCTTGGTAGTTCTAGTGTAGAGAGATGAGTAAGGCTGGGTAGTTCTATTGTATAGAGACCAGGGAGGCTGGGAAGTTCTAGTGAAGAGAGAGGAGGCTGGGTAGTTCTATTGTAGAAAGAGAAGGCTGGGTTGTTCTAGTGTAGAGAGAGGAGGCTGGGTAGGTTAGTGTAGAGAGAAGAGGCTGGGTAGTTCTAGTGTAGAGGGAGGAGGCTGGGTAGTTCTATTGTAGAAAGAGAAGGCTGGGTTGTTCTAGTGTAGAGAGAGGAGGCTGGGTAGGTTAGTGTAGAGAGAAGAGGCTGGGTAGTTCTAGTGTAGAGAGAGGAGGCTGGGTAGTTCTAGTGTAGAGAGATGAGGCTGGGTAGTTATAGTGTAGAGAGAGGAGGACAGGTAATTTTAATATAGAGAGAGAAGGCTGGGTAGTTTTATTGTAGAAAGAGAACGCTGGGTAGTTATAGTGTAGAGAGAGGAGGAAGGGTAATTTTAATATATAGAGAGAAGGCTGGGTAGTTCTATTGTAGAAAGAGAAGGCTGGGTAGTTCTATTGTAGAAAGAGAAGGCTGGGTTGTTCTAGTGTAGAGAGAGGAGGCTGGGTAGTTCTAGTGTAGAGAGGAGGCTGGTAGTTCTACTGTAGAAGGAGAAGGCTGGGTAGTTTTAGTATAGAGAGATGAGGATGGGTAGTTCTAATGTAGAGAGAGGAGAAAGACTGGGTAATTCTAGTGTGGAGAGAGGAGAAAGGCTGGGTAGTTCTAGTATAGAGAGAGGAGGCTGGGTAGTTCTAATTTAGAGAGAGGAGAAAGGCTGGGTAGTTCTATTGTAGAGAGAGGAGGCAGGCTGGGTAGTTCTAGTATAGAGAGAGGAGGCTGGGTAGTTCTAGTATAGAGAGATGAGTAGTAAGACTGGGTAGTTCTAGTATAGAGAGAGGAGGAGGCTGGGAAGTTCTAGTATAGAGAGAGGAGAAAGGCTGGGTAGTTCTAGTGTAGAGAGAGGAGGCTGGGTAGTTCTAGTGTAGAGAGAAGAGAAAGGCTGGGTAGTTCTAGTGTAGAGAGAGGAGGCAGGCTTGGTAGTTCTAGTATAGAGAGATGAGTAGTAAGACTGGGTAGTTCTAGAATAGAGAGAGGAGGAGGCTGGGAAGTGCTAGTATAGAGAGAGGAGAAAGGCTGGGTAGTTCTAGTGTAGAAAGAGGAGGCTGGGTAGTTCTAGTGTAGAGAGAGGAGTAGTAAGACTGGGTAGTTCTAGTGTAGAGAGAGGAGGCTGGCTAGTTCTAGTGTAGAGAGAGGAGTAGTAAGACTGGGTAGTTCTAGTGTAGAGAGAGGAGGCTGGCTAGTTCTAGTGTAGAGAGATGAGTAGTAAGGCTGGGTAGTTCTAGTGTAGAGAGAGGAGTAGTAAGACTGGGTAGTTCTAGTGTAGAGAGAGGAGGCTGGCTAGTTCTAGTGTAGAGAGATGAGTAGTAAGGCTGGGTAGTTCTAGTGTAGAGAGAGGAGTAGTAAGACTGGGTAGTTCTAGTGTAGAGAGAGGAGGCTGGCTAGTTCTAGTGTAGAGAGATGAGTAGTAAGGCTGGGTAGTTCTAGTGTACAGAGAGGAGGTAGGGTAGTTCTAGTATAAAGAGATGAGGAGAAAGGCTGGGTAGTTCTAGTGTAGAGAGAGGAGGCTGGGTAGTTGTAGTATAGAGAGAGGAGAAAGGCTGGGTCGTTCTAGTGTAGAGAGAGGAGGTTGGCTGCATAGTTCTATTGTAGACAGAGGAGGCAGGCTGGGTTGTTCTAGAACAGAGAGAGGAGAAAGGCTGGGAAGTTCTAGTGTAGAGAGAAGAGGAGAAAGGCTGGGTAGTTCTAGCGTAGAGAGAGGAGGCTGGGTAGTTCTAGTATAGAGAGATGAGTAGTAAGACTGGGTAGTTCTAGTGTAGAGAGAGGAGAAAGGCTGGGTAGTTCTAGTGTAGAGAGAGGAGGTAGGCTGCATAGTTCTATTGTAGAGAGGAGAAAGGATGGTATATGTTGTGGAGGCTGGGTAGTTGTAGTGTAGAGAGAGGAGGCTGTGGAGTTCTAGTGTAGAGAGAGGAGGCTGGGTAATTCTATTGTAAAGAGATGAGTCTGGGTAGTTGTAGTATAGAGAGAGGAGGATGGATAGTTCTATTGTAAAGAGAAGGCTGGGTAGTTGTAGTATATAGAGAGGAGGCTGTGTAGTTCTATTGTAAAGAGAAGCCTGGGAAGTTGTAGTATAGATAGAGGAGGATGGGTAGTTCTAGTGTAGAGAGAGGAGGCTAGGTAGTTATATTGTAGAGGAGGCTGGGTATTTGTGGTGTAGAGTGAGGAGGCTGGGTATTGATAGTGTAGAGGAGACTGTGTAGTTCTAGTGTAGGTAGATGTCACGTCCTGACCATAGTAAGCTGTTATTTTCTATGGTAGAGTAGGTCAGGGCGTGACAGGGGGGTTTTCTAGTTTAGTTTTTCTATGTTGTTATGTTCTAGTTTTGTATTTCTATGTTGGGTTGTTCTAGTTTTGTATGTCTATGTTGGACTGTGTTTGGGATGATCTCCAATTAGAGGCAGCTGGTCATCGTTGTCTCTAATTGGAGGTCATATTTAAGTTGATGTTTGTCCCACATGGATTTGTGGGAGAATAATTTTGAGTAGTGTATGTTTCACCTCTTCGTCACGGTTTGTTGTTTTTGTCATTACGTTTATTTATGTATTGCATAGTTTCACAGTATAAATACAATTTGGAACGACACACACGCTGCACTTTGGTCCGCTCCTCTCTACGACAAAATCTCCCACCACAAAAGGACCAAGCTGCGTGCCCAGGAGGAGCAGGGATCCTGGGCCAGGGAAAGGAGAGAGTGGAGGACATCCTGGACATGGGAGGAGGTAATGGCAGGGGACAAGACCCTGCCATGGAAGCAGGTGGAGACAGCGAGGGAGGAATGGCAACGTTACGAGGAACAGTCACGGCAACGACGGAAGCACGAGAGGCAGCCGGGGAGATTGGCAGAGTCAGGGTGGAGACCTGAGCCAACTCCCCGTGCTTACTGTGGGGAGTGAGTGAAGAAGCAAGCACCGTGTTATGCGGTGATGCGCACTGTGTTGCCAGTGCGCATTCACAGCCCGGTGCGATCTGTGCCCGCGCCCCGCATTTGTCGAGCTTGGTTGAGCATTCAGCCAGGATGGGTGGTGCCAGCTCAGCGCTCCTGGTCTCCAGTTCGCCTTCTCGGTCCAGGATATCCTGCGCCGGCTCTGCGCACTGTGTCGCCAGTACGCATACACATCCCAATGCGTCCTGTGCCCGCTCCCCGCGTTTGCCGGGCGAAAGTAAGCATCCAGCCAGGACGGGTTGTGCCAGCTCTACACTCGAGGCCTCTAGTGTGCCTCCACGGTCCAGTATATCCTGTGCCTGCCCCACGTCCCCGGGCTCCGAGGAGGCTATCCAGCCTGTTACGCCCTGTTCCTGCTCCCTGCACTCGCCCTGAGATGCGTGTCACTAGTCTGGCGCCACCTGTGCCAGCCCCACGCATCAGGCCTCCAGTGCGCATTCCCAGTCCAGAGCTTCCGGAGACAATTCCCAGTTCCCAGTCCAGAGCTTCCAGAGACAGTTCCCAGTCCAGAGCTTCCGGAGACAGTTCCCAGTCCAGAGCTTCCGGAGACAGTTCCCAGTCCAGAGCTTCCGGAAACAGTTCCCAGTCCAGAGCTTCCGGCGACAGTTCCCAGTCCAGAGCTTCCGGTGACGGCCTACAGTCCGGAACCTCCCGAGACGTTCCATAGTCCAGAGTCTTCAGCGGTGGTGTTTGTCCCACCTGGATTTGTGGGAGATTAATTTTGAGTAGTGTATGTTTCACCTCTGCGTCACGGTTTGTTGTTTTTGTCATTAAGTTTATTTATGTATTGCATAGTTTCACAGTATAAATAAAATGTGGAATGGCACTTTGGTCCACTCCTCTCTATGACAACCATGACAGTAGAGGAGGCTGGGTAGTTATAGTGTAGAGAGAGGAGGCTGGGTAGTTATAGTGTAGAGAGAGGAGGCTGGGTGGTTATAGTGTAGATGAGCCTGGGTAGTTATAGTGTAGAGAGAGGAGGCTGGGTAGTTATAGTGTAGAGGGGGCTGGGTGGTTATAGTGTAGATGAGACTGGGTAGTTATAGTGAAGAGAGAGGAGGCTGGGTAGTTATAGTGTAGAGAGAGGAGGCTGGGTAGTTATAGTGTAGAGGGGGCTGGGTAGTTATAGTGTAGAGGAGGCTGGGTAGTTATAGTGTAGAGGAGGCTGGGTAGTTACAGTGTAGTGGAGGCTGGGTAGTTATGGTGTAGTGCAGGCTGGGTGTGAACAGCAGGAGACATATCAAGGTGGTTAATACTCACAACAACCCAACCATCTCAGTCAGCTCATCTCCTGGTGTTTCTACTGACACACTTACGTCTGGTTGTGTGCTCATAACCTAGACAGGACCAATAGCTATTGACTATTACAATTATTAGGTGTGTTGTTATAATTGTATCACTTTTATAGGTTGATTAAAGAAACTGCCATTATCAGAGGTTGGTTTGTTATTATTTATTGTTATTTCTTACTAACACCTTTACATTTTACAGTAATATACATTTTGAAATTGGTATTAAGTGCAGAGCTACAGATAATTTATTTTATTCGGTTAACTGGTGGTAATTCAAGTTTTTGCAAAATACGTTATTGTCACGCCCTGACCCTTGGTTCTCTATGGTGTAGTAGGTCAGGGCGTGACTAGGGGGTGTTGTAGTTCAATATTTATATGTTGGTGTTTTGTATGGTTCCCAATTAGAGTCGGCTGGTAATCGTTGCCTCTAATTGGGGATCATATTTAGGTAGCCATTTCTCCCACTTGTGTTTGTGGGATATTGTTTGGTTTTGTGCTTGTTGCACCACATAGTCACGTTTTGTTGCTTGTTATTTGTTTTGTTGAAGAAGTTTCACTTTAAATAAATATGTGGAACTCAACTCACGCTGCGCCTTGGTCCGTCTCTTACAACAACCGTGACAGATATTGTAGATGATTGCAGTGATATGTTTATTGTATAGTATTGACATCTTGGTAAAATATGATATTAATTCATACATTCCCTGCTTATTGACCAATCTGAATGTATGTTTGGAATGCGTCACCATCCTTTGATTTAAAATAAATTGGAAATATTTGAAATGGTCCTTCCTTAAAATATATATAATGGTAAAGATAAATATTGTATGTTACTAATCTGTAACGAAGCAATAATTATTGATTGAAAATGGAAATGTTACTTATCGGGAGAAAATATTGGCATGTCATTTTTACAATTCATGGCACATAATAGATTTTTATCACATTGCATATATTTTAATTTCTACTTCATTTCACACCGTAAACCTTTAGTCATAAACCTTACCTGTCCGTAAAATCTATTATGTGCCATGAATTGTAAAAATGCCCAGGTGAATAGCTTTTGACTACATCAGATATTTGTATTCTAGTGTTTCTATAATATAGATGCCATTATTTTTCCAGCTTATCTGAATCTCACTTTACGAAGTGAACCAAGACAAGCGTGTTCATTACATCTGTTAACGTGTTAAGTCTTGTCCAGAACAGACACACATTTTACATTTACATTTTAGTAATTTAGCAGACGCTCTTATCCAGAGCGACTTACAAATTGGTGCATTCACCTTATAATATCCAGTGGAACAACCACTTTACAATAGTGCATCTAAATCTTTTAAGGGGGGGGGTTAGAAGGATTACTTTATCCTATCCCAGGTATTCCTTGAAGAGGTGGGGTTTCAGGTGTCTCCGGAAGGTGGTGATTGACTCCGCTGTCCTGGCGTCGTGAGGGAGCTTGTTCCACCATTGGGGTGCCAGAGCAGCGAACAGTTTTGACTGGGCTGAGCGGGAACTGTGCTTCCTCAGAGGTAGGGAGGCGAGCAGGCCAGAGGTGGATGAACGGAGTGCCCTTGTTTGGGTGTAGGGCCTGATCAGAGCCTGAAGGTACGGAGGTGCCGTTCCCCTCACAGCTCCGTAGGCAAGCACCATGGTCTTGTAGCGGATGCGAGCTTCGACTGGAAGCCAGTGGAGAGAGCGGAGGAGCGGGGTGACGTAAGAGAACTTGGGAAGGTTGAACACCAGACGGGCTGCGGCGTTCTGGATGAGTTGTAGGGCTTTAATGGCACAGGCAGGGAGCCCAGCCAACAGCGAGTTGCAATAATCCAGACGGGAGATGACAAGTGCCTGGATTAGGACCTGCGCCGCTTCCTGTGTGAGGCAGGGTCGTACTCTGCGAATGTTGTAGAGCATGAACCTACAGGATCGGGTCACCGCCTTGATGTTGGTGGAGAACGACAGGGTGTTGTCCAGGGTCACGCCAAGGCTCTTAGCACTCTGGGAGGAGGACACAAGGGAGTTGTCAACCGTGATGGCGAGATCATGGAACGGGCAGTCCTTCCCCGGGAGGAAGAGCAGCTCCGTCTTGCCGAGGTTCAGCTTGAGGTGGTGATCCGTCATCCACACTGATATGTCTGCCAGACATGCAGAGATGCGATTCGCCACCTGGTTGTCAGAAGGGGGAAAGGAGAAGATTAATTGTGTGTCATCTGCATAGCAATGATATGAGAGACCATGTGAGGATATGACAGAGCCAAGTGACTTGGTGTATAGCGAGAATAGGAGTGGGCCAAGAACAGAGCCCTGGGGGACACCAGTGGTGAGAGCACGTGGTGCGGAGACAGATTCTCGCCACGCCACCTGGTAGGAGCGACCTGTCAGGTAGGACGCAATCCAAGCGTGCGCGGTGCCGGAGATGCCCAGCTCAGAGAGGGTGGAGAGGAGGATCTGATGGTTCACGGTATCAAAGGCAGCAGATAGGTCTAGAAGGATGAGAGCAGAGGAGCGAGAGTTAGCTTTAGCAGTGCGGAGAGCCTCCGTGACACAGAGAAGAGCAGTCTCAGTTGAATGCCCAGTCTTGAAACCTGACTGATTAGGATCAAGAAGGTCATTCTGAGAGAGATAGCAAGAGAGCTGGCCAAGGACGGCGCGTTCAAGAGTTTTGGAGAGAAAGGAAAGAAGGGATACTGGTCTGTAGTTGTTGACATCGGAGGGATCGAGTGTAGGTTTTTTCAGAAGGGGTGCAACTCTCGCTCTCTTGAAGACGGAAGGGACGTAGCCAGCGGTCAAGGATGAGTTGATGAGCGAGGTGAGGTAGGGGAGAAGGTCTCCGGAAATGGTCTGGAGAAGAGAGGAGGGGATAGGGTCAAGTGGGCAGGTTGTTGGGCGGCCGGCCGTCACAAGACGCGAGATTTCATCTGGAGAGAGAGGGGAGAAAGAGGTCAAAGCACAGGGTAGGGCAGTGTGAGCAGGACCAGCAGTGTCGTTTGACTTAGCAAACGAGGATCGGATGTCGTCAACCTTCTTTTCAAAATGGTTGACGAAGTCATCCGCAGAGAGGGAGGAGGGGGGGGGGAGGGAGAGGAGGATTCAGGAGGGAGGAGAAGGTAGCAAAGAGCTTCCTAGGGTTAGAGGCAGATGCTTGGAGTTTAGAGTGGTAGAAAGTGGCTTTAGCAGCAGAGACAGAAGAGGAAAATGTAGAGAGGAGGGAGTGAAAGGATGCCAGGTCCGCAGGGAGGCGAGTTTTCCTCCATTTCCGCTCGGCTGCCCGGAGCCCTGTTCTGTGAGCTCGCAGTGAGTCGTCGAGCCACGGAGCAGGAGGGGAGGACCGAGCCGGCCTGGAGGATAGGGGACAGAGGAAATCAAAGGATGCAGAGAGGGAGGAGAGGAGGGTTGAGGAGGCAGAATCAGGAGATAGGTTGGAGAAGGTTTGAGCAGAGGGAAGAGATGATAGGATGGAAGAGGAGAGAGTAGCGGGAGAGAGAGAGCGAAGGTTGGGACGGCGCAATACCATCCGAGTAGGGGGAGAGTGAGAAGTGTTGGATGAGAGCGAGAGGGAAAAGGATACAAGGTAGTGGTCGGAGACTTGGAGGGGAGTTGCAATGAGATTAGTGGAAGAACAGCATCTAGTAAAGATGAGGTCAAGCGTATTGCCTGCCTTGTGAGTAGGGGGGGAAGGTGAGAGGGTGAGGTCGAAAGAGGAGAGGAGTGGAAAGAAGGAGGCAGAGAGGAATGAGTCGAAGGTAGACGTGGGGAGGTTAAAGTCACCCAGAACTGTGAGAGATGAGCCATCCTCAGGAAAGGAACTTATCAAGGCGTCAAGCTCATTGATGAACTCTCCAAGGGAACCTGGAGGGCGATAAATGATAAGGATGTTAAGCTTGAAAGGGCTGGTAACTGTGACAGCATGGAACTCAAATGAGGAGATAGACAGATGGGTCAGGGGAGAAAGAGAGAATGTCCACTTGGGAGAGATGAGGATTCCAGTGCCACCACCCCGCTGGCTCGATGCTCTAGGGGTATGCGAGAACACGTAGTCAGACGAGGAGAGAGCAGTAGGAGTAGCAGTGTTATCTGTGGTAATCCATGTTTCCGTCAGCACCAGGAAGTCTAGGGACTGGAGGGTAGCATAGGCTGAGATGAACTCAGCCTTGTTGGCCGCAGACCGGCAGTTCCAGAGGCTGCCGGAGACCTGGAACTCCACGTGGGTCGTGCGCGCTGGGACCACCAGGTTAGAGTGGCAGCGGCCACGCGGTGTGGAGCGTTTGTATGGCCTGTGCAGAGGAGAGAGAACAGGGATAGACAGACACATAGTAGACAAGCTACAGAAGAGGCTACGCTAATGCAAATGAGATTGGAATGACAAGTGGACTACACGTCTCGAATGTTCAGGAAGTTAAGCTTACGTTGCAAAAATGTTATTGACTAAAATGATACAGTACTGCTGGCTGGTGGAGTAGGCTAGCTAGCAGTGGCTGCGTTGTTGACTTTGAACGTGTAGCTGGCTAGGTAACCTCGGTAGTTTCAGTACTACACCTTGTCATGATACAAAGCAACTTTGTAGCTAGCTAGCTAACATAACACTAATCAAGACGTTCCTTGTAGTGTATTTAGTTTCAACAATGCTGCTCGTCGGTAATAGTTGGCTGGGTTAGGAAAAATGGCGTCGCGGGGGACGGAAATAGCTGGCTAGCTAACCTCGATGGCTGGCTAGCTAACAATTATCAAGCTATGACAAAGACAACTAAGTAGCTAGCTAGGTAACACTGCACTAGTCAAATCGTTCCGTTGTAAAGTATTAGTATCTACAGCGCTGCTAGTCGGTAACGGTTGGCTAGCTGGCAGTGGGTTAGTGATGACTAGGTGTGTTGAGTAAGTCTGGCGCCGCGTCGCGGCTGGCTAGCTCACCTCGATAATACTCAAACTCAAACTACACAATTATCTTAGATACAGAGACAGCAAAGACAACTATGTAGCTGGCTAACTAACACTAACACCACACTAATCAAGTCGTTACGTTGTAATGTAATAGTTTCTGCGGTGCTGCTAGTCGGTAGAAGTTGGCTAGCTAACAGTGATGACTAGCTAGCTAGCAGCTAGCAGCTAGCAGTGTTGACTACGTTAGGAGGACGAAGATAGCTAGCCTCGATAATTACTCAGTTACTCTAAACTACACAATTATCTTTGATACAAAGACGGCTATGTAGCTAGCTAAGAAGAATTGCTCAGATCAAACAAATCAAGCCGTTGTAATGTAGCGAAGTGTAATATTACCTGTGGAGCGAAGCGTGGTGCGACTGCTCGCTCCAAACCGGAAGCCGGAAATTCACACACACACACGGAAATTCACACACACACACACACACACACTGCTCCATCCTATGGTCCTCTCTTGGTTTGCATAATGTTCGGTAGTTACAGCGAGCGCAGGGAGAAACATCACTCTCTCTCTCCCTGAATGTGGATCAACCTGCTGATAGATGCATCAATCCCTCTCCAGTGAGAGCTGTGTGCGTGTGTCTGTGTGTGCGTGTGTCTGTGTGTGCGGTGTCTGTGTGTGCGGTGTCTGTGTGTGCGGTGTTTGTGTGTGTTTCCTCCATGTGTGTGTGTGCCTCCTTCATGCAGACCCAGGCTGGCTGTGGTCAGGTCAGGGGGATGGAGTGGGTTTAACAGTCCTCCTATCTGACCCTGCCCCCCACCTTTAAACAGATCCATATATTACCCCAGCCATCCCTCAGCCAGTCCAGCCCCAGTATGTCTCCACAGGACTGCAGTTTTAACCTTCACACCCCAGAGGTCCATATGGAGCATCATCAGGGCCATCACTGAACATGGCTTGGGGAAATATATAGCTGCTGGACTGGATGGGAGAGTGTGTGTGTTTGTGTGCATTGCCCTTTATGTTTTTGAAATCATTTGCATATCTCAATGTGTTTATGTAGTGTACGGTATGCGTGCATGCCTTATGGACATGTAGCGTTTGATATTTCTCTGTTAGTGCAAAGCAGTACCCACTCACTGAACTGTCTAATATCTCCTTTACCGACACATCCCTCCACTCAGACCTCCTCCCCCCACTCCACTCCCTCTTCATGGAAATGTCTCTGGTCCTCCAGACTATGTTCTCTTCCCAAACACTGGTGATTATACACCCTGATACACATCACTCACAATCAGCCAGGACACTTCAACTTGTATGTTTAAATGGCTCCCAACAGTATCCTTAATCTGACCAAAATCAATAGAGCTTTTACTGTCACGTCTTAAGGAGAGAGGGGAGGAGACTGGTATTGATGTTCACATGTCATTTCAGGAGGATTTGATGCCTTTGTGCATCCCAAATGGCACCCTACTCTCTATAGAGAACACTACTTTTGGCCCTGGCTCATAGGGCTCTGGTCAAAAGTAGTGGACTATTTAGACAATAGGGTGTCATTTGGGACGCAGATCCATCCTCTGTCTGCTCTGAGGAGATGGTGTGATAGATCAACTGATGTTGTCGGGGTATTCAGCCAGGGTTAGTGAAGCTTTGCGCTGGTTAGATTGAAAAAGACTGTTTAACTGAGCGACTAGAGAAACAGTGGCGCTGGAGAGAAGATGCTATTGATTGTCATTTCAAAGAAAAGCTCTTTGAATTAAAAACAACCATCTTAATGGGTTATCACTGTAAGTCCCTGACACAAGGCGACACCTGTAAAAACAACCATCTTAATGGGTTATCACTGTAAGTTCCTGACACAAGGCGACGCCTGTAAAAACAACCATCTTAATGGGTTATCACTGTAAGTTCCTGACACAAGGCAACGCCTGTAAAAACAACCATCTTAATGGGTTATCACTGTAAGTTCCTGACACAAGGCGACACCTGTAAAAACAACCATCTTAATGGGTTATCACTGTAAGTTCCTGACACAAGGCGACGCCTGTAAAAACAACCATCTTAATGGGTTATCACTGTAAGTTCCTGACACAAGGCGACACCTGTAAAAACAACCATCTTAATGGGTTATCACTGTAAGTTCCTGACACAAGGCGACGCCTGTAAAAACAACCATCTTAATGGGTTATCACTGTAAGTTCCTGACACAAGGCGACACCTGTAAAAACAACCATCTTAATGGGTTATCACTGTAAGTTCCTGACACAAGGCGACACCTGTAAAAACAACCATCTTAATGGGTTATCACTGTAAGTTCCTGACACAAGGTCGACACCTGTAAAACAACCATCTTAAATGGGTTATCACTGTAAGTTCCTGACACAAGGCGACACCTGTAAAAACAACCATCTTAATGGGTTATCACTGTAAGTTCCTGACACAAGGCGACACCTGTAAAAACAACCATCTTAATGGGTTATCACTGTAAGTTCCTGACACAAGGTCGACACCTGTAAAACAACCATCTTAATGGGTTATCACTGTAAGTTCCTGACACAAGGCGACACCTGTAAAAACAACCATCTTAATGGGTTATCACTGTAAGTTCCTGACACAAGGTCGACACCTGTAAAACAACCATCTTAATGGGTTATCACTGTAAGTTCCTGACACAAGGCGACACCTGTAAAAACAACCATCTTAATCTACCATTCAATCAGTAGAGAGATAGTTGTCTGTGGCAGTTCTCTCTAGGAGTATCAAGAAGAGGATGAGGATGAGGAAGAGAGAGGTATAGAAACCCTGCTGATGGAGGGTGAGGGGAACAGAGGAATGGGGAGAGAGAGACAAAGAGAGAGAGAAGAAGAGGTGGTTATAGAGGCCTTGTGTGACAGAGAGAGGTGGGGGGTCAGGCCTGCTGGAGGAGGAGGGAAACAGAGGAATGGGGAGAGAGAGAGAAGATGAGGTGGTTATAGAGGAGGTGGGGGGTCAGGCCTGCTGGAGGAGGAGGGGAACAGAGGAATGGGGAGAGAGAGAGAAGATGAGGTGGTTATAGAGGAGGTGGGGGGTCAGGCCTGCTGGAGGAGGAGGGGATGAACAGTCTAACAGGTGGAGGAGTGGAGGGGTGGGACTGTAGAGCTATGATGTGTCCTGTCCTCCTTTCCTTCTCTCTGTCCCTCTCTATCTATCCCTCCCTCCCTCCCTCTCTGGAGTCATTCTCCCTCCACCCTAGCTGACAGCCCCTGAGCCTTAGAGTCACATTACAGGCCTGGGTGGTAGTTAAAGGCCCATAATCTGCCCGTGAGCGGCCTAGGCGCTGCTGCGCGGCCCAAGCGGAAGGAAGCACATTATTGGCTTTAAGGACTCCTGCTGCTGTGGGACCAAAGACTAGTGGCTGGTGCTGCCTGTGTGTGTGTGTTACACAGAGAGAGAAAGTGGAGCATTATTTATTTAGTTTTTAAGTGTTTAAAGCGGAGGAGTCTACTGGGATAAAGCACAGCTGATGAAAATATTCTGTGGATTATTCTGTAGGGAGAGGGATGGGAATGGAGATTCAGAGTGGTTTCATATCACTGTGATGATATGGTAACCCGCTGCCTGTGATATCAGTATACATTGGACAGAAACATTCCCTCTTCATACTGATGTGTGTGTGTCTGCGATTGTGTGTGCTTGCATGCGCCTGTCTGTGATCACAGTAACAGACCAGTGGCAACAGTCCAAACATATTTGTTTTATGTGTGTGTGGAATGGGAGTTAGCTTGACCATTAATAAATCATCTTGAGGTTGCGGCCCCCTAAGATGAAGGACCAGGAGCAATTGGCCCCATTAATAACACCATTACTGGACTGGAGGGGCTGGTGGTGGCCCCTAGTCAGGTTTACCTCTGGGAGATCCTCTGTCTCTTCATGCCCTCAGCCCTGATCACAATAGAGAGATTGTCCATTTCACCACAGAACAGAGTAATGGAGAAAACACACAAGTCAGGGTAGAGTGGTATGTGGCTTGTAAGGCTACTGTGTGTGTGTGTGTGTTTGCATGAGCATGTGCGAGTGTGTGTGAGTGTGTGTGCGGGCGCATACAAGAGCCTGTGCATGTGTGCTTGCAAGAGTGTGATCCATTCCTGTAAAGAGAGAGAGAGAGAGATAGACAGACAGAGAGAGGTATAGAGAGGGGTATAGAAAGAGAGGGAGCGAAAGAGAGAGAGAGAGAGAGAGAGTGAACAGATTGAATGCCTAATGAAATGGGTACCTCCAGGCCTGAATAAATTCTCTGGTCTGGCGAGTAGAGCCCCCTGGATGCAGCCTGGCAGCCCTGGGAGATGAATGACCACTGGGCTCTGGCATAATGAGGTAGTGAAGCCTGTGTGTGTGTGTGTGTGTGTGTGTGTGTGTGTGTGTGTGTGTGTGTGTGTGTGTGTGTGTGTGTGTGTGTGTGTGTGTGTGTGTGTGTGTGTGTGTGTGTGTGTGTGTGTGTGTGTGTGTGTGTGCGTGCGTGTGTGTCTTGGCATTGCACTTGTGAATACATCACTTTGTCCACAAGTGGGCTGGCCCGAGCAGAGCGTGACATCTTTATAAATCCCCCTCTTTCTCCACTCCTGCTGCTCTAGCTGATTTATGGTTCCCCCCTCCTCCCCAGTTTTTTCCCCTCTCTCTCTGGGCCCTACCCTGCCCCTCTTGTCCTGTCTGGCCAGCCCACACACAGCACTAATCCAGGTCAATGCACTGATGGAGGGGAAATGAGAAGCTAATTAGATAATAGGAGGTGAAAATGGGCAAGAGAAAGCTGGAATCTCTCATCTCTCTGTCTCTGTCTGACTCCTGCTCTCACACACACATAGGCAGGCAGGCAATGTGCTCACACATGCGCATATACTACAAGTACACACACACATGCACACACACATACACACACACACGCACACACACCCTTTTACAGGGTGATTTATTTGATCACCCACAGTCACTTTTCTATGTGTGGGCACTGGTGGTCATTGTATGGGTTGGCGAGTAACCGATTACATGTAATCAGTTATATGTAATCTGATTACAAAAATCTGTAACTGGAATCAGTTACGATACCTGCAAAAATATTGTAATCACATTACAGATACTTCGATTACTTTTAAAATCCGAAATAATTTTTGTAAAAAAAATATACATTATGACACCTTTCTGTTTTTCCAATTCAGCATTGAAAAAATTTGCAAGTTTAAGGTCCACCTTTTCCACCTGTTCCACTTGAGAGAGTCTAACCGCAAGTCAAAGACCACTGTGATGACACACCACATGCGTGTGATGGATCCTTTTTGTCTTCTTCTAATGCTTCTTAATAAAGGGAAAGTAATCCAAAAGTAACTGAAGGTAATCAGATCATGTTACTGAGTCATGATTACAATTTTGGACAGGTAACTAGCAACTGTAACAGATTACATTTAGAAAGTAACCTAGCAACCCTGACCGGGGACAACACCAAACACAAACTAGTCCATATTCAGTAGGATCTAAATATACAAGGTCCAAGTGACACGTAAATATGTCTATACAGCAGTTTTATGTAAAATCACATTTGTCTTTTATATCACATCAAATGTGATGTATCTTAACTGTGTTCCCACCAAATTCAGTTTCTAGTTACAGGTCTTCCATAATCAGCTCCACCCCTGTTCCACTGCTAATGCACTACCACCACTGCCTTATATAGCAGTGATAATACAGTAATACCCAGTGACTGATGAGGCCTGTACTGCTCTATTGAGCCCATACAGTCTGTCTAGTTTAGCTGATAACTGGGAGTCAGTCCATATGGAATAGAAGCTTGCTGGGAAATTAATGGAGAACCATAAACCACATTGAGAATTACTCCCATTAAAAGGCATTTAATGGCATTCTCACTCAGTACAACCCAAATGTGTGTGTGTGTGTGTGTGTGTGTGTGTGTGTGTGTGTGTGTGTGTGTGTGTGTGTGTGTGTGTGTGTGTGTGTGTGTGCAAGTTTTCATGATGTGTCCATTCTCCTGGTGCCTCTCTATGCCAAGCTAAATCATGTTATGTCAGGGACTTAATGTAACGTAACCTGGTAAAGATTATTAATGAGCTCAATATTAAAGCAACCAAACGGGGAAGTTATGAAGAAGAAATAGCAGGAAGTCTAATGAGTATTTAGTTTGTTTACCTAGAGTGATTAGTCCTTGTCTGTTCTCTACTAGATATTTTGGCTAATTATCTAATGTCAAGACTGTCATTCTGATGAAGGCCATTGATGGATGAAACATCATGATTTTAACTTGAATTAGATTAATAAAGCATCAATATTTTCCATTGTGAGCTAGTCACGTCTATTCCTTCCAAGAGGCTTGAATTTCTTTCCCTCATTCTTTAGGAATGTCTTATCTTAATCTTCAGTGTCTTATTTTCTTGGAAGAAGGGATGAGGGATGAGTTGAATAATTGTACAGTTGACATCAGCTTTGACAACATCATCCCCTTAGTTTCCTGCTAATCCTACACCAAGATAACAATAATGGGAAAAAGAGGGGAGATGGTTTATGCAAAGGCAGATATGGACTTTAATTCATAATTAGCCACAGAGGTCAAAGAGTGGATCTGGCTGCTAGACGAGAGGATTTCATTTGAAGGTTATCCCTGCTTTCTTTTCTTATTTTTTCTCCCTCTGTTTTCCTGTTGTGAACCTTGTGAGTCAGATTATGACCTTCCAGTCTGAAGTGAAACGTTATTTTAGAGAGAGAGAGAGAGAGAGAGAGAGAGAGAGAGAGAGAGAGAGAGAGAGAGAGAGAGAGAGAGAGAGAGAGGAGAGAGAGAGAGAGAGAGAGAGAGAGAGAGAGAGAGAGAGAGAGGGCGGGGGGGGGGGGGGGGGTAAGGGAACCTCTGATATGTTACGCTCATGATTGCTTTGACAGGTTGAAAAGAAAGGTATATGTTTTGTGGTGATTGTAAGTGTAATTTATTTAGGGGGGTTATGCCCCCGGACCCCCTCCCATCTGTCCTCCCTAACTACCCCACTCCCTTCAAAACCAGCCTTGGGTGCCTTGCAGTTGCAGGAGTAGCCCAACCACTCTCACTCTCCCTCCCTCCCCCTTGCTGGTGTCTGTATTGATCCCTCCTCCCAGCCCATAATGAAGTGGAACTACAGCTCCATTACTGCCTGCTCTCTGATTGGCTAGAGGTAATATGAAATTAGCCAGCGTGCAGTGAGCCTGTCAGTATCGATTTCACCAGCCAGATTACTTGTTACAAAAGAATAGAGCTGTCTGTGCCATAATTGAACAAGTTAACTCCTTGTCTCATAAAATGTAAGCCCATATTGATTGTATTGTAAGGGGAGCTTGGTTATATGCAGAAAGAGAGAAAGTTGTATCGGTGTAAACTCTGGAGAGGTGCTGATGTTTTTCTTTTCTTCCTCCAGTGATGCGGGGTGACATATGGATCAAGGCATTCTTGCTGAATTGCACAAAAAGAACAACAAATTAGATGTTATCTTCTATCGGGTGGGTCTGTGTTACATTGTATGTCTTCAGAGTAAAATCAAGCAAACCCAGGTCCTTTTTCCCTTACAGTCTTTATTCTGGAATTGAACCCGAGTTGTATCTCAGATATTTTCCAATTTATTTGTCACTGATACATTTGTCGGTCCAGATATTGTGTGTGTGTTTGTGTGCTGTTTGTCTCTGTGCTGTGAGTGAACTACAGTAGCTACCTGTAAAGTAGGCCACCACCATGCCTCGGCTCTGCTCTGGGTGGGTTAGATAGATGATGAGAAATGATGGTTGATGATGATGGTGGCTGTACTGTAGCCCGGTTCTCTCCTTCTCTCTCCTGATGAATGGTAGCTTGCTGGCTTGGCTTTAATCACTGTTGGCAGATCTGTGCCATGGAAAGAGAGGTGTTTAACAGGCGTCCTGCCTCATTCATTAGTGTCTCCTCAGAAACAAGATGGAAGGAGGAGAACTGTGGTTAATAATTTAGATGAGATAAAGGCAGGTGTAAGAGCCTGGACCAGAGAGTGGAGATGATCTCTGGTCTTAGTGGATGGAGGGAGAGAGTGGGGATGATCTCTGGTCTTAGTGGATGGAGGGAGAGAGTGGATATGATCTCTGGTCTTAGTGGTTGGAGGGAGAGAGTGGGGATGATCTCTGGTCTTAGTGGATGGAGGGAGAGAGTGGATATGATCTCTGGTCTTAGTGGATGGAGGGAGAGAGTGGGGATGATCTCTGGTCTTAGTGGATGGAGGGAGAGAGTGGGGATGATCTCTGGTCTTAGTGGATGGAGGGAGAGAGTGGATATGATCTCTGGTCTTAGTGGATGGAGGGAGAGAGTGGGGATGATCTCTGGTCTTAGTGGATGGAGGGAGAGAGTGGAGATGATCTCTGGTCTTAGTGGATGGAGGGAGAGAGTGGGGATGATCTCTGGTCTTAGTGGATGGAGGGAGAGAGTGGAGATGATCTCTGGTCTTAGTGGATGGAGGGAGAGAGTGGATATGATCTCTGGTCTTAGTGGATGGAGGGAGAGAGTGGGGATGATCTCTGGTCTTAGTGGATGGAGGGAGAGAGTGGATATGATCTCTGGTCTTAGTGGATGGAGGGAGAGAGTGGGGATGATCTCTGGTCTTAGTGGATGGAGGGAGAGAGTGGAGATGATCTCTGGTCTTAGTGGATGGAGGGCGAGAGTGGAGATGATCTCTGGTCTTAGTGGATGGAGGGAGAGAGTGGGGATGATCTCTGGTCTTAGTGGATGGAGGGAGAGAGTGGATATGATCTCTGGTCTTAGTGGATGGAGGGAGAGAGTGGATATGATCTCTGGTCTTAGTGGATGGAGGGAGAGAGTGGGGATGATCTCTGGTCTTAGTGGATGGAGGGAGAGAGTGGATATGATCTCTGGTCTTAGTGGATGGAGGGAGAGAGTGGATATGATCTCTGGTCTTAGTGGATGGAGGGAGAGAGTGGAGATGATCTCTGGTCTTAGTGGATGGAGGGAGAGAGTGGGGATGATCTCTGGTCTTAGTGGATGGAGGGAGAGAGTGGATATGATCTCTGGTCTTAGTGGATGGAGGGAGAGATTGGAGAGAAGAGAAGGATACTGTGAGTGTGGTGTGTCTGGATGGATGGAGAGAGAGAGAGAGGGATGGAAGGATGGAGATTCACAAACACAGGTACCCACACATACACATACATGCACACACCGCACCCATTCACCACAAACACCTAGCCCCATTCCCAGCTACAGTGTTTCAGCTCTGCAGTGTAGTCAGTCAGTGAGGGAGTGTACCCAGCCCAGAGCCCCAGTCATTGAGAGCTGTGAGCAGCGAGCAGTGTAGCGCTCCATAAACAGATGACTGCTTATTCCACACACTTATTCCTAACGGGTAATTAGGAAATGGAACCCAGTCAACAGTAAAATGGATGGTTTATTGAAACAAATTCACCCAAAGTGTTCATTAAGGGTTAAAGAAAATTAAGCCCCTCTTTGACCCAGGAGGAGGGGGGCTATGGGGGAGCTGAAGGGGGTAATACATTGTTTCATCTGCGAGTTTAGCTGTTATGTTGTCCCTAACACAGACATGGAAGGTAACAGTGTTTTCCCCAGATAGGGTGAAGGGTTAATGAAATGCCCTCTTATTTCCTCCTGCTCTCTCTCTTCTGCTGAGTGATAAGTAGCTAACCAACCAAGCCTGTAATTACAATCTTACAGAAACCGGCCCGATCTGTATATAAATCTCACCATCCAATTACAAGATGTAATAATTCTGCACTCAGGCTGGTAATGAGGTCTAATACTGGCGCATGTGATAATCCCCTCTGGATGCTGGCTTGATCAGATGTTGGCTTTGTAATTAGACTGGCAGAAAATCATTATTTCATGTTCAGGAAAAAATGAGGTTGGTGGGAAGTTAATTTTCTCTCCATTCTCTGAAGCGTAGACAAGAATTTAATGATTTAATCATGATTGTTAGCTATTTTGCAATCAATTTGTAATGATTGTGTCGCAACAGAGGGTTTCTGGGAAGAGGGCCCTGTAAAGATTGAACGTGTCACTGATATGGCACGGCTGTGTTGTCAGATTGGCTCAGTTTAACAACCATACTGTTTAGGCTGCTGTACGTGTGTTGTGTGTGTGTGTGTGTGTGTGTGTGTGTGTGTGTTTAACATGCTTTCTATTTCATCTATCTACATCTCTCCCCTGTTGTTGAGCAAGCCAAACCTGAAGACAAACACTATTCTCTATTGTGTTCATATCAGAATATGCATTTCTTTTAAAACATTTACAACTGTCAACACACACAGTACTTAATTTAATATCTCCAAAAGACTGCTTTTGTCAAACTGTAACTGACTTGAAAAAAGGGTCCTATTAAACTGTACAACTATAAAACACATAAACTAATAAACTATAAAACATAATCTTCAATGATATAGTTACAATATTAACATTTCCCTCAAATGTCCTGGAGGATTTGGAATAGGGTTAACTCCTCGTTCACACTGCAGTACATTTCCCCTCCCTAACTTTAAAGTTTTCCGATTCAGGATTCCAAGATTAAGGAACTTGTTCAAAAGGAAACTCATTGAAAGTGACTGAATAATCAAACTTCAGTAGGAAAAAACTGTCTGAAACCCCCTCGTATCCTTCTCCTGCTGTTGTATGTAATCAGAGAATACCCACAGAGAGGACTGGAGAATAAAGACAGAGAAAGAGAGAGAGGAAGAAAGAAAGCGAGAGAGAAAGTACACTGAAAGTACATTATTCATCTGGTAAGCACACACTCTTAGTCGAGCCAGCTCACAACACAATGCATACAGTCTCATGTCTCCCGTCTCCTATGCTATGTGTGCCATCTCCCTAAGATAAATCCTTGTTTGGGGTATTGAACCATAGCCGTGCCACAGCAATACATTTAGATGTTATTATAAGACTATAAAGGCAGAACTTTCAGTGCTGTGTTTTCATCAAATGCATCAGTGGAGGCTTAGCTAGCTAATTCCCTAATGTCAGAACACCGTATTAGCAGAAGTGTGAGTAATTCCCTAACCACAGAACACTGTACTACCAGCAGTGTGAGTTCCAGTACAGTAGCTCTATGCATTTGATTGGAATGCCTTGTGTTTGATCATCACTAGTTTGCCGGTGCGGAGCGAGGCTGTAGATTTAGACAATCCAGTGGGTTTGCACTCCGGCTCTGCTCATCTCTCCACTAATCTCCAGGGTGATACTACGGTGAATTCTTTATTGATAGAGAATTAACTCTGGTCCTCTGAGGCTATGTTTATAATTGATACTGTTTGAAGTGGATCCCAGAGGGCCTGGCTGTTCAAAGGGATGTTGCTTTTTTGATCAATTATAATAAAGCACTATCTATAAGAATCTTGACTGCGCCAATACTACCTTGCAGGCCTGTTTTATTTAGCAAAGTTCTGCAGGCTACTGTCCACATAGAGAGTGGTATATCGCATAGGAAGATGCTCAAATTAAGGGCACTCAATAATAATGTTGACGCTCTGCTTTAGCCCTTGAGACTTATAGTTAGCCCTTCATGTTGATACCCTATATAGCCTCTAAGTAAGTCTGTATTTACGTATGTTTATCTGTTGTTTATATGGGTCTTCCATCTTTCTAGGTATGTGGTGTGTAGGCCTATTTTTGTGTGTAGGTTTGTTTCTAAGTGTGTAAACTTGCACATAACTGTCCAGCCATTCGCTCAACATGGGCTTTTTTAGGCAGCTTTTGAGGTTAGCCTGCTGCCCAGCCCCAATCCATCCAGCCCCGGCTCTAATCTTTTCAGCCCCGGCCCAGGGGGAGCCCTCTGGAGAGCAGCCTGATGGGGCTGAGGGGCTCTGGGCCTTTGGGCCTCTGGGTCATCCTCCTCCACTCAATGCTTTGAGAGAGAGATTGAGGGACGGAGAGAGGGAGAGAGGGAGCGACTCTCCCCTGCCCAGCCCAGCTTTCAGCCTCATCCCCTTTCTTTCTGCACTCTTCCCACCTGTTCAATACCTCAGAAGGACTTTCAAGTGCTCTTTGAAAAAAAAACAGAAATCAGAAAGCGTGTTCTTCCAGGCGCTCAATAGCAATGGCAACGCTAGCCCTCTCTGCTCCCATGACACCTCCCTCCCTCCCTCCTCTGCTCTTTTATTTTTCACTCCATTTCTCTCTCGCTCTCTTTTTTTTTACATAAAGTGCACCTCCCTTCCACCTGACTGCCCCCCCATCCCCCCGTCTCCTCCCTGGTCTATTGGCATCCGCTGAGTACTGTCACCATAAACCAGCCCAGTGGTTCTACAGACAGCAAGAGGGAAGGAGGGAGAGAGAGAGAGAGAGAGAGAGAGAGAGAGAGAGAGAGGAATAGAAAGAGACAAGGATACAGAGAGAAACAAAGAGAGAGAGAGAGAGATAAAGAGAGAGAGAGAACAATAGAGGGAAATAAAGAGAGAGTACAGAAAGAGGCAGGTCTTATGTACAGTATCAGACCATGCTACTATACAGTTACAGTCAGACCAGAAGTGGCCAGTTCACCAAGGCTTTTATGTTGGGATATAACAACAGAATGAATAAATCATAGCAGGGAATTACCTCTGTCATTTTGGCTATTGGGGGGAAATCAGAGATGAACTGGACTCTCTCTCCACTGGGAATAAATCTCTCCTCTGTGCTTGTTGTGCTATGATGCCCGCCGGCCAAGCTGGATCTTGCTGGGCCCAGCCCAACGATGCTCAACTTAAATCAAATATTACTGTGGAGCCATAAAGATAATTAGTCTTGTCTCATCTCCTCTCTCCATCGCAATTAAATGTGACCCGTATGTTTTATGTATGCCTGAATAAACCCCACGCAGCCAGAAAATACATCGTCGACGGAATGAAAGGGAGGGCTGTGTGTTGGAAAGTAATTACGACGTGATAGGACAATATTAACTTCAGGGCAGAGGGATGATATTGTTTGTGGCCTGGTGTCTTGTCCATCAGACAGACATATACACACACGCATGGACACTCACATTCACACACACAGCGAGAGCCAATAGTCTCCTCCTCTCTCTCAGATATCTTCACCAGTGTAAAGTCAAGGGCTTGGGAAAGCTGTAAATTGCGACATAAGACATAAGCCTCAGGCTTCTCATTTCAGCTCTACCAAGACACATTATAATGTCACTCCCCATAGCGATTGTCTTATCTTCCCTGCTATAACACTATCTGAGGAAAGTAGGACAGGGTTGAAGTTTGGAGTAATCCTTTTCCTTTTATTATTTTGTGAAACATATGCCCACTGTGGTAACAAGGGAGGAACTCATTCTAGACTGGTAATGGAAAGATAATGGTGTTGTACTGATTGCGTTGTGCCCAGGCCTGGGTTCTGTGTGAACAATAGTGGTTCTAATGACAGCTTTATCTGGCGCAGTGTTCCTGCCAACCTAAAACCCATCATTATGTAAGATGCCCGCAGAGCAGTGGGCATGTCGGGAACCAGCCAATGCCAGGGAAGGAATAGCCTTTTACCATGTGTGTTTGGGTAAGGTGGGTACATCTGTCTGTACTGGGGTATTTGTGGCATGTGATTCATACCACTTGCCTACAGTAAAAACAAACACAACACAAATACACATGCTACCAGGTTTATTTGCCTAGGATTGCTAAATTAGAACCCTTAGTGCCCTCTGTTGAATTGAGAACTAAAATGATTAAACAACAATTATACTGAATTCTACACAGGTAGGGATCGATATCATTCACATAGAATAGAATGATTCAAACTGGGTCATGGATTACATGTTCATATTGCTAGTTGCATTATGGACCTTTTTCCGACTGTCATTGTAAATAAGAATTTGTTTTTAATTTAATTGTCTCGCCTGGACAAATAAAGGTGATATAAAATAATTAAATGACAATGTAAATGAATATAAATTATGGAATCGATGTAATGTGAGTATGGTGGTTCAGTAAGCGAAAAGTGAATGAGTTGGAATAGTGTTAAACTCTCCTTGTTTTGTTGTTGTATACTGTTCCTCAGGGATAGTTATCTATTGTAATTTCTAATTGGACCCACGGCTGGGTAGACTATAGTCCATGCTGTAAAAACCCACCTGTTATAGTCCTTAAATGAGAAGTGGGAAAGTCAGATGAAAGCGTCTGTGTGCTTTTGTTCATGCAACCAGTGCTCTCAGTCCATCATCAGCTGCCCAGCTGTTGCTCCCAGATATCGGAGTGTTGAGTGTCTCTGCTAGATGGGTCAAGAGTACAGGGTACCTCCCTGTAGAGCCTGCACAGTGCTGAAAGCTTTTCTCTAACCCAGTAGGAACACAGCACAGTAGAGTATAGCAGCAGCATCGCTCAGCATCACCCAGCCGTGAGCAGCTGAAGGTCAGGTAGAGACACACACACACACACACACACACACACACACACACACACACACACACACACACACACACACACACACACACACACACACACACACACACACACACACACACACACACACACACACACACACACACATAGCAACCCTCCATTAGCAGGTTTCACCCTGGGTTAGGGCTGCATGGGGGCACATACGCCAGGGAACCAGGGACCTTGTGGCATATGCTGCAGCCCCTAGCAGCCCGTGACAGAGCACTTAGTAGGACCGGCACCCAGCGAGGGACTGCCCAGAGGCTGTGTCCCGGGGCATAACGCCCCTGACACCCTCCAACGCTATAGGGACGCACTATAGTACATCTGCCTGAGCATCACTATAGTACATCTGCCTGAGCATCACTATAGTACATCTGCCTGAGCATCACTATAGTACATCTGCCTGAGCATCACTATGTACATCTGCCTGAGCATCACTATAGTACATCTGCCTGAGCATCACTATAGTACATCTGCCTGAGCATCACTATAGTACATCTGCCTGAGCATCACTATAGTACATCTGCCTGAGCATCACTATAGTACATCTGCCTGAGCATCACTATAGTACATCTGCCTGAGCATCACTCTAGTACATCTGCCTGAGCATCACTATAGTACATCTGCCTGAGCATCACTATAGTACATCTGCCTGAGCATCACTATAGTACATCTGCCTGAGCATCACTATAGTACATCTGCCTGAGCATCACTATAGTACATCTGCCTGAGCATCACTCTAGTACATCTGCCTGAGCATCACTCTAGTACATCTGCCTGAGCATCACTATAGTACATCTGCCTGAGCATCACTATAGTACATCTGCCTGAGCATCACTATAGTACATCTGCCTGAGCATCACTATAGTACATCTGCCTGAGCATCACTATAGTACATCTGCCTGAGCATCACTATAGTACATCTGGCTGAGCATCACTCTAGTACATCTGCCTGAGCATCACTATAGTACATCTGCATGAGCATCACTATAGTACATCTGCCTGAGCATCACTATAGTACATCTGCCTGAGCATCACTATAGTACATCTGCCTGAGCATCACTATGAACATCTGCCTGAGCATCACTATAGTACATCTGCCTGAGCATCACTATAGTACATCTGCCTGAGCATCAGTATAGTACAGCGTTTCCCAAACTCGGTCCTGGTGACCCCAAGGGGTACACGTTTTGTTTTTTGCCCTAGCACTACACAGCTGATTCAAATGATCAGCTAATCATCATGCTTTGATAATTTGAATCAGCTGTGTAGTGCTAGGGCAAAAACCAAAACGTGCAGGACAGGGTTTGGGAAACCCAGATGTATTCAGTTGTAGTCGAATTGGAGAAGACTTTTATTTAGCAAATGTCGTGTAATGACTATATTTTGTTCCAATCAGGAAACACAAATGTACAGTATATCTTCGGCTCCATCTCAGTTTGTTTTTCAGTTATCTCCACAAATTCCCTCTTTACCAAAACAAGTGCATATTTTTCTCTGAGAGAAGCGTTTAGCTAGGAATGCTCAGTAAAACTGTTGAAACTCTCTCCGTATCCCAATGTGCATATGCATATTTTATGACTTCGTTAAGCTGTCATTCCTCTGCATTATTAATAATATGGGAAGAGATTTGCAAATAGCAGCACATCCCAATTTCTATAAAGAGTATGTTGGGAAAATGAACAGTGTTATGTAGCAGGGATACAATGTCTAAATGAAGCCCCAAACAAGTTCTAGCCTCAGGACAATATCCTCTCTAAGTGTTGTGGGCAAAGTTAGCTTCACCTAACAAAGTTCCATGTTTTCCTTCCTTCCTATATCCTCAGAAAATATATTCAGCAAATGTACTTGGTAAAGTTAGCTTCTCTCAAAGTTAGATGTTTGTTATTTCTCTTTCATATTGTTTTCCCTTCCACTGGGTGGATAGGCCACAGTAAGGGCTTATTACAGTATCAGTATGTCTGCTCCACCATGTTTCTAGACACCTTAGTGCCAAGCCATCTTCATTACAGTGCACTGGGCCTGAGTTCACCTGGCTGTCTGAGCGACTGGTCTGGATGAAGCTCTATTAGTTGGCAATATATAGAGCTCTCAGCTGGCTGCTTATTTACTGAGTAGTCTACACTACCCTGACCTCTCTCTCTCTCTCTCGTTCTTGTTCTCCCTCTCCCTCTTTCTCTCTCTCTCTCTTGGCTCCCTCTCCCTCTCCCTCTCCCTCTCCCTCTCTCTCTCTTTCTCCCACTCCCACTCCCTCTCTCTCTCTCTCTCTCTCTCTCTCTCTCTCTCTCTCTCTCTCTCTCTCTCAGCAGCTAGCTAACCCCCAGGGCCCCCTTATCTTTCAGTGGTGTAGAGAGAGCAGGGCCAATAAGACATGATGATGTTAGACTGGTCTCAGTAGCCCTTCAGTGAAGATCTGACATAGACCCTGTCCAGTACGCTACAGTTCAGTCAGTGATTAGCAGGTAGTTCAGTTCAACTCACTGTTGTGTTGGTTTAAAGATAGGAACTTTGGTCACCACACGTGTTGTTCCTGATACAACGTGACAACTACATGTTTACAGAGTATTAAGAGGTCATTTAGAGGTTATTGTAAGTTCTCAGGTTTTGATATGGTTGTGAGAGTGATTTGTCAACCAGTTCCATTATGATCAAGCTGAACTAAGCCCCGGATAGTGACCTGCACTCTTAGATAAAAGGGTTCCAAAAGGGGTCTTCGGCTTTCCCCATAGGAGAACACTTTTTGGTTACAGGTAGAACCCGTTGGGTTCCATGTAGAACCTTGTAGAACCAAAAGGGTTCTAGCTAGAACCAAAAAGGGTCCTTCAAAGTGTTCTCCTATTGGGACAGCCGAAGAACCATTTAAGGTTCTAGTCCGTGGCCGACATGAGTAAGACATTTAAACGTGTTAACCCTTACAAGGCTGCTGGCCCAGACGGCATCACTAGCTGCATCCTCAGAGCATGAGCAGACCAGCTGGCTGGTGTGTTTACGGACATATTCAATCGCTCCCTATCCCAGTCTGCTGTCCCCACATGCTTCAAGATGGCCACCATTGTTCCTCTACCCAAGAAAGCAAAGATAACTGAACTAAATGAATATCGCCCCGTAGTACTCACTTCTGTCATCATGAAGTGTTTTGAGAGACTAGTCAAGGATCATATCACCTCCACCTTACCTGCCACCCTAGACCCACTTCAGTTTGCATACCGCCCCAACAGGTCCACAGACGATGCAATCGCCATCACACTGCACACTGCCCTATCCCATCTGGACAAGAGGAATACCTATGTAAGAATGCTGTTCATTGACTACAGCTCAGCATTCAACACCATAGTACCCTCCAAGCTCATCATAAAGCTTGAGGCCCTGGGTCTCAACCACGCCCTGTGCAACTGTGTCCTGGACTTTCTGATGGGTCGCCCCCAGGTGGTGAAGGTAGGAAACAACATCTCCACTTTGCTGATCCTCAACACTGGGGCCCCACAAGGGTTCGTGCTCAGCCCCCTCCTGTCCGCCCTGTTCACCCATGATTGTGTGGCCATGCATGCCTCCAACTCAATCATCAAGTTTACAGACAACACAACAGTAGTGAGCTTGATTACCAACAACGACGAGACAGCCTACAGGGAGGAGGTGAGGGCACTTGGAGTGTGGTGTCAGGAAAACAACCTCTAACTCAACGTCAACAAAACAAAGGAGATGATCGTGGACTTCGGGAAACAGCAGAGGGAGCACCCCCCTATCCACATAGATGGGACAGTAGTGGAGAAGGTGGAAGGTTTTAAGTTCCTTGCCATACACATCCCGGACAAACTGAAATGGTCCACCCACACAGACAGTGTGGTGAAGAAGTGTTGTGAAATTGTTAGATTACTTGTTGGATATTACTGTGCTGTCGGAACTAGAAGCACAAGCATTTCGCTACACTCGCATTAACATCGGCTAACCATGTGTGTGACCAATAAAGTTGTATTTGATTTGAGATAGCACCTTTTTCTCTAAGTGTGGGAGCTTCTGAACACACCCAGGTACACACAGTGTCAATCTGCATCAGTTTGATGTAACAGACAGTTTAGCCAAACACCTCTGTACAGCTTTCTAAGTCTGTTTTGAGATGGTCAGACAGGCATGGGAGACATTGTTATCATCCTAAACCTGACCACTATCCTTCCTGCTCTGTGGCCTGGTCTGTGATGGCCTGTCCACTACAGTTCATACCCATGCCCACAATCCATCTCCCTAGAAAATAACAAAAAAGTGACATCCTCCTTTCCTTAAAAGATAATGCTCTTTAAAGCAAACTGTATAAAACGATAAAACAAGTCAGGGGAAAACTGCTTATAAACCCTCTCTTCACCTGATGGAGGTCTTGGTCAAGGTTATGCTGTACTAAAAGGATGTATACTAGAGTTGAATGAATGTGTTTTGATCTCTTCTGTGACACACTTTCAAGGGGAAAATGGCGTTTGTGGCATCGAGCTAGGCTAGGAAGTCTCGAGAGTATTTTTGTGTAAAGAGGTTAGCTGCATGTGTATGTTTGATTGGATCATGCTAGATTGGCCAGTTTAGCGCTGCCTGATGTCGCGTATCGAGGGTTGCACTGCTGAGTGCCCATCAAGCCCCTTCAAGTCAATAAGCTGCCGTCACCTCTCCTTGGCTGCTTAGAGTGATGCGCCATGGGAGAGGCGGCAGAGGCCCAAACCACATTCCCTCTGTCCTCACCTGACAGCCCAGCCCAGCCTACTGGGAATCAGCTGCTTCTCTCTTCACTTCACACTCCAAACAATAGAACCCATACGTCTAATATTGACAGGCTCCAAACCTGCACTTCTTAAAGTGTATTATCCTCTCATCCTGATGTGATTGAGGGGGAGCCCCCAGAGTGGCTTTTATTCGTCAGTCTGTATCTGCTCCGTTGGTGCTGTGGTGAAAAGTCCAATAGCTGTTTTTCTCTTGCAGTATAAGAGGAAAGGCTTGTGAATGACAGGGACTAACAGCATTTCACAATAAACAAACAGTGTTTTTCCCAGCTCTGGTACACAATCTTCAAGTGCACAATGGAGGGAATGCAACCTGGAACCAAGAGGTCTTAGCTCAGCAGAATCTACTGTAGCCGTCGCTGAAGTTTCAACGATGGGACTGTCTGTCTGACAACAACTACTATAGAATGGAATCTTGGGACATGGAAAGGATTTATTAGCAATTGAAATTAGTCCAAACGGTCCAGTCCTGTGTGTCTGTACTCTGTACTGAGACAGAAGTGATGAGTGGGCTTTTATTGTACAAGGGAGGGATACATACTGTACATTGGGGTGTAGTCTGAGGGATACATACTGTACATTGGGGTGTAGTCTGAGGGATACATACTGTACATTGGGGTGTAGTCTGAGGGATACATACTGTATATTGGGGTGTAGTCTGAGGGATACATACTGTACATTGGGGTGTAGTCTGAGGGATACATACTGTACATTGGGGTGTAGTCTGAGGGATACATACTATATATTGGGGTGTAGTCTGAGGGATACATACTGTACATTGGGGTGTAGTCTGAGGGATACACACATTGGCTGGTGTATGTATAGATTTGGCAGTACTTTGGAGACTGTGAGTCAATACTATAAAGAAAAACAAAACATTGATCAATTTTTTTTACTTCTCTCTCTGGAATGGCTTTTGAACATTTCCTCTTCAGGTCAGACATGGTGAAATGCTGTAACTGTCTCTGTGGTACACAGCACCCCCCCACCGCCCCTCCCCCAGCCACCCCCCCCTCCCCTCCCCTCCCCCTATTGGTCTCTCTCTCTCTCTCGCTCTATTTTTCTTTCTCTATATATATATATACTCCCCCTCTTTCTCTCTCGCTCTCCCTTTCCACTTTGGGAACTCTCCCTCCATCAAACTCGACCCGTCTGTTACTGTGCCAGAGTCTTCCTCTCCTCCTCCTCTTCCTCCCTCCCGCCGTCCCTCCTCTACCCCTGCGCCACATCTGTGGGATAAAAAGTGGATTTTGTGTTTATTTTGGACAGCTCTCCTCGTCCTTTAGTCCTTGTAGTCCATCAAAGGCATGGAAGAGAGGGAAGAGAGGAAGAGGAGGAGAGGAAGGAGAGAGGAACAAACGGTTGGCTTGCTGTGACAGTGATAGCAGACGGTCAGTCTTGGCTCTAGATGGCTGTTTCAGCTCTTTGTTGTTGAGCCTGTTCTGCTCAGGGACCGTGGCTGTAAGGTACTACTTCTTAGCATCTTAACAGGCTTACACAACTCCCTGTTTTATAGAGAAAGACCAGCAGGAACTGTATAATCCCATTTAAACACATCAAAATATAAAGAGTATTTATAGGGCCAATGAACGTTCAGACAAAATACAGTATATAAAGTTTTTCTTTGGCACAAGCTTACCTATGACTGTAATGTAGCCTTTTTTTTAAAATAAATTGAACTCAACTTAACATTGTAAGTGAACATAAAAACTACAGTAGGTACACCAGGATGGCTTTCATTCTCAACATGGTCATAAAGGGTTATTTATTGCAATAGGCAGGAACGTTTTCAGTTGGAACTCTCCAAGGCGTTAACAGGCTAGCTACATGCCCAGATACATGATCCTTTAAGGGGTTAATTATCTTCTCTAAGGTCATAGCTTTCCTCCTGGCTGCACGTTTTAAAACTGTATTCATTCTGAATATGCTATAAGTACGTCGATTGACTGACTGACTGTAGATTCCTTGTCTTTCTCAGCCATTAAAGTCCTTCAGTATTATGACGGGCCCATGCTGGAACTTGAAACTGATGATCTCAATATAGGAGATAAAATCCCCCCCTTCCTTCAAGCTTCAAGCTCATAAATTACCGGTGCATCACCCTGAACGCTTTATTCTATCAAGCCTGAATTTGTCTGGGCTTCTCCTCTTTCACCGGAGACAGTCCTCACAGTCAAAACAGATTCTCTGTTTAAGGAGTAGTGCTATGCGTTCCCATTGGGGATCTACTCCCCAGCTTCCTACAGTATGAGTGGGGCTCTTAGGCTTTGACTTCAACCGTGGGGTTGAGTAGGGTGGTGAACGCTGTCTGAATGCATCTAACTTCTCTGTCTCTCTCTTCTCTTCTCTGTCTCTCTCTCTTTGATTCACTCTCTCCTTCTTTCTCTCTCTCTCTCATGAGGCCTGCTCACCTGGCACAGTTCCCATATATTCAGGCTCAACCCGGTGGTGCTTCGTTCTCATTCTAATTCTCTAGCGTCCATCCCCTGAGCTATAGGGTCAGACTGGGGTTGGTGTTTATATGGATATGTTATGATGTTAGGCCTTAGTTCTGGTGCTGGACCATGAAATGTCTTTCCACTGTAGGCTTTGGGTCTCTGTACTACAATAGAAAGAGAGTGTCTGATGTGTGTACCGTATCTACTCTGTATACCTTTCAGCTCTCTAAAACGGCAGTCTCCTGAACATCTAACTGAACAGGGTGATGATCGACTGTTCCATTCCTGTTAACTTGATTGAAGACTATAACTAGAGTGTTTCTTGGTGTGTCTGTCTGAGGCCGTTGGCTGTCAGTGTGTGTTGTGTTGAAGGATTAAGACTGACTGCTCAGTGGTCAGACTGACTCCACCCTGTGGTAGAAGACGCCACTGCAGCTGCTTGCATCCTTCACATTCACACACTCACACACACACACACACGCACGCACGCGCGCGCGCACGCACGCACGCACGCACGCACACACACACACACACACACACACACACACACACACGCACACACACACACACACACACACACACACACACACACACACACACACACACACACACACACACACACACACACTGTGCCAGCTGACCGTTTTTCCATCGTAGTCCATCGAAGTATGATATTAATCACAGTTCTATCCATAATATTTTCTGGTGGCAGCCTGCTGAAGACGTTCAGGCTGAGAGTTCACCTTGCAAGGCCAGGACTCAACAGTTTCTTGACAGGCAGCTGGCAGGCAGGAGGGCAGGCAGGAGGGCAGGCAGGCATCATCTACTGTCTGCCCGTTCCAAACTGCCTCCAAATGGGCCTGTTTGACTGGGTGCCAGGGCCCTCTGGAGCTCTGGCCTCCAGGTTACTGCAATGTATCACAAGGGCTTCAGTACATTGGCCTTCACATGGATTTATGAGGTGGAACCAAACAGTGTTCTCTCCCTCTTCTTCTTTTCAAGTTTAATAGTTTGATGTTCCTGGACTGTCACCAGCATATGACTTGCAGGTAAAGGGTTATTATCTTTTAAGTTTAGCAGTTTGTTGTTCCTGGACTGTCACCAGCATACGACTTGCAGGTAAAGGGTTATTATCTTTTAAGTTTAGCAGTTTGATGTTCTTGGACTGTCACCAGCATACGACTTGCAGGTAAAGGGTTATTATCTTTTAAGTTTAGCAGTTTGATGTTCTTGGACTGTCACCAGCCTACGACTTGCAGGTAAAGGGTTATTATCTTTTAAGTTTAGCAGTTTGATGTTCTTGGACTGTCACCAGCCTACGACTTGCAGGTAAAGGGTTATTATTGCAGGGAAAACATTGGACTTGCTAAGAAAGCTTATGTGATAAAAGACAGTAAGTTGTGTGATTGGAATCTTTTACTGGCTGTGTCACGCCCTGATCTGTTTTTCACCTGTCCTTGTGCTTGTCTTCACCCCCCTCCAGGTGTCGCCCATCTTCCCCATTATCCCCTGGGTATTTATACCTGTGTTTTCTGTCTGTCTGTGCCAGTTCGTCTTGTTTGTTCAAGCCTACTAGCGTTTTGTCTCAGCTCTTGCTTGTCCTTAGTCTCTCTTTTTTTTTTGACCTTCGCCTGTCCTGACCCTGTTCCTGCCCGCCTCTGACCCTGTTCCTGCCCGCCTCTGACCCTGTTCCTGCCCGCCTCTGACCCTGTTCCTGCCCGCCTCTGACCCTGTTCCTGCCCGCCTCTAACCCTGTTCCTGCCCGCCTCTGACCCTGTTCCTGCCCGCCTCTGACCCTGTTCCTGCCCGCCTCTGACCCTGAGCCTGCCCGCCTCTGACCCTGAGCCTGCCCGCCTCTGACCCTGTTCCTGCCCGCCTCTGACCCTGTTCCTGCCCGCCTCAGACCCTGTTCCTGCCCGCCTCTGACCCTGAGCCTGCCCGCCTCTGACCCTGTTCCTGCCCGCCTCTGACCCTGTTCCTGCCCGCCTCTGACCCTGTTCCTGCCCGCCTCTGACCCTGAGCCTGCCCGCCTCTGACCCTGTTCCTGCCCACCTCTGACCCTGTTCCTGCCCGCCTCTGACCCTGAGCCTGCCCGCCTCTGACCCTGAGCCTGCCCGCCTCTGACCCTGTTCCTGCCTGCCTCTGACCCTGTTCCTGCCCGCCTCTGACCCTGTTCCTGCCCGCCTCTGACCCTGTTCCTGCCCGCCTCTGACCCTGAGCCTGCCCGCCTCTGACCCTGTTCCTGCCCGCCTCTGACCCTGAGCCTGCCCGCCTCTGACCCTGTTCCTGCCTGCCTCTGACCCTGTTCCTGCCCGCCTCTGACCCTGTTCCTGCCCACCTCTGACCCTGTTCCTGCCCACCTCTGACCCTGAGCCTGCCCGCCTCTGACCCTGTTCCTGCCCACCTCTGACCCTGTTCCTGCCCACCTCTGACCCTGTTCCTGCCCACCTCTGACCCTGAGCCTGCCCGCCTCAGACCCTGTTCCTGCCCACCTCTGACCCTGTTCCTGCCCACCTCTGACCCTGAGCCTGCCTGCCGTCCTGTTCCTTTGCTCCTGCTCTGGATTATCAACCTCTGCCTGACCTGACCTGTCGTTTGCCTGCCCTGGTGGTTACAATAAACATTGTTACTTCACACAGTCTGCACTTGGGTCTTACCTTGATTCCTGACAGGCTGACCCTTTAAGATATCGTCTGGGAAAAGGTGGTCATTGCTACAGTGCAACTCAGCTCATGTTTTTGATTCCAGAAACCAGGTATCTTAGTTGTAAAAAGTAACAAAATGTGTTTGGCTCTTTACAATCAAGACTAGATAACTATAATGGACACAAATATTGAGGCCATGTGTACTGTACATAACATACTCTGTTTTGATTGTTCTCTCAATGCTTGTCCAGGGTTAGTCCATGTGTTCTCTCTCTGTCAATCTGAATAAACCTCTCAGAGAGAGAACCTGACCACTGTGACTGACCCAAACTTTAGGAAAGCTTTGACGATGTACAGACTCAGTGGGCCTTGCTATTGAGAAAGGCTGCCGTAGGTAGACCTGGCTCTCAAGAGAAGACACACTGCCCACAAAATGAGATGGAAACTGAGCTGCACTTCCTAACCTCCTGTCAAATGTATGACCATATTAGAGACATATTTTCCTCAGATTACACAGATACACAAAGAATGAAAACAAACCCAATTTTGGGTGAAATATCAGTGGGCCATCACAGCAGCAGCAATATTTGTGACCTGCTGCCACAATAAGATGACAACCAGTGAAGAACAAACACCATTGTAAATATTTTTCCTTTTGTACTTGAACTATTTGCACATAATATAACATTTGAAATATCTTTATTCCTTTGGAACATTTGTGAGTGTAATGTTTACTGTACATTTTTTGTTGTTTATTTCACTTTTGTTTATTATCTAGTTCACTTGCTTTGGCAATGTTATCATGTGTTTCCCATGCCAATAAAGCCCTTACATTTAATTGAGAGAGAGAGAGAGGGGACAGTGGATGTATCGTACTGTTAGGGATGTTTTTGATCTGATCTGAGGCGCTGCTGGTGTCAGAGGTTAAAGGGCAGGATCAGGGTTTTTCCTGCATGTTAAGTTTCAGGCGGCAGGCTCTTCCTGGCGGGCCTTAGTACTTGTTACTCCTCAGGGGGCTCCCTGCCTCACCCCTCCATCCCTCCTCCGCCCCGGGCTCGCCACTCCAACACTCCTGGCTTACCCCCCCCCCCCCCCACCTCCTACGCCAGCCCCCGCCCCCCAGCTTGCACCTCTAATCAGCATTCAGCCCACTACCTCAGTCCTCTCATCACAAACCCTCCTGGATTTATTTTCATACTATGGGGGTATGATAGCCACTTAATAATTCATATTTAGAGTGAATACCCGTGCACTGAGAAATTCTGATTCATCCTGTCTTCCAGTAGCTTGGTTTGTCCACAGCATTCTCTTCTTGCATCATTTAAGCCTGATGGTTTTGCTTGTGTGACTTGGTTAAACTTGATTTGCGCCCTTTGCAGTACGGTTGTTCAGTTGAGCCGTCTCCATTTTGTTGGTTGGAAAGTTTGGGATGGAAAGGCGGCTGAGAGGATGGGCCGGCAGACAAGGTCTTTCTTCTCTCAAACAACATGCCACTTTAAAGCATTTGAACAGATTCCCAGATCCCAGATTGTACCTATAAAGTTTAAAGAGAAACAAGAACACAGGCAGAAGCCAGATATGATCTGACCCATGACTGTTGACCAGGGAGAACAGACTGATCCAGCCAGCCAGCCAGCCAGCCAGCCAGCCAGCCAGCCAGCCTCCCATTTTCAGATGGGGCTGTGTGTGAGATTAGAGGGGAACGTTCTGTGAAGGTGTTTGTGTGTGAAGGTGTGTGTGTGTGAAAGTGTGTGTGTGAAGGTGTGTGTGTGTGAAGGTGTTTGCGTGTGTGAGAAGCAGCCTGAGTAGCTGAATTCTTTCTATTCTTGCCCATAACCTGTTAGGGCTAGGGGGCAGCATTTGCACGTCTGGATAAAAAAATGTACCCGATTTAATCTGGTTACTAATCCTACCCAGTAACTAGAATATGCATATACTTATTATATATGGATAGAAAACACTCTAAAGTTTCTAAAACTGTTTGAATGGTGTCTGTGAGTATAACAGAACTCATTTGGCAGGCAAAACCCTGAGACATTTTCTGACAGGAAGTGGATACCTGATGTGTTGTATTGACTTTAAACCTATCCCATTGAAAAACACAGGGGCTGAGGAATATTTTGGCACTTCCTATTGCTTCCACTAGATGTCACCAGCCTTTACAAAGTGTTTTGAGTCTTCTGGAGGGAGATCTGACCGAACAAGAGCCATGGAACGATGATGTCCCATTAGACACCTGGCGCGCGAGTTCATGTTGGGTACCCTCGTTCCAATACGTTATAAAAGAGTATGCATTCGTCCACCTTGAATATTATTCATGTTCTGGTTAAAAAACGCCCTAATGATTTATGCTATACAACGTTTGACATGTTTGAACGAACGTAAATATATTTTTTCCCCTCGTTCATGACGAGAAGTCCGGCTGGCTTAGATCATGTGCTAACAAGACGGAGATTTTTGGACATAAATGATGAGCTTTTTTGAACAAAACTACATTCGTTATGGACCTGTGATACCTGGAAGTGACATCTGATGAAGAGAATCAAAGGTAATGGATTATTTACATAGTATTTTCGATTTTAGATCTCCCCAACATGACGTCTAGTCTGTATCGCAACGCGTATTTTTCTGGGCGCAGTGCTCAGATTATTGCAAAGTGTGATTTCCCAGTAAGGTTATTTTTAAATCTGGCAAGTTGATTGCGTTCAAGAGATGTAAATCTATAATTCTTTAAATGACAATATAATATTTTACCAATGTTTTCTAATTTTAATTATTAACCTTTACAAGCATTACATGGACAAATCAACCCTGAACAGATCACAGGAACTTTGTCTTTACTTGTCACAACACCAAACATCATTCCTCTGGCTTCTCAGATCATGCTGGAACATTGTGAGCCAATAGGAGAACTGGGTCTTGCCATGCTGAGAACCAATAGGAAAGCAGGTTGTTAACACTCACTAATCCAATGAGAGAACAGGGTGTAGATGGGCTCAGGGCCAATGACAGGAGAACGTCTGTCTTTGTTGCATGTGGTGTCCAGACTGATGTAAATGCTTTAACCTGTGTGAACAACATGGATAGGTCACACATCATTTACTCACATGGAAAGACTCTTTCAGATCGTTCCTTTTAGTTTTTTATGTTTTAGTTCAGAATGTCAGATTGTTATTTACGTGTGTGTGTGTGTGTGTGTGTGTGTGTGTGTGTGTGTGTGTGTGTGTGTGTGTGTGTGTGTGTGTGTGTGTGTGTGTGTGTGTGAGCAAGTGTGTGTGGCTATTTTTCCTGTTAGTTTTGCTTTCATGTTGCCATTTGAAGGTGATCAGAACTAAGTCAATCTAAATGATGGGATGGTATGTATACTTCTTAGGATCAGGCAGACATTTGCCTTTTCCCTTTAAGCATGTTCTTTTTGGAGTTCCACTTGTCAGGAGGGAGATAAATATAGTTTAGGACAAACCAAAATAAATGGGTGGGTTCAGCAATGCTCAGAGCAACAAGCCACAGCGGAAGATGTTACCTAGCAGCCTACACTGGCTTCCTCCCTCTCACTGTTATGGAAACAAAATGTCTGTATGTGTCCTAGCCTGTACTGTACCTTTACAGCTCCACCAGTAGACAGGAGCGCTATCCAAACTGGGGAGGAAGTAGCTGCTGCACCACCACATTAACCGGAGGAGAATACGGTGTTAATAATGATTAGTCACCCTGCTATAATGTGTGTCTCACTTCCTGGTTACATACTTCCTGGTTACAGAGTGGCAAGGCGGACTGTAGGCCCTAGTTACCACTAGGCAGGACAGTCTGTGGAAGAGCTTAATTCTACCTTTATGCTGTGTGACTCATTCAGGTTAAATAAAGACAGGTGCCATTTTAGTTTAGTCCTGATGGTGTTGTGCTGAAACATGTATTACACCCTGAGGACTGTGACTCCTGTAGAGTTTTTATGTATGGAAATGTCATTTCACCAAGCATACACTGTCCTCTCTCTCCACACAGATGTGTCCTGTAAAAGGTTTAAAATTGCACATTACAGGGAGAGGAAAAAAATCATATGAAGATATTACAGGTATTAAAACACAGAATAGGATTAAATGAAGGGAATGTATACTATGTTACCTGCAGGGTGGGAAACTTCACCATCTTGACTGAAAGGGGTAATAACTTTAGAAGAGGTAAACATATGGTCATTCCATTGTGGGGGTTGTTAGTAACCTCGTCCCCAGGCTATTGCACACAGTACATATAAAACTGGGATATCAACGATTCAAAGTTTTCCTTATTGGGAGGGACCATGTAATTCTATGGGAGTGACCAACTGGGTCAAGTATTTGTCATCATTTAATGTTTGTGAATCACACGACTGCAAGGCGTTATTTGGGAGGTGATTGGTTGGTAGATTAAGCCAACGCCTATGCATCGGGAGTTTCTCCAGGTCTTTCTGTATTGGCTAACAAAGGCCAAGTTTGACGTGTCTGGGAACAGGATTAGGTTTGTAGTGCTCTTTTTTGCCATTATCATGGGATGTTCAATCCAAAACCAACACACATGACCACGGCTCTGCTCACAGGTAGGTTGTGTAAGTGCAGCAGATAGGCCTAGCTCTCTCTTTTCTTACAGATGTGTCTGTGTGCATACAGTATTATTTTTATTAAAGTTTTTATTTATTTAACTAGGCAAGTCAGTTAAGAACAAATTACAATGACGGCCTACCCCGGGCCAATTGTGCACCGCTCTATGGGACTCCCAATCACGGCCGGATATGATGCACCCTGTCACTGTCAGTATAGATGCAGTGTCTTAGACCACTGCACCACTCGGGAGCCCTTCTCCAGACTGTCACTGTCAGTATAGATGCAGTGTCTTAGACCACTGCACCACTCGGCTAGAGTCAAGTGTAGAACAGAGGCCTGCAAAAAGAGGAGAAGAAGGAGAGGGATGAGGATGAGGAGAGGAAGGAGAAGAGGGAGAAAGAAGAGGGAGTGGAGGAGGTTGGAGAGGAGGAGAAGGAGGTGGAGAGGGAAGAGAAAGAGGAGGAAAAGGGAGTGGAGGAGCTGGGAGAGGAGGAGGAGGAGGAGGAGGAGAAGGAGGAAGAAGAGGAGAGGGAGGAGGCAGAGTAGAAGGTGGAGGAGGTGGGAGAGGAGACGGAGGAGGAGGAGGAGAGGGAGGAGGCATAGGATGTGGAGAGGGAGGAGGAAGAGGGAGTGGATGAGGTAGGAGAGGAGGGGGAGGAGGAGGAGGAGGAGGAAGAGGAAGAGGGAAGAGGAGGAGAAGGTGGGAGAGGAGGAGGTGGGAGAGGGAGGGGGTATGAGAGGAGGAGAGGGAGGAGGAAGAAGAGGAGTAAAGGAAGGGGAAGAGGAGGAAGAGGAAGAGGAAGAGGAGGAGGAGGTCCAGAGGAGGCCCAGAGGAGACATGATTAGGAGGTGAAGCAGTCAAATGCTATGCTCCTGATGTGCTGGCATGCCATCATAACCCCAGGCTGTTACTGTGCTGTTGTAGAGAGGGGAGGAGAGGTGGGAATAGTAGAGGAGAGAGGGAGAGGGAGAGGGAGAGGGAGAGGAGGAGACTGACAGCAGCTCATTGTGGCTCACTTCAGCCTGCTTACTCATCATATCACAGCCCCAACCCATCTGACAGGATACACACACACACACACACACACACACACACACACACACACACACACACGCACTCACACAACACATACACAGCTTACAGTTTATCTACAGGAGCCCACAGCTAACAACCAATAACCCAGTACTAAGTCTGGAAGCACACACACTGAGCCGACATGGTTAGAGACTATGTCAGGACTGGGCCTGATAACACTGTGTGTCCAACTGTCTGACACAGGTGCAAACTTTATTACATGTACGCACACACACACACACACACACACACACACACACACACACACACACACACACACACACACACACACACACACACACACACACACACACACACACACACACACACACACACACACACACACACACACACACACACACACATACACACACACACACACACACACACACCTCAACCATCCTAAATGTGCCGTGCAGGGCTCCTGAGAGACGGAAGAAGCACCTGGTTGCCTGCGGTGATTATCTTTCATTTAATTCAGCGTGTCTCAGATGACAAAACGGCCAGCTTTATTGAAACACCTTGGTGTTAACACCACTGAATGGAACCTTATTTTTTGCATTTCTGTGTTGTGTGAACAATGTTATGGTTTCCCTGACTGATAATTACTAGAGACTGAAGACTGGGCTGTTCTTTCTCGCTCTCTCTCTCTCTCTTTCTCTGCCTCTCTCTCTTGCTCTCTCTCTGCTTCTCTCTCTTTGTCTGTCTCTCCCTCCCTCCCTCCCTCCCTCCCTCCCTCCCTCCCTCCCTCCTCCCTCCCTCCCTCCCTCCCTCCCTCCCTCCCTCCCTCCCTCCCTCTATCTCTCTCTCTCTTCCTCTCTTCTGCTCCTGCCTGACAGGCTTATCTTCTCAGTTGGTCGGTGTGTGTATGTGGACCATGACAGTAACGGTACCTGACACCTACTTTAGCGCCTTTCACACACATTGAGACTATCATTTGCCAAACTTTCTTTTCTTTACTCCGGGGAGAGAAAAACCACCCGTTTGGAGCTAATGAAGGGTGTAGAAACGTTTCTTGTTTTTCTTCTCTGATAATTTGAACCAGGTCAGAAAATGAACGTGTTCTTATATAATTGTCAGGTAAGTGTTAAATGAGGCCCATGGGCTGTAGGGTTGTTTTCCTGCCCTCGGGGGCTGGGACTGTGAGGCCTTGATGGAACCTAATGTAACACATATTTATTGTGCTAGGTTGAGCTGAGGTGTGACGGGTTTGATGCTGCCTCCATTAGAGTCCTTAGTGGGGATGAAACAGCAAGCTAGCGGCCACTGAAAGCTGCTCTCTCTCCCCTGTCATCCTCTCTCTGTGTTCAAAGCACAAGCTGCTGAAACTGAAATGGCCATATGGGAAATTACCCTTTGGCTTCATGGTGAACGGATGATTGAGGCTTGATCTGTCAGTTGTCCTAGTAACACAATGCAATAACAATAATTTTACGCTGTGACAGTAAAGTACCAGGGTGTAAAAGCATTGGAGAGGAGAGGGCATGAAAGCACCCCTTCAGCAGACTGTCTAGAGTTTCTAGATCTTGCAGGTGACTACAATCTTATCTTGACACTCGCTTTACTTACGCCTGAATATGAGCAGTCACGGACAGCATGCTTGAGTGTTGAGACCTGAAAACTTTTGTGAGGATTAAAGCCTTATAGGAGAGAGTTGTGGTAGTGCTGTAATATTGAGGCAAGTTCTGTTGCTTGATCCGTGTCAGTGTGTCTAACCCTGTGATCCGTGTGCTAACATGACCCACTGGGGTAAGATGACTGCCTTAGCTCCCAGCTCCCTGTCTTTGTCGTCAGTGATGGCTTATAGCACAGACCCCCTGTTTACCCTGGCCAACACAATGGCCAAGTCTAAACTCCTTTTGTGGGGCGGATTATGAAGCAGATTTACCTCAATTTGATCTGGGAGGGCCCCCTTTCATCAGCCTGGAGGTCTAATGCCCTTAACTGGCTTAACCTGGCTCCCCTCGTAGCGACCAGGCCCCCTCCCCAGGGCCCCCATACCCACACCTCTCACCCCCTTCAAATACCCCCACCCCCCACCCTCCCTCTCACCCCCCTCTCATCGCCCTGTCACCCTTCTCTCCCTCATGCTTCCTCACCTCCCCCTCATTGCCTCTCACCCCCTTCTCCCTCCACTCCAAAGGCCCATGGGAACCACGGTGTCACTGGGGCTTGACCATGGCAAAGGCTTATGGGACGACAGGACCCAGCTGGGGACGACATCACAGAGCTCATGTTTTAATGTTCTACACGTCATAAACACACCAGGAATCAACATACAACACATATTCAGTATCTAAACAATGTGTCAACACTATGATCCCAGAGTGATAGACTTGGGTAGCAACAAGATATCCTTTTAGTGTTCTTGGATGTTTTGAATATGAATAAAACAGATAATTGTCTCTATTTGCTATTGATGGGATGGTTTTACCATTGCTAAGAGTGTTACGTTGTGAGTCTTGTCATGAATATTCATGACCAGAGTGATGGTGTTGTTTATGTGAATCCAAGCTCAAAGGTCATGCCGATATTGGACAGAAAAGTGCCCTTTCAGACAAGAGGTGTTTCTCCAGAAAACATGTTTTTTTTAAAGATAGGACAGTGATAAAAGTGTGTGTCTTAGCATGCCTTTTATCAGAGCTGCCACGGATCAGCATACACTTTTTATAGGAGATACTGTAGCAGCCTCATCCTGAGTTGGTGTGTGATCATCCAGACATGACTTTCCACAGTCACTGCTGGCTCTATCATCACTGTATGGATGTGATAGCTTGGGTAGAAGCTTCCTGATTCAATCGCTAGAGCCCAGAGACATTCTGCAGAGAGAGAGAGAGAGAGAGAGAGAGAGAGAGAATGGGATAGAGAGAGAGAGAGAGAGAGAGAGAGAGACAGACATAGCCCCAGGACAGCAACACAATTAGACCCAACCAAATCATGCGAAAACAAAAAGATAATTACTCGACACATTGGAAAGAATTGTTTGGGACCTAAACAGAGAGTACACAGTAGCAAAATAACTGACCACTGTGACTGGCCCAAACTTAAGGAAAGCTTTTTTTATGTACAGACTCAGTGAGCATATCCTTGCTATTGAGAAAGGCCGCCGTAGGCAGACCTGGCTCTCAAGAGAAGACAGGCTATGTGCACACTGCACACAAAATGAGGTGGAAACTGAGCTGCCTAACCTCCTGCCAAATGTATGACCATATTAGAGACACATATTTCCCTCAGATTACACAGATCCACAAAGAATTCAAAAACAAACCTAATTTCGGGTAAAATACCACAGTGTGCCATCACAGCAACAATATTTGTGACCTGTTGCCACAAGAAAAGGTCAACCGGTTAAGAACAAACACCATTGTAAATACAACCCATATTTATTTTTATTTATTTCCCCTTTTGTATTTTCCCTATTTGCACATCGTTACAACACTGTACATAGCCATAATATGACATGACATGTCTCTATTCCTTTGGAACTTTTGTGAGTGTAATGTTTACTGTTCATTTTACATTGTTTATTTCACTTTTGTTTATTATCTATTTCACTTGCTTTGGCAATGTTATCATATGTTTCCCATGCCAATAAAGCCCATGCCAATTGGATTGATTTGAATTGAAAGAGAGAGAGAAAGCAAGAGCGAGAGAGGGGGGAAGAGAGCGAGAGAGAGCGAGAGAGAGAGAGTGAGAGCGAGAGAGAGAGGGAGTGAGGGGGGAGAGAGAGCATGAGAGGGAGAGAGCGAGAGATAGAGAGAGAGAGGTGGAGAGCGAGAGAGAGAATGAGAGAGAGAGCGAGAGAGAGAGAGAAAGCGAGAGAGAGAGAGAGAAATATTCTCTCCCCATAGACCCCATCTTATCATCCTTTGTCCCCAGTCAACCACATCATCCACCACAAAATGAGCTCTCTGTACTACTACTGTCACCTGTGCAATACAGCACTCCCCCAATTCTGTATTCATGAGAGAGAGAAATATTATTTTCAAAAAAGGTTGTTATGAATTGCAAATTTGATCCAAATCAGCCCTAGCAACTTGGTGGAGTAGACTAGGCCAGGACACTGCCTGGCGCTTATCTCTGTCCCTATATAAGCTTAGTGAAGGCAGGGAGACTGGCTTGTGGCTTCTTCCCTGCCTGCCTACCGCACTCTGACATACGTGCCCAAATTGTCATGGCATAATTATGTAACCTAAAACCCTCCAGATTATTCAAATAGAGACGGGAAGTGTCATCTCAAGTGTGCCTGAGATGTGAGACATGTCACAGTGTGAATTTGAAATAGTTAAATAAAATCCAGACTGGGTCTCCTCTCTCCTCCCTCCTCCCCCTCTGCCGTGGCCTAATCCAGAGGCGTAGCGTCACCACCACAACGTCTGTGTTACCTTTGATGGACCGGATTAAAGCAAATCTCCATTGCTTTGGTGGATTTCAAACAGGGCCTGAACAATGATGCCAGCCAGGGGAGAGGTAATGAGGCCTGTACTGCTCTGCTGCTGATGGACTGACTGACTGACTGGTAACCACTCCACGGAGTGACTTTAAATCAAACTGATTAAAGAGAAAGAGAGGGAGACAGATATTCCCCCTCCTCTCTCTCTCTCTCTCTCTCTCTCTCTCTCTCTCTCTCTCTCTCTCTCTCCCCCCCCAATTCAATTCAAAAAGCTTTATTGGCATGGGAAACATATGTTTACATTGTGAAAACAAGTGAAATAGATAATAAACATAAGTCTCTCTCTCTCTCTCCATGTCCCTGATAGCATCCACTGTGGTGAGTGAGCCCTGTCTTAATTACTGGGCTGGAGTGTGAATGTGCCTTTCACAGGGTGTTAATGAAAAGATTTGCGCTCTCTCTTTCAGTGTATTAGTGACTGCCCCCTCCCTCTTTCAGTGTATTATTGCCTCCCTCCCTGACCAGAGGGATCTGTGTGTTATTATAGAGGCTGTTGACTCTGCAGCTTTAGGCTCTAGCTCTCTTGTTGTGCTGGATGATATCTTAATTAAACATGCAAATCGCCTCATCTACCACATTTACATCACTCTCTGTGTGTAGCCACCGTGTAATGTCAGATGGGTTTGTGTTATATTGTCATTGCCTAGTGTAATTCTCTTGGATGAACACGTTTGAGCTTGTATTTTCCCTGCTAACATTTTGATGTTGAAAATCCCTACGAATTGAAATGACTACATCATCTGTGTCAGATTACACCAAAGATGCAGATCATCAGAGCACTTTATCATGTTCACATTGTTCCTTTGTTGTGGGATAGATCCTCTCAGGAGTTCCCACTGCCACCACATAGTGAGTAGCAACACCATGTCATTTGTCACGTTTTCCATGTTGACACAGTGTGCAGGTGTGTCTCTATCACATAGACCGTGTTTGATGTAGCTGGTAGAATGGATGTTCAGGGTAACACAGGACTGCATTGTTTCTCCATGACTATGACCCATTCAGAGCACACAGTAGATTTATGCCAGTCATCTCTCCTAGAGAGTCTACGTCAGGACTGCTGTCACCCTAGGCTTGCTTCATGGAAGAAATGTTTTAGGTGCGTTATCCAAACAGAAGTGATGGATTGATAAGGGTCTTGGTGTGGTAGTTTGAGGACAGATAACAAAAGATGGATTGATAAACTAGAGAGAGGTAAGAGTTATTTCAACATAATGGCCACCTAATCATCCTCAGCTTCCAATTGGCTCATTCATTCCCACTCCTCTTCACCTGAGTGAAGGATTTATGGTTGGAAATAATGAAGAAAGAAGTACAGACTCTCAGTGCATAACAAACACATTGAATAGACCTCCAGTACCGGAGACTGTTCACCGTACTGGAGGGGATGCTGCCCCTGGGAAGAGGATGTTGGCATTGAAACAGAGGTATAACCCATCTCTCCCAGTCTCTGGTGCTGCTTGATGAAGCTGTCTCTCTTCCCAGACCGTCTCATGGCAGCACCCCAATAACAGAACACACTAATCCCATGTTGGAGAGGTGTATAATGATATCTTAAGGCAGTATGGATGTCTCCTCTCCGTGTGGTGCCAGTTCCCTGGGCCATGAGGAGCCTACCCCCTCCACCTCTCCCCCCAGCCTCAGTCACCCAGTCCCAGCAATAGCCCTAAGGCAAGCGGCAGGCTTGTAGGGCCCTAGCCTCCATCACATGCCACAAAGGAAAACACTAAGCATTGACACAAAGAGCCATTTCTTCGCCATCTCTTACTATTGAGCTAATTGAGAAAGGAGGGTGTCTGTGTGTGTAGGACTTAGGGTGTGGGGGGGGGATGAGAAAGTCAGGGAGTTGTCAAGGTGGTGTGTGTTTGCGTGTGTGTATGATTCTCTCTCCTTGATTGGTGGCGGGGTCCAGGCGGGACGGGGGAGGATGGGGGAGGCGGGGGTAGAAGGAGGCACTTGTGTGTGGGGCTAATCCAGGAGAATCTCCCCTCTCTCCCTTTGAAGGGGAACAGATGTAGATTTACATATGTGGAGGTCCCTGGTCCCTGGCCTCTGATGAGATTAGCTGGGTGGTGTGGTTTCATGGCGACTGGAAGGTGCATATTTAATCAATGCCTGAAGCTAAGGCTGGGGCTGGCTGGGCTGGGCGTCGTGGGCCAGGCCCTCAGAGAGGAGAGGGAGTCTATGGGACAATGGCAGACGAGACTCCACGTCAGCCGGGCCCAGACGGGAACAGGGTGGCTAACAGATTGCACTGGCCTTTGAGTGGGCCTGAGAGGGTCTAGGAGGAGCTGTGAGGGCCTAGGACAAGGATTTAAGGGTTTACATACAGGCAGGGAGTGTTTGGGGAGACACTTCTGCTGGATCTACAGCACCACAGTTAATAAAGGGGTTTAGGGCTTGTAGCACCTCATCTGCACATTTGTTTGTTTGAGCCGCACATGGATGTCTTTTGATGCAGAGAGAGGGGTGTGTGTGTGACTGAGGGGTGTTTGTGTTGTGTGTAGGAGCTATGGTGACATCACTCTAGAGCTCAGTGGATGATATTCAGAAGGAATAATAGATGATTCTGTTGATGTCACCAACGCAGCTGTCTCTGGTTAATAACCAGGTGTTAATGACTGAAAGGTTAACTAAGCCACAGATCTCTACTGACAGAATGAGTGGACATGACTTTGTATTGTACAAGACATCTGCAGGCTTCTTCATTCATAGCTTATCTGGCAAGACAGGCTAGTAGGAATTTAGCTGTTTTTTGAAGTTACTGTTGTTAAAAATTGTGCTTACACATATTGAAGCAAATTCATGTGTAGTCTTTTTACGTACAACTCAGAAGACAAGTAAAGAAGTAATACGACAACCCCAAAACTTGACTTTAGCTACCCACTATGTTATCCATTTCTTCAGATGCTGACATCTTTACATAGATGTTTTTGTTCAATACAAGCAGAACCAAGATACAAACATTTCCTCGACCTCTTCAGTCTTGTACTTACTGACTTTCTCAATAAACTATTCCCTATTTCGCTAAAACATGTCCATGCTTGTATTCAGAGATGGGAATGAAGAGGTTTGGGAGAGTGGGTACTCTTTCTTTATCTCTCCCTCGTTCCCTCTCCTTCCCTCTCTGCTCTCTCTAGAGCTGTGTTTCAGGTTGGACTGAGTGTGTCCACTCTTCATAGTTTGATCATATCTCTCTCTGAGGGAAGAGAGAACGAGAAGGAGAAGAGAGGTATGAGAGAGAAAACGAGAACAAGACAAGAAGAGAGGGCTGGACCCTCCCTCCCAGTGGTATATGCGAGCCCGGTGCAGCCCGGCATAATTCCAACATTTGTCTAAATATGAAGTGTTTTCCCTCACAAAGACAGTCTCCCAGGGTAAAGCTATGAGTTGCCCGTGGTGCTCAGGCCCTGCTTGTTTACCATGGAGCCACGGAGCTACAGAGCCAGGCTGGGAGATGGGGGCTGTTTTCTCTGAGCTCAGAGCTCCTCATCTGGAGGAACATTAACTAGAACAACACACAGCACCCAGGGGAGCAGCACGCCAACCTGGGACCTGACTACAGGGGAGGAGAGGAGTACAATAGAGAATAAAGGGCAGGAAGAGACCTGGGGTAGAAAGGCAGGAAGAGAGAAGGGGATGGGGAGAGAAATTAAGAGAAGGGGAGGCAGGGAGAGAGATAGAGGGGGAGAAAGGGAGGGGGAGGCATAGAGGGGCCGACCCAGTGGTTCTCAGTGGAGAAGGAAAGCCTCTATGGATTTCTCCACAGAGACACCCTCCATCTCTCTCTTAATGAAGCAGCAGACCTGGCTGGGGCTGGGTTGGGCTGCCTGGGATCCTCCTCCTGTAGTCTCAGGATGTCATGTGTCTCCCCTACGCCGCTCCCAGAACAAAGCACAGCACCATTAATATTGGAGTGTTCTTTTAATCTCTATACTAACGCTGCTCAACATGGTTTTTGTTAGGACACGAGAGACAGAGAGAAGCAGAGAGAGAGAAAGAGAGACCCAGAAAGAGAGAGATATTAGAATGCATCCTGTGTTTCTTTTGGGTTTTGTCTGTTCTGACAATTAGTCCCACTGCGTGAAGAGTAGTGGTCTCTGTAGACCAGGCCTGCTCTGTGTAGGAAAGACCACAATACCCTAACCCTTGTCCACTGCTCAAACCCCTGTTTACATGGCCCAGTTCTAGCTAGAAACTGTGTTTGTCAGATGCCTGAATGTATCTAAATGAATGCCATGCTGTCTCATTACTGTATATATGAGTGTATGTCCGCGCCTGATTTTGCGTATTTTACTTGTTTATCTCTTATGTATTGTCTTCCTATATGATACACACCCCTGCCATTGAAGGAAGAATCCATTGGTCTCAGTCAGCACTCCTATTCCTTAGCGTCCTAGCAGACTGTGTGTTGAACCGTCTAAGGCATTGGAGCATCTGTACTCTTATCAGATACTGCTGTTTTACATTTGCGGATGCTGCTGATCTTCACATTTTTTATATTTCTGGAGGCTGATCTGAAAGTTTGGAAGTCCCATCTCATATTTAGTTCCTATCTTTCCCAGTATACATACCTCCTCAGAGACTGGAGTGACTTTCTCTCTGGCTTTCCCTCCTTCTCACTTCTCTTTCTCTCTCTCTCTCTCTCTCTCTCTCTCTCTCTTGCTTTCTCTCTCTCTTGCTTTCTCTCTCTCTTGCTTTTTCTCTCTCTCTCTCTCTCTCTCTCTCTCTCTCTCTTGCTTTCTCTCTCTCTCTCTCTCTCTCTCTCTCTCTCTCTCTCACACACACATTGCTGGAGGAAGGTAGTTGGATAGACTCCCATCTAGCCCTCTCCTCTCCTAGATGGTAACCACACCAACCAACATCCCATAATTGCCTTTCTAATTGAATTATCACACCTCAGTTCCTCAGGGATGGAGAGCGTCCTAATAAACTACAGCAGCGAGGTAATCCATAAGAAAGTGTAGAGAAGAACAGAGGAGAGGCGTTTAGCCATGCCTATTAGATACCATAGACACTTAATACAATTAATCTAGTATTAAATGAAATGTATTATTTTTACACATCCCCAGAGAGGCTCGCTCTGTAATCACCTCATAGGTAGCATTACATTACAAAAGAAAGTCATTAAAATTGGACATGTATTCCACACATTACTGTACTGGGTAACAAAGGTCTGGGGAGTGTGAGCTGTGGCTCGACAATGGAGAGGCCTTCGTCCTACATACTGTCCCACCACACACACATTAATTGCTTCTTTGTACCCTGAGATGGGGAGCAGAGCGTTACCTGTGTGATGTTGGCAGGCAGGGCCAGGGGGGGAGGTAGAGGAGGGAGTCAGGGGCCCCCAGGGAGGGTGGAAGAAGAAGAGGTTTGGCTCTTTCGGGGGGTGTCGAGACTGGGGGGAGGGGTGATGGGGGTAGGTAGGGTGTAGGTGAGAGGTAGACAGAAGATCCCGGGGCGAGCGGGCGTGGGCAGTCGGCTGTGAAAAGCCATTCAGAGGGAAAACGCCAGGCATCCTTTATTTATTTGCGTGTTGAAATATTTATCTGTCACGCGGGCCGTTTATAATGGGGCTGTCAGTCTCCTCTGCCCAGTGAAGGATGCGGACATGTTGCCCTGAGCGGAGCCGGAGCAGAGCGCCCGCTGTGGATCTCCCGTGAATAATTGGTGGAATTTCACTTTTGGGAGCATTGCTCTCTGACCCTAAAGCTTGTTTTTATTCTGCATCAAGAGAAAGGTAGAAAGGTAGAATACTCAAAAGTATTTACTGTTTGATGGGCTTTTCAGGCATCACACAAACAGGAGAGCATCCAACCACACACACACAGCCTTCTATCCCCCCACACCCCCTTCATTATAAACCCCCACCCCAAACACCAACACATGCAAGGTAGCTAGGAAATAAATAATGCATCTCCTTAATCCAAGATGGAAACTCAATCAAGCTAAAAATCCTGTGTCCTGCTACACCCCTGTGCTGCCTGCCTGACATACTGTGGCTATGGGTTAATGTGCTGCCTGCCTGACATACTGTGGCTATGGGTTAATGTGCTGCCTGCCTGACATACTGTGGCTATGGGTTAATGTGCTGCCTGCCTGACATACTGTGGCTATGGGTTAATGTGCTGCCTGCCTGACATACTGTGGCTATGGGTTAATGTGATGCCTGCCTGACATACTGTGGCTATGTGTTAATGTGCTGCCTGCCTGACATACTGTGGCTATGGGTTAATGTGCTGCCTGCCTGACATACTGTGGCTACGGGTTAATGTGCTGCCTGCCTGACATACTGTGGCTACGGGTTAATGTGCTGCCTGCCTGACATACTGTGGCTATGGGTTAATGTGCTGCCTGCCTGACATACTGTGGCTATGGGTTAATGTGCTGCCTGCCTGACATACTGTGGCTACGGGTTAATGTGCTGCCTGCCTGACATACTGTGGCTACGGGTTAATGTGCTGCCTGCCTGACATACTGTGGCTATGGGTTAATGTGCTGCCTGCCTGACATACTGTGGCTATGGGTTAATGTGCTGCCTGCCTGACATACTGTGGCTATGGGTTAATGTGCTGCCTGCCTGACATACTGTGGCTACGGGTTAATGTGCTGCCTGCCTGACATACTGTGGCTACGGGTTAATGTGCTGCCTGCCTGACATACTGTGGCTACGGGTTAATGTGCTGCCTGCCTGACATACTGTGGCTATGGGTTAATGTGCTGCCTGCCTGACATACTGTTTTGGAACCACTGTTCTAATACAGAGTGTTGTCTGTCGACTCTCACAACAGAACAGCACCCACCTTATGTCTAAAGGAGTCATGCAGTCCTGAACATCAATGGGAGTTTTAATCTGCTATAATCTTCTAAATGAAAGCCTTCTGTGGTCTGCTCTGAAACTGTCTGTGTTCTCTAATTCAGACAGAGAATGAGGGGAATGGAAGAAGAGGATCCCTCTCGTCTCAGTCTTTTAATTGTTTCATCACTGCTGTGTCCTCGGGGAGCTGCTGTGAGGTTTGAAGTGTTGTCATGCGGATAAATAGACTACGTAAACAACAATAATGGAGGTGTGTTTGTGGCGAACAGCACAGTGCTGTAGTTGGCTGTGAGTAGAGGAGGGTCAGGTGGGATCCCTGTGTGTCATGGTGTATCTTGTCATCACATTGAGGAAACGCTTACCTAACGTCAACTTCGTGTTGCTCAAGCATATTGCACCCGCCACATGTTGTACTGTAGCTTCATTCAGCTGACTTCACTTGCCATATGTACCTATTATCTTCAAAATGAAGATGTTTTTTCATGTTCAAGATGGGCTTTTGTATGATGTCTTGCAGGTGCTATCTACGCATGTGCACACACACACACACACACACACGCACACACGCTTGCACACATGCACACATGCACACACACACACACACACACACACACACACACACACACACACACACACACACACACACACACACACACACACACACACACACACACACACACACACACACACTGAAATGCAATGCCTGTAGTCTGAGCATGCATAATTAAGGTGTACCTTGTTTGGAGAGAGTGCATGTCACCTCTCGATGTGCACGCCACATCCCCAGAAAGAAGCTTTGAATAATGAAGAGTGTCACCTATGCAAAATGCAGGAGATGAGGAGGCCTGCTTAAGAATGTGTGTGTGTGTGTGTTTCTGCATGCATATGTATATGTTGCAATGTGTGTGTGTGTGTCTACGTAATGTCTGTGCACCAGTGTGTGTGTGGCAAAGTGTGTGTGTGTGTGGTAAGGTGTGTGTATGTGGTAAGGTGTGTGTGTGACAAGGTGTGAGTGTGGTAAGGTGTGTGTGTGTGGTAAGGTGTGTGTATGTGACAAGGTGTGTGTGTGGTAAGGTGTGTGTGTGGTAAGGTGTGTGTATGTGGCAAGGTGTGTGTGTAGGAGGAGGGCTCCCTGTCATTTAACACAGCACAGCCAGGACACCCGGCCATATGTGATTGTAGTGAGCTGACAGCTGGGCCCCATGCTCCCCTCGCCCCTTTCCCCCCTCTCATCGGCCCTCTCTGACTGACGGCTCCTGTCCCGGGGAGCGGGGCGTAAATGGAGACATGGTCTGGGGCATCTGTTGGAGCTGTGTCTTCATCACAGCCTTTGTGCAGCAGCAGGAGCAGCAGCAGCAGGAGCAGCAGCAGCAGGAGCAGCAGCAGCAGGAGCAGCAGAAGCAGCTCTGGACGGGCCCACTAGACTAGAGTAGTAGACTAAGCCTGCTGTTACTGCTGCTGGTACTGCCCCTCTTAACTTACCTTCATTTAGAACAGAGGAACATCTTTAAATGGAACTTCAATTGTACATTTCAGCTTCACAGTGCTGGGGTAGTGATCAAGTGTTTTATTTCTTTCTGAATTGATGTTCAGTTAGTGTTTGTGTTGGTAGTTAATGGCTTATCTTGTTGTTATAGCCTTGATACAGTATTGTTGCAGGTGACCTTTCTAATCCTACACTAGGGAAATAGGATTGATATGTAGTGTGGGACCTGAGTGTTAGTACAGGGATGAATGGAGAGTACAGCACAACACATACACTAAGACAAGATGTCACCAGTCATGTCCCTTGTCCCCTGCAGTCAATCTCTCTTCCCTGGGGCCTTGACTGTTCCAAAATGGTCTAGCGATCCCCTGGCTAGCGATCCCCTGACTGGACAGAACAGGACAGGACAAGATGCCCCCTCTCTGTCTCTCTCTCCCCCTTCTCTCTTTCTCTTGCTCTCTTAGAATAGAAAGAGAGAGAAATATGAATTATTTACACCACAAGCTTAAGATGAAACAAACCAGAGGAACAGGAACCCCACCAAACTGAGACCCTTTTGATGCTACAGCGGGCCCACTAGTGCAGTAATTGGTTTTCGGGGTGCAGCACTATTGGGCCCAGTGGCGCAGGAGCAGGCTCCCTGGTGCATCGGGGGGTCCACTGGTGCAGGAGTGCAGCGGTGCAGTAAAGGGGCCCCTTGTAGTTGGAGTGGGCCGCCTGATGGGGGAGAGGCCCTTTAGTGCAGGAGAGGGCCTCATGGCGCAGTAATAGGAACTGGAGTCCTTGCTGAAGCTAGTTGGGAGAAGGTCAGTATCTGAGGAACAACAATAGAGACAGGGGCAGAGATACGGAGGTAGCTGAATGGTGGCCTCAGCGCTCAGGGGGTAAGTTGGCCATGAATAAGTAAAGTGGAAAAGTAGCTAATCGTGTTCAGGAGCTGGCTGGCTCTCAGCAGCATGTGGAGAGAACCAGAAGTGTTGAACACTGAGCAGAGCAGAGCCAGGTAAGAGCCTGGACAGGACAGGCCAAGACAGGACTCCATTTAGGCCATACAGTGGAGACACATGGAGAACCACACCCTCCCGCTGGTATAAACAGACCAGACCTACAGTACATCTATGGCAAAGAGAACATGTAAGGGTTAGTAGTGGTTGACTGTTTTTAGTTTGACCCTAGAATCAAATATTGCATTGGTCAATTCTGACTAGATGGTAAACTGGACCTGTTCACAAATACTACCGTTCAAAAGTCTGGGGTCACTTAGAAATGTCCTTGTTTTTGAGAGAAAAACTAATTTTTTGACCATTAAAATAACATCAAATTGATCAGAATATACAGTGCAGACATTGTTAATGTTGTAAATGACTATTGTAGCTGGAAACGGTTGATTTTTAATGGAATATCTACATAGGCATACAGAGGCCCATTATCAGCAACCATCACTCCTGTGTTCCAATGGCACATTGTGTTAACTAATCCAAGTTGATCATTTCAAAAGGCGAATTGATCATTAGAAAACCCTTTTGCAATTATGTTAGCACAGCTGAAAACTGTTGTCTGATTAAAGAAGCCTGGGACCTGTTGGATCGGAGAGTAAGGGCTAGTGCCATTCCCCCCAGAAATGTCTGGGAACTTGCAGGTGCCTTGGTGGAGAGTGGGGTAACATCTCACAGCAAGAACTGGCAAATCTGGTGAAGTCCATGAGGAGGAGATGCACTGCAGTACTTAATGCAGCTGGTGGCCACACCAGATACTGACTGTTACTTTTGATTTTGACCCCCCCTTTGTTCAGGGACACGTTATTCAAATTCTGTTAGTCACATGTCTGTGGAACTTGTTCAGTTTATGTCTCAGTTGTTGAATCTCGTTATGTTCATACAAATACTTACACATGCTAAGTTTACTGAAAATAAACGCAGTTGACAGTGAGACGACGTTTATACACTGCTCAAAAAAATAAAGGGAACACTAAAATAACACATCCTAGATCTGAATGAATGAAATAATCTTAGTAAATACTTTTTTGTTTACATAGTTGAATGTGCTGACAACAAAATCACACACAAATTATCAATGGAAATCCAATTTATCAACCCATGGAGGTCTGGATTTGGAGTCACACTCAAAATTAAAGTGGAAAACCACACTACAGGCTGATCCAACTTTGATGTAATGTCCTTAAAACAAGTCAAAATGAGGCTCAGTAGTGTGTGTGGCCTCCACGTGCCTGTATGAACTCCCTACAATGCCTGGGCATGCTCCTGATGAGGTGGCGGATGGTCTCCTGAGGAATCTCCTCCCAGACCTGGACTAAAGCATCCGCCAACTCCTGGACAGTCTGTGGTGCAACGTGGCGTTGGTGGATGGAGCGAGACATGATGTCCCAGATGTGCTCAATTGGATTCAGGTCTGGGGAACGGGCGGGCCAGTCCATAGCATCAATGCCTTCCTCTTGCAGGAACTGCTGACACACTCCAGCCACATGAGGTCTTGCATTAGGAGGAACCCAGGGCCAACCGCACCAGCATATGGTCTCACAAGGTGTCTGAGGATCTCATCTCGGTACCTAATGGCAGTCAGGCTACCTCTGGCGAGCACATGGAGGGCTGTGCGGCCCCCCAAAGAAATGCCACCCCACACCATGACTGACCCACCGCCAAACCGGTCATGCTGGAGGATGTTGCAGGCAGCAGAACGTTCTCCACGGCGTCTCCAGACTCTGTCACGTCTGTCACATGTGCTCAGTGTGAACCTGCTTACATCTGTGAAGAGCACAGGGCACCAGTGGCGAATTTGCCAATCTTGGTGTTCTCTGGCAAATGCCAAACGTCCTGCACGGTGTTGGGCTGTAAGCACAACCTCCACCTGTGGACGTCGGGCCCTCATACCACCCTCATGGAGTCTGTTTCTGACCGTTTGAGCAGACACATGCACATTTGTGGCCTGCTGGAGGTCATTTTGCAGGGCTCTGGCAGTGCTCCTCCTTGCACAAAGGCGGAGGTAGCGGTCCTGCTGCTCGGTTGTTGCCCTCCTATGGCCTCCTCCACGTCTCCTGATGTACTGGCCTGTCTCCTGGTAGCGCATCCATGCTCTGGACACTACGCTGACAGACACAGCAAACCTTCTTGCCACAGCTCGCATTGATGTGCCATCCTGGATGAGCTGCACTACCTGAGCCACTTGTGTGGGTTGTAGACTCCGTCTCATGCTACCACTAGAGTGAAAGCACCGCCAGCATTCAAAAGTGACCAAAACATCAGCCAGGAAGCAAAGGAACTGAGAAGTGGTCTGTGGTCCCCACCTGCAGAACCACTCCTTTATTGGGGGTGTCTTGCTAATTGCCTATAATTTCCACCTGTTGTCTATTCCATTTGCACAACAGCATGTGAAATTTATTGTCAGTCAGTGTTGCTTCCTAAGTGGACAGTTTGATTTCACAGAAGTGTGATTGACTTGGAGTTACATTGTGTTGTTTAAGTGTTCCCTTTATTTTTTTGAGCAGTATATATGTAGGCTTCACCACAGAGCAGCATTAATGTGTTTTTGCTTGTTTTAACCCCGGTGCTAAGTGCTAGCTGTTAGCTACTAACCCTGGGGTGTTTACCACTTCTTTAATCTCAACCATTTAACTGAGAGAGAGGCTCTCCGCTGCCCAGAGGGGCTTGCTGATAAAAATGGAAGATAAATGTTTATTTCTCTCTTTAACTTGGCCAGCAGGGAATGGTAATAACATTAATTAGACATAAGAGCAAACAAGGAAGTTAAAGCAAGGCTAGGCTAATGATCTCTCTCTCCCTTGCTCTCTTTCTCTTTCTCTCTCTCTCTCTCTCTCTCTCTCTCTCTCTCTCTCTCTCTCTCTCTCACTTCCTCTCCTCTTGTTTAATGAAAAACAAAGTGGGTCATTGTCCTAGTCCAAAGAGAGAGCAATAGGTGGGGAGAGAGACAAAGAGATTCATGGAGAGAGAGACAGATAAAGAAAGCCACAGCAAAGTGTTAGCATTACCATTCCATTAGCATGCTGTTATGTGTTAGGCTTATTGAGAATCAGTGCTGAGTTTAAGGTTCAGTGTGTAGCCGACACCATGGTGTAGCCGACACCGACACTTGGCTCAGAGGTGAGATCCCATCTTCTGTCCTCTTACTGTGATGTTTTATATCACCATACATACGGGTCATTCCATCAGGGGACACCCTCCCAAGCATCCCCCACCCCCCCAAGCCCCTCCCCCCAGGCCTGGATGTGATGTGGCGAATATCTTATCTAATTAAGTTTTAGAGCTGCATTTTCATTTGTTAATCACTTAAGTGCTTCCAGGATAACCTGATATCCAAAGGTCTGGTCCCAGTAGCTTCAAATGTCAAAATGCAATTATATGCATGATTAGCTTGACCCGTTTCCAGAGCCCCCTCCGCCTCCCTCCCTCCGTTCTCCCCCCTTTGCCTCCCTGCGTCTCCCTCCACTGCTTCCCTACGCCTCCATCTCCCCTCCACCTCCCCTCCACCTCTCTGGCCAGAAAAGCTGACAACTGCTGGCATGTTTATTTTGATGAGATTAGGTGTGGAGGAGGTAGGTTAGGCGTGAACAGCAGGGCACGGCACCCCCATCTGGCCAACAATGGAACTAACAACTAACTGCCAGCGAATAGAAGGAGCGAGAGATCGAGGGAGGGAGGGAGGGAGGGATGGAGGAAGGCGAATAAGCGCAGGTGAAGAGGAGAGATTCAGACAATCTCTCTCTAATGTCGCCTCAGGAGCTAAAAAATAAATATGTGGGGGAAAAAAAGAATAAAACAATTTATGCTGCTTAAAGGATAATATGATCAGGAATTTTTAATCAAATCATCTTGATCCGGGGCGGGCAGGGCTTTACTTTGTGGTTAGCGCTTAGCGTAGCAGCAATCCGCTCTAATCTGATTGTGTGGAAGATAAGACTAAGGCTTTAGCCCCTCTGTTGTTGCTACGCTGATTAGGGCCACTGTGGCACTCAGGGCCAAGTTGGGCTACACATACAAAATACACATCAACGAAACGCAGGTTTGCACGCAGACACACACATTCACACATACACATGTACGCAATCACACAGACACACACACACAGGCATGTACATACGCACGCACGCTTGCACATACAAATGAACAGATACACACACAAATGATCACACATTTACACACATTTCCATACATATAGAACGCTATTGTTTTATATATCTACATACTTTGAATTTATATACCTAGACCAAGTAAGAGTACCTCACCATTAAACAGATGGGACAAGGTGTTTATTTTAAACAGGACTTTTACCATTATGTTTACCTTTTACTGAAAAGCCTGTGCTTTTCCATTATTTTCTTTGGTCTATATTTGGGACAGTTAGGTAAAGTTGCTAAAGCAAGTCCTTCAGCAGAGAAGTGCAAATGCATTCCGTCTGCCAGGCAGCCATGCTGCAACTGCTTTGTCTCTGTGTGGGGTGGTCTGGCTAGAGGACAATACAGAAATACAAATCTACACACACTCTTACGTAAACAAATTTAGTCACACACACTACAAAAACATTCCTATCGCTGGTATCTCATGTCTTATACAATTCCTATAAACATGGCCTGCTTGTCTTAATTGGTACGGATCTATGTTTGTAGTTAATGGTATTGAAAAAGAATAACAGAGGAAGTGTGCATTTTGGCAAAGGCAGGAGAAGGATGCAGGACAGGGATGTATGGAGACTATGTGTCTCCAGAGATAGTGACTGGTCCCTGGGTAGCCCATTAGAGCACCCCACTAGTTTTCTCTTTCCCATGCTGGGATGGTGAAACCATGCTATGATGAATATTCATGTACACGCTTGCACACAGGTATACATACACAGGGGCAAATGTGTCACTCTCTGTTTGTCTGTTGGGCTGGGCATCATAGACCAAATTAAAGGGCCTCTCTCTCCCACAGGAAAACCTTCAGAGGTGTCTAAAGTTCAACAGACGTTTTACAGTGACAGACTAAAGAGAGAGAGAGGGGCGCTTGACCTCTGACTAAAGCTATTTTCACCCTCTCCTCAAAGGGACCACCTGGAAAAGCAATGCCCCACCACCGGTGGGTAGTTAGAGTACTGTATAACCACCACATTTACCTCTCAGTCCCTCATTTGAACAGCCCCTCATATGAGCACTGTTGAGTGGATACTCATCTGCTATGCAAATCAATATACAGTAGGAATTGAATTATGGCTGTTTCATTTTACACTCTGCTTGAAGCAATGTTTAGACAGTCTGAACTTTTCATGTCAGAAATGCACATATTCAAGCATACAGTACTGCTGTTATAATGACAGCAGTACTGTATATACATTACAGCAGAAGCTCTTATCCAAAGCGACTTACAGGAGCAGTATGGCTAAGTGCCTTGCTCAAGGGCACATCAACAGATTTTTCACCTAGTCGATTTGGGGATTCAAACCAGTAACATTTTGCTTACTGGCCTAACACTCTTAACTGCTAGGCTACCTGCCGCCCCTAAGGTTTGTGTTGACTTACAGTACCAGTCAAAAGTTTGGACACACCTACTCATTCAAGGGTTTTTCTTTATTTTTACTATTTTCTACATTGTAGAATAATAGTGAAGACATCAAAACTTTGAAATAACACATGGAATCCTGTAGTTACCAAAAAAGTGTGAAACAAATTAAAATATATTTAGATTTTAGATTCTTCAAAGTAGCCACCCGTTGCCTTGATGACAGCTTTGCACACTCTTGGCATTCTCTCAACCAGCTTCATGAGGTAGTCACCTGGAATGCATTTCAATTAACAGGTGTGCCTTGTTAAAAGTGAATTTGTGGAATTTCTTTCCTTTTTAATGTGTTTGAGCCAATCAGTTGTGTTGTGACAAGGTAGGGTTGGTATACAGAAGATAGCCCTATTTGGTCAAAGACCAAGTCCGTATTATGGCAAGAACAGCTCAAATAAGCAGAGAAACGACAGTCCATCATTACTTTAAGACATGAAGGTCAGTCAATCCGGAACATTTCAAGAACTTTGAAAGTTTCTTCAAGTGCAGTCGCAAACACTAAAAAAGCTCTAGAATGAAACTGGCCCTCATGAGGACCGCCACAGGAAAGGAAGACCCAGAGTTACCTCTGCTGCAGAGGATAAGTTCATTAGAGTTACCAGCCTCTGTCACAAAAAGAGCCGTGTTGAATAGACCAAACTGCAGCGGGAATATGGATGCTCATGTTTTAATAAAAAAAAAGGAGTAACGCATCCACTGGAAAACAATATACACGACAGGAACAGTTTTGCAGGCACACAACACGCAGTGCAAAAACAACTACCCACGAAAACCAAACAAACACACACCTACTTATGGGACTCCCAATCAGAGGCAACTAGAGACACCTGCCTCCAATTGAGAGTCCAGCACCCAAAACTACACATAGAAAAACAAACCTAGAACCTATACCAAACTAATACACCCCACTACACCACACACAAAACCCCATAATACAAAACAAATATACCTCTGCCACGTCCTGACCAAATATAATAGAAATAATACCTAAATATTGGTCAGGACGTGACATTACCCCCCCTAAAGGTGCAGACCCCGGAATGCACCTTAAAAGAAAACACAAAAAATCCCCATTACCCCAACAAAACCAAAAAGCAATACCCCCTAAACAATAAGGGAGGGAAGGGAGGGTGGCTGCCGTCAACGACGGCACTGTGCTACACCCTCCCTCCCCAACCCACCTATCCTGGAGGTGGCTCCGGTGCAGGACGTGGACCCTGCTCCACCCTCGGCGTCGCCCACTTCGGTGGAGCCGATAGCTGCGCCAGGCAGACGGACCCCTCGGGCTGGGCCGGAGGACAGGAGGGCCCCTCGGGCTGGGCCGGGGGACAGGAGGGCCCCTCGGGCTGGGCCGGGGGACAGGAGGGCCCCTCGGGCTGGGCCGGGGGACAGGAGGGCCCCTCGGGCTGGGCCGGGGGACAGGAGGGCCCCTCGGGCTGGGCCGGAGAGCAGGAGGGCCCCTCGGGCTGGGCCGGAGAGCAGCACTGACGACTGTTGACTGGCGGGCAGCTCTGGTGACTGTTTACTGGCGAGGCTGGGTTGACACACTAGACTCCTGAGCAGGAGGGCCCCTCGGGCTGGGCCGGAGAGCAGGAGGGCCCCTCGGGCTGGGCCGGAGAGCAGGAGGGCCCCTCGGGCTGGGCCGGAGAGCAGGAGGGCCCCTCGGGCTGGGCCGGAGGGCAGGAGGGCCACTCGGGCTGGGCCGGAGGACAGGAGGGCCACTCGGGCTGGGCCGGAGGACAGGAGGGCCACTCGGGCTGGGCCGGAGGACAGGAGGGCCACTCGGGCTGGGCCGGAGGACAGGAGGGCCACTCGGGCCGATCCTGACAGGCAGGGCACCCTGGCAGATCAGGGCAGGCGGACCACTCGGGCTGGGCCGGAAGGCATGCGGGCCACTCGGGCTGGGCCGGAAGGCATGCGGGCCACTCGGGCTGGGCCGGAAGGCATGCGGGCCACTCTGGCAGAACCGGGCAGTCTGGCCACTCTGGCAGTTCAGGGCAGCCTGGCCACCCTGGCAGTTCAGGGCAGCCTGGCCACCCTGGCAGTTCAGGGCAGCCTGGCCACCCTGGCAGTTCAGGGCAGCCTGGCCACCCTGGCAGTTCAGGGCAGCCTGGCCACCCTGGCAGTTCAGGGCAGTCTGGCCACCCTGGCAGTTCAGGGCAGTCTGGCCACTCTGGCAGTTCAGGGCAGTCTGGCCACTCTGGCAGTTCAGGGCAGTCTGGCCACTCTGGCAGTTCAGGGCAGTCTGGCCACTCTGGCAGTTCAGGGCAGTCTGGCCACTCTGGCAGTTCAGGGCAGTCTGGCCACTCTGGCAGTTCAGGGCAGTCTGGCCACTCCGGCAGTTCAGGGCAGTCTGGCCACTCCGGCAGTTCAGGGCAGTCTGACCTCTCTGACGACTGTTGACTGGCGGGCAGCTCTGACGACTGTTGACTGGCGGGCAGCTCTGACGACTGTTGACTGGCGGGCAGCTCTGACGACTGTTGACTGGCGGGCAGCTCTGACGACTGTTGACTGGCGGGCAGCTCTGACGACTGTTGACTGGCGGGCAGCTCTGACGACTGTTGACTGGCGGGCAGCTCTGACGACTGTTGACTGGCGGGCAGCTCTGGTGATGGTTGACTGGCGGGCAGCACTGACGACTGTTGACTGGCGGGCAGCTCTGACGACTGTTGACTGGCGGGCAGCTCTGACGACTGTTGACTGGCGGGCAGCTCTGACGACTGTTGACTGGCGGGCAGCTCTGACGACTGTTGACTGGCGGGCAGCTCTGGTGATGGTTGACTGGCGGGCAGCTCTGGTGACTGTTGACTGGCGAGGCTGGGTTGACACACTAGACTCCTGATGCGTGGGGCTGGTATAGGACGTGCCAGCCTGGAGACACGCACCTCCATGCTAGTGCGTCTGGCGGGAAACACCGGACCGAAAGGGCGCACTGGCGGTCTTGAGCGTAGGGTTGGCATCACCCCTTCCAGCTCGATGCCTACTTCGCCCTGGCACATGCGGGGTGCTGGTACCTTGCCTACCGGCCTGAAAATCCCAGGCCTCACCACAGCCCCAACCCCAAAGCACGGGACCTGTCCAGTCTGCCCTACAAGGGTACGGGGAGCTGGCCTGGGGCTGTAATCTCGCCCCTCCAAATAGCCCTTGTGCCCCCCCCTAAAAAATTCTTGGGGCTGCCTCCAACATTCCTCCCTCACTTGCCTCTGTCCTCTTCTCCGCTGCTTGGTCCTTTGGTGGTGGGTAGTTCTGTCACAAAAAGAGCCGTGTTGAATAGACCAAACTGCAGCGGGAATATGGATGCTCATGTTTTAATTCAAAAAAAGGAGTAACGCATCCACTGGAAAACAATATACACAACAGGAACAGTTTTGCAGGCACACAACACGCAGTGCAAAAACAACTACCCACGAAAACCAAACAAACACACACCTACTTATGGGACTCCCAATCAGAGGCAACTAGAAACACCTGCCTCCAATTGAGAGTCCAGCACCCAAAACTACACATAGAAAAACAAACCTAGAACCTATACCAAACTAATACACCCCACTACACCACACACAAAACCCCATAATACAAAACAAATATACCTCTGCCACGTCCTGACCAAATATAATAGAAATAATACCTAAATATTGGTCAGGACGTGACAGCCTCAGAGATTGTATCCCAAATAAATGCTTCACAGAGTTCAAGTAACAGACACATCTCAACATCAACTGTTCAGAGGAGACTGCGTGAATCAGGCCTTCATGGTCGAATTGCTGCAAAGAAACCACTACTAAAGGACACCAATAAGAAGAGACTTGCTTGGGCCAAGAAACACGAGCAATGGACATTAGACCGGTGGAAATCTGCCGAACCGCCATGTCTTTGTGAGACGCAGAGTAGGTGAACGGATGATCTCCGCATGAGTGGTTCCCACCGTGAAGCATGGAGGAGGAGGTGTGATGGTGTGGGGTGCATTGCTGGTGACACTGTCAGTGATTTATTTAGAATACAAGGCATACTTAACCAGCATGGCTACCACATCATTCTGCAGTGATACACCATCCCATCTGGTTTGCGCTTTGTGGGACTATCATTTGTTTTTGAACTGGACAATGACCCAACACACCTACAGGCTGTGTAAGGGCTATCTGACCAAGAAGGAGAGTGATGGAGTGCTGCATCAGATGACCTGGCCTCCACTATCACCCAACCTCAACCCAATTGAGATGGTTTGGGATGAGTTGGACTGCAGAGTGAAGGAAAAGCAGCTAACATGTGCCCAGCATATGTGGGAACTCCTTCAAGACAGTGAAGCTAGTTGAGAGAATGCCAAGAGTGTGCAAAGCTGTCATCAAGGCAAAGGGTGGCTAATTTGAAGAATGTAAAATATAAAATATATTTTCATTTGTTTAACACTTTTTTGGTTTCTACATGAGTCCATGTGTATTATTTCATAGTTTGTATGTCCTCACTATTATTCTACAATGTAGAACATTTTAAAAATAAAGAGAAACCCTTGAATGAGTAGGTGTGTCCAAACTTTTGACTGGTGCTGTATGTTGATGTTGCTGTATGCTGCCACTGTAGTGTCAGTAGATGGCATGGGTTTCCTCAGTGACCTCATCGCGTTCTATAGTGTGTTTAAAACTGTGTCTGTGTTCTGGTCGGTATTCCTGGGCTGACACTTCACACTGGAAGAGACACACGCTGTGGGACACTTAACATCTGTAACACAGCATTCTGACTTCTTCTGACTGCTTTGAGGCTCTGCACACACACACAGACATGGTCCTCAGCGGTCTGGGCACAGCACAAACTAACTGTACGCTGGTGTGTGTGTAGTCCTGGGTGGGTGTGTGGCAGTGTGAGGACACACTAGCTCCTCTCAGCTCATATGTAGAACCAGACGTTTTTCCCGGTCAAGACAAAGCTACATGCCCTAGTATATATCTGATGAATTTGTGCCCTATATGTGCAGTCCACTGCTCCAAACCTCTCTTGAGTCTCTATAGAATAACTGTACCACTAATCTAGTCTCCTCCCTAAACCACAGGTCGTGAAACACTATGGTTGCAAAATTTCGTGAACTTTCAATAAATTCCCTGTTTTTTCCCAAATCCCGGTTGGAGGATTATCGGAATCAGGAGGGAATAAGCAGGAAATCCGTAATTTCTGGAAAACCAGGGAATTTATGGAAAGTTCACGGAATTTTGCAACCGTATGGAACACTCAGTGTGACTGGAGGTAAATCAGACCTACTGCATGACAAACTCTACTGGATGCTTCCACACACCTTTCAATCACTATTGACTCAACTGTTGATTTTCTCTTTTTTTTCTTTTGTTGGGTGTGTGTCTGTAGAAAAACAACCTTTGTAGGGAATTCAGTAGAAACATGTTTTATTAATTGCCATATGTTTATTGACTTCTCTTTCATGTCAGTTCTTTTGTTCTTTCTTTGGAGTGGCAAAAGATCTCTGTGCATCATCGTTTGTGAGCTATCTGAGATGTCAGAGGTGTCCTTTTGATGTGGAGTACAGACCTCATGCGAGGCAGCACCTGTGCCATTCTCAGAGTAGATGAGTGTGTGTGTGTAGATTAGGATGACACACACAGGTGTGTGTGTGTGTGTGTGTGTGTGTGTGTGTGTGTGTGTGTGTGTGTGTGTGTGACTGTCAGGCAGCCCCTGCTCCAGTGGGGGACGGCGGAAAAGAATCCATCACTATTATTCCTCTCTTCTTCTACCTAATGACTCTGGTAATTCTGGGAGTCTGACGCTCATTGGCGGCATGTGTTGCTGCCTTTCATCCTGGCCTAGGCACACACGTTCACACACATTCTCCGACGTGTTCTCACATATTTACACACACACGTTCACACATGTTCTCAGAGCCCCTAACCTCAGCCTTGCAACTCTGTGTGGCATCATGCCTCCAGCGGGTGATTTCACTGTCACTCACTGGAGGCGAGGGAGATAATAGTATTAGTGTTTTCTTAATGAAGGGAGAGTTCATGGAATGTGATACACACACACACACACACACACACACACACACACACACACACACACACACACACACACACACACACACACACACACACACACACACACAGTAATCTACCTTCACTCCACCTGCTGGACAATTAGTAAAACGCACACCACAGAGACGAATAGGCTCTACCTTCCGCTGTTGCATTGTTATGAATGTACAGTAATAGTTTATTTGTTCATTGCTCACATGAACAAAAATCTGGTGACAGATTTTCAACATGGCCATCAGGCTTTCTGTCTCTTCTTGTCCTTTGAAAATAGGAAGAATGGGGACAGCTTCTTACTCACTTATTGATGTTTGTTAACTAATTACTGGTAAATTATTATCTTAGAAAATACCACATTAATGAGTAGAACTAAATATATTTATAACATGTTTACCCAACCCATGTTTACTGAAGCACAAACAAGCCCCAAGAATAAAGTGTGACATTTTAAATGAGGCTGGTTTGTTTGTGCTGAACATCTACAAATTATATTTTAAACATGCCATTGGTGGAACTTCTCACAAGAAAAGAAAACAAGACTTTGGTTTTGTCCCAATGGTATCCTATTCCCTATTATGTTCACTACTTTTGACCAATGCCCATAGGGCTTTGGTAAAAAAAAATAATGCACTATGTAGGGAATAGGGTGCCATTTGGTATGAATCCACACACATACCTGGAGGAATTCCTTGAGTTTCTTCTAATCAAAAGATGAGGGTAAAACAGAAAATGTTTTTAATTCTCCTGGCCTTTGTTTTGTTTGATTATGGCGCTACGTGACAGGCCCTGTCTCTGGCGGTTTGGGAAAGCACAGAGGAGACAAAAAATTGTTCCCCCAAATTACAAAATCACTCATTGGCTTCCTTACCCAAGTGACTTTGTTGAGCTTCACAATACATTTATAATTTGGACATGATGTGCATAAAATGCTAATATTGGTCCCATTACTTGAACGGCATTTGTGCCACAAACGCTAACATGTTAGCATTTGGAAACAATGCCATGGAAACTAAACCAAAGCATGGATTGCCGTCATACCTTGTGCTTACAAGGTAAGGAAACCAATATGTAATTTGGGTGAACTATCCCTTTAATAGAGGGAGCTTGTCTTTAGCATGAGCGCCAAAGTGCCGCTAACGCAGTGACACTGTCTCTCCTAGGACAGAGGGGTGGAGGAGCCGAGGGATGAAGGGAAGGAGGTATGGGTGTGTGGTGGAGACTTGGCCCATCTGTTCCTCTCTCTCTCTCTCTCTTTATCTCTCCTCTTTCTGATTTTTTGGTTTGCTAGACCTCCCCCCAACACTCAAGGAGATGGAGGGGAGAGTCACAGGGGACCTCAGTAGTCTTCCCTTCTCCCCCCTGTCCCCTCCCTGTCAATCAGCCATCCTCTTCCCTCCCTCCCCCTGTCCCCTCCCTGTCAAACAACCATCCTCTCCCCTCCCTCCCCTGCTTGTGCCACCTCCACCATGGGAAAAGGGCCACTGATTAGAACAGTCCCACTCACTAAGAGCCATCCGTCATCATCTAAGCAGTCCCTCCCCTCTGATCTAACCCCCCTCCCAGCCTCCCTCCCAGTCTCTCCCTCCCAGTCTCCCCCAGCCTCTCCCTGGACACGGACACAGTCATTAATAGAATCAGGATTAATTAGCTTTAAGGTAATCAAATCAAATCAAATTGTATTGGTCGCATACACAAATTTAGCAGATGTTATTGCAGGTGTAGCGAAATGCTTGTGTTCCTGGCTCCAGCAGTGCAGTAATATCTAACAATTCACAACAATACACACATATATAAAAGTAAAATAACGGATTTAAGAAATATAGATATTGCTCGTCTTAATATTTAGATATTTCTTAAATCCGTTATTTTACTTTTAGATATGTGTGTATTGTTGTGAATTGTTATTACTGCATATATATGGGGTCACTGTCCATTTGGAAGACCCATTCGCGACCAAGCTTTAACTTCCAGACTGATGTCTTGAGATGTTGCTTCAATATATCCACATAATTTTCCTGCCACATGATGCCATCTATTTGTGAAGTGCACCAGTCCCTCCTGCAGCAAAGCACCCCCACAACATGATGCTGCCACCCCAGTGCTTCACGGATGGGATGGTGTTCTTCGGCTTGCAAGCCTCCCCCTTTTTCCTCCAAACATAATGATGGTCATTATGCCCAAACAGTTCTATTTTTGTTTCATCAGACCAGAGGACATTTCTCCAAAAAGTACAATCTTTGTCCCCATGTGCAGTTGCAAACCGTAGTCTGGCTTTTTTATGGCGGTTTTGGAGCAGTGGCTTCTTCCTTGCTGAGTGGCCTTTCAAGTTATGTCGATGTAGGACTTCTTTTACTGTGGATATAAATACTTTTGTACCGGTTTCCTCCAGCATCTTCACAAGGTCCTTTACTGTTGTTCTGGGATTGATTTGCACCTTTCGCACCAAAGTATGTTCATCTCTAGGAGACAGAACGCATCTCCTTCCTGAGCAGTATGATGGCTGCGTGGTCCCATGGTGTTTATACTTGCGTACTATTGTTTATACAGATTAACGTGGTACCTTGCTCCCAAGGATGAACCAGACTTGTGGAAGTCTACCTTTTTTCTTTCTGAAGTCTTGGCTCATTTCTTTTGATTTTCCCATGATGTCAAGAAAAGAGGCACTGAGTTTGAAGGTAGGCCTTGAAATACATCCACAGGTACACCTCAATTGACTCAATTGATGTCAATTAGCCTATCAGAAGCTTCTAAAGCAATGACATCATTTTCTGGAATTTTCCAAGCTGTTTAAAGGCACAGTCAACTTTGTAAACTTCTGACCCACTGGAATTGTGATAAAGTGAATAATAAGTGAAATAATCTGTCTGTAAAGAATTGTTGGAAAAATGACTTGTGTCATGCACAAAGTAGATGTCCTAACCGACTTGCCAAAACTATAGTTCATTAACAAGAAATTTGTGGGGTGTTTGAAAACCTAGTTTTAAATCTCCAACCTAAGTGTATGTAAACTTCCAACTTCAACTGTATATGTAAGATGGGATGTATAGAAATGCATAGACATGTATAATCATTAGCTGCAAACAAGGCTTTACATCTGGGGAGGTTGATGAGGCCTTCAGAAGACAGGATGTTGGGATGAGGCCTTCAGAAGACAGGATGTTGGGATGAGGCCTTCTGAAGACAGGATGTTGGGATGAGGCCTTCAGAAGACAGGATGTTGGGATGAGGCCTTCAGAAGACAGGAGGTTGGGATGAGGCCTTCAGAAGATAGGAGATTGGGATGAGGCCTTCAGAAGACAGGAGGTTGGGATGAGGACTTCAGAAGACAGGAGGTTGGGATGAGGCCTTCAGAAGACAGGAGGTTGGGATGAGGCCTTCAGAAGACAGGAGGTTGGGATGAGGCCTTCAGAAGACAGGATGTTGGGATGAGGCCTTCAGAAGACAGGAGGTTGGGATGAGGCCTTCAGAAGACAGAACGTTGGGATGAGGCCTTCAGAAGACAGGATGTTGGGATGAGGCCTTCAGAAGACAGGAGGTTGGGATGAGGCCTTCAGAAGACTGGCACTACTACTGTGTTGAAAGGCTGGATCTACACTGTAGATATTCGACTGTATGGCTCTGACTTCATTTAGTTATGGTTCCATATGTAACCGGTGTGAAATGGCTAACTAGTTAGCGGGGTGCACGCTACTGGCGTTTCAATCGGTGACGGCACCTTGAAGTAGTTGTTCCCCTTGCTCTGCATGGGATGCGGGCTTTTGTGGAGCGATGGGTAACGGTGCTTTGTGGGTGACTGTTGTTGATGTGTGCAGAGGGTGTCTGGTTCGATCCCAGGTAGGGGCTAGGAGAGGGACGGAATCAAAACTGTTACATTGGTGCTGTTGACCCGGATCACTGGTTGCTGCGGAAAAAGAGGAGGTCAAAAGGTTGGGTGAGTGTAAACGGTGTGAAATGGCTAGTTAGTTAGCGGGGTGCACGCCAAAAGCGTTTCAATCGGTGATGTCACTCGCTCTGAGACCTTGAAGTAGTTGTTCCCCTTGCTCTGCAAGAGCTGCGGCTTCTGTGGAGCGATGGGTAACGATGCATCATGGGAGGTAGTTGGTGATGTGTGCAGAGGGTCCCTGGTTTGAGCCCAGGTAGGGGCGAGGAGAGGGACGGAAGCAAAACTGTTACACATACACAGGGTTTTTCACTGTTTCAGTAACTGAGTCATGCTTTAATGTCATTGTTTACAAGACAAATTACTAGAGCGGTTAGTGTTGCCACTGGCATTCTAACTGATTTATACTGTGGGCTACCTATAGCACACAAACATGCTCCTCCAGGATGAGTCCATTTAGGCTCATTACTCCTCTGAAAGCAGGCATCCCAGTGATGGGGCTATGAGGAGGTTCTGTGATAACATGGCTGATGGAGACAGATCTGTCAGAGCAGAGCAGTGGAGGAATGGGAGAGGAGAGGGCGGGCCATGCATACATCAGTCCTCAGCCCTGGGGTCAGGGGTGTCATCGTCATAGAAACAGGGATAATTCAGAAGGTGGTGTGGGGCCAGTTTGTCCAGATTACCTGTCTGCAGGGGAGGGATAGAGAGAGAGGGAAGGAGGGAAGGAGAGATAGACGGACGCTCGGGCAGCTGCATCTACAGTACGTTGGTGTGTATGTGTGTGTGTGTGCGTGTAACGTGTGTGTGTGTGTCTGTAGCTTCATGTGTGTGTGTGTGTGTGAGTGTGTGTGAGAGAGAGGTTTAATGATCCACAAACACCCTTGACCACTTAACCGTAGGCCCTGTGGCAGCAGGTGAGCAGTGAACAGAGCAGAGTAGACAATGAATATAGATGAAACAAGCAGGAAAGGCTTTGACTTCACTGTGGCACGGGACCACACACTGGTCCTGACGATATAATCAAGTCATTATAGCCTGTATACATATTTCAGGATGTTATAATATAATGGTGTTATTATGATGTAATTATATGATTCTAAAAAATACTTTTCATTGACATCAATTGACATTGATGTGACTGATATTTCTTTTAAGATGTTCTATTCCTGTTTATCTGCAAATATGTTGTTGGCATGCTAACCCACTAGCACAACAAGCTAATACAAAGCATGCTAACCCACTAGCACAGCGAGCTAATACAAAGCATGCTAACCCACTAGCAAAACGAGCTAATACAAAGCATGCTAACCCACTAGTACAAGGAGCTTATACAAAGCATGTTAACCCACAAGCACAGCGAGCTAATACAATCGATGCTAAACCAATAGCACCACAAGGTAGTACTGCTAACACACTAGCACGGTGAGCTAATTGTATCGCTCTTAATTATTCAACAGTGACATGCTCCGAACGAAACACTGTTTCCTTTTTCTGTGGTCCACTGTGTCTTTAAACGACCACACGCAGAGGGACCTCCGGATCCACAGCAGCAAAAGAAGTTATAGCCATCAATATTTCATAGTTAATTATGATCACAAACCTCAGCCTTTATTATTCATCCAGATGAGATGAGGCTGCGGAGGGTTTTTGCGTATCATTGTTGTGGTTTGACCCAACGGGCCAGGGAGATGACGGAGGGATGAATGATTAAATTCTGAGGGATAGAGAGAGCCCTTCTTTCTGCCTTTTTTGCTCTGTCACTCCACTCATTCGCCCATCCACATCTCTATCGCTCTTCCAAAGCATCTGACCCAACATCCATGCAATATAGACAGTAGAAATCACTGGTCAGCTCTAATTTCATCCAAGATGACAGTTTGAATCGGTATTATTGAGAGGATAAGCTGACAGGCTTAATAATCAATGTATGAAGATATTTGTTTTAGGCCGGCCTGTGGAACTAATTATCCAATGAGGGCGTTACAGGGGTGAGTGCAGTCACTGTGTGAGTGATGGCACTGTGTGTTACTGCGCATGCGTGTGTCAATGTTTATATGGGGCAGGTGGGAGCCCATAGCTGTGGCCCCAGAGAGAGAGAGGGGAGCTGGGAGACTAGAAGATTGGGAGGAGGGCCAGAGGAAGGCCCAGGGCCTTATAGGCACCAGTCAGAGGGGTGCTTGAGCTGTGATGGATATACTGCCCCAGGGAGAACGGCTCCAGAGAATAGTCCACTGGGCCATGAAAACACACACACACAGCTAGACACAGACAAAGCTATAGACACACACACGCAGACAAATGCACGCACGCACGCAGACACACACACGCAGACACACACACATGCAGACACGCAGACACACACACGCAGACACACACACACACACACACACACACACACACACACACACACACACACACACACACACACACACACACACACACACACACACACACACACACACACACACACACACACACACACACACACACAAACAAAGCCAGACACATTAAGACAGACATGGGGTGTTTTGCTTGATGGTGCGTGACATCTGTAATTCTCTCTAATTCTCCCCATTGGACCAGTACTATTTAGAATGATTGATGATATTGTTTCAATGCCTTGTAAACAGCTTGCTAAGTGAAGGTTACCGGTTTAAAATGCAGACAATGTTTTCACCACTTGCAATTCCTTGACTTTGTAGTGAAACACAGTGACATTACATTCATATGTGTAGGTGTGTAGTAATACCCCTATGTGAAGAGGCCTTCTCACTTCTATGTTTCATAAAGGCTGTCTGATCGTCTCACTGTCTGCTCAGTGAACTGCTCTGAGGGAACGTGACACCAGACTACACAGTCATTTCAGCATGATCAGTAGCTGTGCAGACAGCATTATTACAGATGTGGTTGGAGCTGTGCTGTTATTATCATTACTTAACCCCAGTGTATTGCTCTGCACGTAACCCTATCATTAACATGAAATGTTAATCATCCATGCAACCAGCCGCTCAGGCTGGGGAGGGAGTCTTTGTGTGTGTGTGTGTGTGTGTGTGTGTGTGTGTGTGTGTGTGTGTGTGTGTGTGTGTGTGTGTGTGTGTGTGTGCTCCTAGTGTGTTTTACAAGGCAGCCCAGCCGCCTGCCATGCCTTTTAATTGAATCCAGTTGTAATCAGTGAGATATTAGAAAGAGACAACATGTAAAGACTGTGTGGCACACTCCATTAAAAGTGCTCTTCTCCTCACAGCTGCTCACAGCCAGTCTGATCACACCGGATCTCTAGTGAAGCCTGTGGTTATGCTGATGCAGACACCCAAGAGTTGTGGGTGTGTGCGTGGGTGTGTGTGTTTCAAATCAAATCAAATCAAATTTATTTATATAGCCCTTCTTACATCAGCTGATATCTCAAAGTGCTGTACAGAAACCCAGCCTAAAACCCCAAACAGCAAGCAATGCAGGTGTAGAAGCACGATGGCTAGGAAAAACTCCCTAGAAAGGCCAAAACCTAGGAAGAAACCTAGAGAGGAACCAGGCTATGGGGGGTGGCCAGTCCTCTTCTGGCTGTGCCGGGTGGAGATTATAACGGCACATGGCCTAGATGTTCAAATGTTCATAAATGACCAGCATTGTCAAATAATAATAATCATAGTAGTTGTCGAGGGTGCAACAAGTCAGCAACACAAGAGTAAGTGTCAGTTGGCTTTTTCATAGCCGATCTTTGAGAGTATCTCTACCGCTCCTGCTGTCTCTAGAGAGTTGAAAACAGCAGGTCTGGGACAGGTAGCACGTCCGGTGAACAGGTCAGGGTTCCATAGCTGCAGGCAGAACAGTTGGAACTGGAGCAGCAGCACAGCCAGGTGAACTGGGGACAGCAAGGAGTCATCAAGCCAGGTAGTCCTGTGTTTGTGCAAGGAATCTTGTACTGTATAACAATGTTGGAAAAGCAGAAGTCTCCAGCTCAACTTTGTAAACAGTGCTCCATCTCTGTAATTTGAAATTGTTTGTGCTTCTTTGTCCTCTATTTCAATTAATATTCTACCTGACACCGTATAGTCATAGACCTAATACTGTATGTATGTTGGTTTTCTTCATAAAGTATTTTCCCAACATGTATCTACAGTAGGATGACAGTACAGTATACCCCAGAGACATTACGTGACCTACAGTAGTCTGGGGCCGGATTCACAAAACCTTAAAAAGAAATGTATTCTTAACTGCCAACTATAGAATTATGAAGAAAGTTAAGCTAAGTTGCTATTCCACAACACAGTCATTAGAAATGTTCTTAATTTTCCCCCTATGTTTCTTCCTAAGAAAAAAGGAAAGAAGAAATGGGGTTCTTGAAAATAATGTTTTAGGATTTCTTCTTTGAAATGTACTTAACTTTAGGACAGCTAAACCCTTGTCTTGAGACGAATTGATACTTTGGTAACCATTAACGCTTTCTTGCGCCACAGACACAGTTGGATATCGCATATTTAGATACAACAAGAAAAAAGATTAAACACGCATTATCTAGCTAGCTAGTAATTAACAATATATTACAATATTCTAGGAGTGTTAAATAGCTAGCGCTATCTTGTCAATTTGCAAAGAAGAACTTGACTAATTTAGCTAACGTTAACGTAGGTAGCTATGTTGGCTATAATGTCATTACCCGTTAACTAGCTAACGTAGCTACCTAACTTACCGGTTGCGCAGTTCCTCTACCACCGTCTCTCCTATGAAGGACGATCTCCTCCAGCTGGTCCACATGAATGGTCTCTCAGCTCCCTTCTTCTTAGCAGCCGACTTGATGTCGGACCACTTCTTTTTTATGGCGTCACTGTCCCTTACCATACCCCTGACGGCAGAGAAAGACTCGGCCACTCTCCCCCATCCTCTCTTTTCGGTCTCTGCAGTGACCCTGCAATTATCAAGTCCCCCCAACAGCAACCTTTTCCTGGCTGCTATTTCAAATAAATCAAATCAAATTTTATTAGTCACACGCGCCGAATACAACAGTGAAATGCTTACTTACGAGTCCCTAACCAACAGTACAGTTTCAAAAAATAAGAGATAAAAGTATCAATTAATTAAAGAGCAGCAGTAAAAAAATAACAATATATACAGGGGGGTGCCGGTACAGAGTCAATGTGCGGGGGCACTGGTTAGTTGAGGTAGTATGTACATGTAGGTTGAGTTAATTAAAGTGACTATGTATAGATGACAACAGAGAGTGGCAGTGGTGGGGGGGGGGGGGGGGGGGTTTGGGTAGCCATTTGACTAGATGTTCAGGAGTCTTATGGCTTGGGGGTAGAAGCTGTTTAGAAGCCTCTTGGACCTAGACTTGGCGCTCCGGTACGGCTTGCAGTGTGGTAGCAGAGTGAACAGTCTGTGACTAGGGTGGCTGGAGTGTTTGACAATTTTTAGAGCCTTCCTCTGACACCGCCTGGTATAGAGGTCCTGGATGGCAGGAAGCTTGGTCCTAGTGATGTACAGTGCCATTCACATGGTGTTGATGTGAGCCATGACCAGCCTTTCAAAGCACTTCATGGCTACAGACATGAGTGCTACGGGTCGGTATTCATTTAGGCAGGTTACCTTAGTGTTCTTGGGCACAGGCACTATGGTGGTCTGCTTAAAACATGTTGGTATTACAGACTCGGACAGGGAGAGGTTGAAAATGTCAGTGAAGACACTAGTTGGTCAGCGCGTGCTCGCAGTACACGTCCTGGTAAACTGTCTGGCCCTGCGGCCTTGTGAATGTTGACCTGTGTAAAGGTCTTACTCACATCGGCTGCAGAGAGGGTGATCACACAGTCTTCCGGTACAGCTGGTGCTCTCATGCATTTTCAGTGTTATTGTCCTCGAAGCGAGCATAGAAGTAGTTTAGCTCGTCTGGTAGGCTTGTGTCACTGGGCAGCTCTCGGCTGTGCTTCCCTTTGTGGTCTGTAATGGTTTGTAGGCCCTGCCACATCCGATGAGCATCAGAACCGGTGTAGTACGACTCGATCTTAGTCCTGTATTGACGCTTTGTCTGTTTGATGGTTCGTCGGAGGGCATAGCGGGATTTCTTGTAAGCTTCCGGGTTAGAGTCCCACTCCTTTAAAGTGGCAGCCCTAGCCTTTAGCTTAGTACGGATGCTGCCTGTAATCCATGGCTTCTGGTTGGGGTATGTATGTACGGTCACTGTGGAGACGACGTCATCGGTGCACTTATTAATGAAGCTAATGACAGATGTGGTGTACTCCTCAATGCCATTGGAGGAATCCCGGAACATATTCCAGTCTTGTAAACAGGAATCAGGAAGATGGAATTATGGTCAGATTTGCCAAATGGAGGGCAAGGGAGAGCTTTGTATGCATCTCTGTGTGTGGAGTATAGGTGGTCCAGAGTTATTTTCCCTCTGGTTGCACATTTAGCATGCTGATAGAAATTTGGTAAAACTGATTTAAGTTTCCCTGCATTAAAGTCCCTGGCTACTAGGAGCGCCGCCTCTGGGTGAGCGTTTTCTTGTTTGCTTATGGTGGAACACAGCTTATTCAATGCTATCTTAGTGCCAGCCTCTGACTGTGGTGGTATGTACAGCTACAAAGAATATAGATGAACACTCTCTCGGTATGTAATGTGGTCTACAGCTTATCGTGAGAAAGCTCTACCTCAGGCGAGCAATAGTTTGAGACTTCCTTAGATATCGTGCACCAGCTGTTGTTTACAAAAATACATAGACCGCCGCCCTTTGTCTTACCAGACGCTGCTGTTCTATCCTGCCGGTACATCGTATAACCAGCCAGCTCTATGTTGGTATTGTCGTCATTCAGCCACAACTCCGTGAAGCATAAGATGTTACAGTTTTTAATATCCCGTTGGTAGTTTAATCTTCCCAATAACTTGTCCATTTTATTGTCCAAAGATTGCATGTTTGCTAGCAGAACTGAGGGAAGTGGGGGCGTATTCGATCACTTCTGACTTCTCAGCAGGCAGCCTGCTCTCCGGCCTCTCTTTCTCTGCCTCCTCTTCACACAGATCACGGGGCTCGGGACCTGTTCCAGGGGGAGCCATATATCCTCCACCTCGAGCTCGTCAGAGTCGTGAAAGAAGAAAAAGGATTCAGCTAGTCCGTGGTGAGTAATCGCAGTCCTGATGTATAGAAGTTATTTTCGGTCATAAGAGATGGTAGTGGCAACATTATGTACAAAAAGAGTAAAAAAATAAGTTACAAAAAATACAGATAAACAAACAAAAAACGCAATCGGTTGGCGGCACGTAAAACGTCTGCCTTCTGCTCCGGGGGCCATCCTCCACCATAACTTCAAGCTCTTGTTTGCTGCAGATTTTTTTGCGCTTTCCTTGGTTATCCATTTTTGGTTTTGATATAGCTAGCCTGATGGCTATAATGTGTGGAAAATAAGGAAATAACCAAATCCTATCATCCTGCCACATAGGCTTATTTATTGGTTTCAAGCACGTCACTAATGTCAATGCCACATAAGAAGTTCTTAACCTCTATGGGCTAGGTGGGACTTGCGTCCCACCTACTCAACAGCCAGTGTAATCCCGTGGCGCGATATTCAAATACCTCAAAAATGCAAAAACTTCAGTTTTTCAAACATATGACTATTTTACAATATTTTAAAGACAAGACTCTCGTTAATCTAACCACACTGTCCGATTTCAAAAAGGCTTTACAACAAAAGCAAAACATTAGATTATGTCAGCAGAGTACCCAGCCAGAAATAATCAGACACCCATTTTTCAAGCTAGCATATAATGTCACATAAACCCAAACCACAGCTAAATGCAGCACTAACCTTTGATGATCTTCATCAGATGACAACCCTAGGACATTATGTTATACAATACATGCATGTTTTGTTCAATCAAGTTCATATTTATATCAAAAACCAGCTTTTTACATTAGCATGTGACTAGCATGTGACTAGCATTCCGACCGAACACTGCCGGTGAATTTACTAAATTACTCACGATAAACGTTCACAAAAAACATAACAATTATTTTAAGAATTATAGATACAGAACTCCTCTATGCACTCGATATGTCCGATTTTAAAATAGCTTTTCGGTGAAAGCACATTTTGCAATATTCTAAGTAGATAGCCCGGCATCACAGGGCTAGCTATTTAGACACCCAGCAAGTTTAGCACTCACCAAAGTCAGATTTACTATAAGAAAAATGTTATTACCTTTGCTGTTCTTCGTCAGAATGCACTCCCAGGACTTCTACTTCAATAACAAATGTTGGTTTGGTCCCAAATAATCCATTGTTATATCCAAATAGCGGCGTTTTGTTCGTGCGTTCAAGACACTATCCGAAAGGGTAAATAAGGGTGACGAGCATGGCGCATTTCGTGACAAAAAAATTCTAAATATTCCATTACCGTACTTTGAAGCATGTCAACCGCTGTTTAAAATAAATTTGTATGCCATTTTTCTCGTAAAAAAGCGATAATATTCCGACCGGGAAATCGTTTTTTATTACAAAGAGAGTGAAAGTAAAAGCATGCTATCCCCTCATGCACGAGCCTCAGTCTAATGGCCCTCTGATAGAGCACTTGCCAAACGCGCTAATGTGTTTCAGCCTGGGGATGGAATTACATCGTTCAGCTTTTTCCCGCCTTCTGAGAGCCCATGGGAGCCGTAGGAAGTGTCACGTCATGCCAGAGATCCCCTGTATTTGTTAGAGATGATCAAGGAGGGCAAGAAATGGTCAGACAGGCCACTTCCTGTAAGGAATCTTCTCAGGTTTTGGCCTGCCAAATGAGTTCTGTTATACTCACAGACACCATTCAAACAGTTTTAGAAACTTTAGGGTGTTTTCTATCCAAAGCAAATAATTATATGCATATTCTAGTTACTGGGCAGGAGTAGTAACCAGATTAAATCGGGTACGTTTTTTATCCGGCCGTGCAAATACTGCCCCCTAGCCCCAACAGGTTAACCTCTTACATCTAGACGTTCCGCTAGCGGAACACCTGCTCCAATATCCAATGATGGGCGTGGCGCGAAATACAAACTCCTCTAAAATACAAAAACTTCAATTTTTCAAACATATGACTATTTCACAGCATTTTAAAGATAAGACTCTCCTTTACCTAACCACACTGTCCGATTTCAAAAAGGCTTTACAACGAAAGCAAAACATTAGATTATGTCAGCAGAGTACCAAGCCAGAAATAATCAGACACCCATTTTTCAAGCTAGCATATAATGTCACAAAAACCCAGAAGACAGCTAAATGCAGCACTAACCTTTTATGATCTTCATCAGATGACAACCCTAGGACATTATGTTATACAATACATGCATGTTTTGTTCAATCAAGTTCATATTTATATCAAAAACCAGCTTTTTACATTAGCATGTGACGTTCAGAACTAGCATACCCCCCGCAAACTTCCGGGGAATTCGCTAACATTTTACTAAATTACTCACGATAAATGTTCACAAAAAGCATAACAATTATTTTAAGAATTATAGATACAGACCTCCTCTATGCACTCGATATGTCCGATTTTAAAATAGCTTTTTGGTGAAAGCACATTTTGCAATATTCTAAGTACATAGCCCAGGCATCACGGGCTAGCTATTTAGACACCCGGCAAGTTTAGCACTCACCAATATCAGCTTTACTATTATAAAAGTTTCATTACCTTTTGTTGTCTTCGTCAGAATGCACTCCCAGGACTGCTACTTCAATAACAAATGTTGGTTTGGTCCAAAATAATCCATCGTTATATCCGAATAGCGGCGTTTTGTTCGTGCGTTCCAGACACTATCCGAAATGGTAAAGAAGGGTCGCGCGCATGGCGCAATTCGTGACCAAAAAATTCTAAATATTCCTTTACCGTACTTCGAAGCATGTCAACCGCTGTTTAAAATCAATTTTTACGCCATTTTTCTCGTAGAAAAGCGATAATATTCTGACAGGGAATCTCCTTTTCGGCAAACAGAGGAAAAAATCACAAAGGCGGGGGCGGTCGGGTCACGCGCCTAAGCCCAGAGTCCCTTGATCGGCCACTTGAGAAAGGCGATAATGTGTTTCAGCCTGGGGCTGGGATGACGACATTCTGTTTTTTCCCGGGCTCTGAGCGCCTATGGACGACGTAGGAAGTGTCACGTTAGAGCAGAGATCCTTAGTAAAAGATAGAGATGGAAAAGAAGTTCAAGAAATGGTCAGACAGGCCACTTCCTGTAAAGGAATCTCTCAGGTTTTGACCTGCCATTTGAGTTCTGTTATACTCACAGACACCATTCAAACAGTTTTAGAAACTTTAGGGTGTTTTCTATCCATATATTCTAGTTACTGGGTAGGAGTGGTAACCAGATTAAATCGGGTATGTTTTTTATCCAGCCGTGAAAATACTGCCCCCTAGCCATAACAGGTTAAGAAAGCTATTTACAAAGTTCCTAAGTAAACTACGAATTCCTAAGAACATTTTGAGGAATTGCACTGACAAACTATCTTATGAACTTCTTATTTTTTTCCTTAAGAAACTTCTTACGTTTTTTCATGAGTAATATTTTGTGAATCCGGCCCCTGGTCCTCAGAGAGACCGGTAGGAGGCTCCATAGATGTTTAGGAGAGGAGGCTCCGTAGATGTTTTGGAGAGGAGGCCCCATAGTTGTTTGGGAAAGGAGGCCCCATAGATGTTTAGGAGAGGAGGCCCCATAGATGTTTAGGAGAGGGGCCCCATAGATGTTTAGGAGGAGACACCCCATAGAAACAAAATGGAGGCCCTGCAGTGCACTGTGAAACCAGAGTGGCCTCTGAGCCTGCTCCGCAGGGAACCTGATCCTCCACATAGCCCATAGGAGCCTGTATCATTACTGAGAGGGGAGATGGTGGTGGTGTACCACTTTAGTAGGTAGGAGAGGGGTGTATCACCTGTCAAATGACCTCTTCACTCTCCCATTGGACAAAACTTAGCAAAACTCTTTGAAACACATTATAATAACATCATTTCAACACGCACAGTTGGCCTAGCGTCGTCCAGGTTTGGCCGGGGTAGGCCGTCATTGTAAATAAGAATTTGTTCTTAACTGACTTGCCTAGTTAAATCATGGTTATACACACACACACCACACTGACCAAAAAGTTATTTTGTTGGCATTTATGTATGTCCCTGTTACCAGTAAAACATAATCAAAACCTATTTCTTTCACTTACTTGTTGTGCTGTTTCGTTGTTCATTTGTTCAGTCGTTTCATTGTCAACCAGGATTTCATCATACATGTCAAGCAGTGAAGTTTTATCTCTGTCTGTCCGTGGCCTCTCTTCCTCGGTGCGCACTGGCAATGTTTCCGCTTCCATCTTGTCCAGCTGTGTATGTAACATTTCACGTAAACCCTGTTTCTTGTCTGCATCGAAGTAACGGTCCTTGTACCTAGCATCGAGCATGAATGCCACCGAGTCGCTTGTTCACAGCCTGTGTCGGCAGTTTTGTTGAGCGGGCGTTTCAATGCCATGACAGAGGGTTTCATGTCTGCTGCAGGTGCAGTTGATGAGCTTTTTTCTCGAGTCAGTTGTTTGAATGGAGCTAGCTGGTGGGTTCATGTTTCCAAGTTTCAAACATGTTCTCAAATGCTATTGAAATGGTTGCAGCGGTATGACAACCAGCACATTCATGAGCATGCAATACTACTTTCCTCAGTACAAAATCCTTGACAATTCACTGTGCTGTCATACTCAGCATGCTCATGGGTCTGATATCGCTAGTCCAAATGTCAGTCATGAAGCTAATAGCAGTGACGCTATTACTGTGTAACTCCGGTAGGGCAACATCTGAAAAATAGCACGTTTCATAGTGTGTACCGGTGCTCGACCAATCGGCGAAAGCCAACATCACCCACGACAGAGAACGGTTGATTGTCAAGAGCAATGAATTCCATTATCTTGGCGTTAATGGATTTTACCTTTTGAATTTTCTTACTCTTTCAAATGACTGCTGGACTTGTTGACTGCTCGGTCCACACAGTAGACATTGTGGTTAGGTTAGGAGTGCTGTGCTGCATGTGTAGCGCAACATTTTAAGTGGCGTCATTACGTCATGTACCTACGTTATATAGGTATGCACGTTAGCTTTGACACCGGTTTTGCACATTGGCGTTAAACTAGACATCGGGTCGATGCCGATGTTGGCATTTTTAGCTAATATCGTCCGATTCCGACATGTTTACAGATATATCGTGCATCCCTAATTTCAACCAGTTCTTACCACTGGGCTGCATGTTGGGATTTTTTAAAAGTTATTATGGAGGGAACATCGATGGATGAAGCACAAAAACGAATTTCCTGCCTCAGTATTTTTGTTTGATCGGTTTCAGCTCAGTGGCAGTGTACTTTTCAGATAGAGATTACAAAAAGTAATCATTCCCCATGTGGCATTTCTAGTTTTAATAGAGCTCTATTAGGTGTCAAATCTTCTCCAGCATGGCTAAGCAGAGGGTGAACTGTCCCATTTAAAACAGCCCCATAACAACTGGAGAAAGTAGCAGTTTCTTCAAACAGAACCAGCCTGTGTTTACTGTTTGTCTGCAGGGGACATGAGACGTCCACTCCTGACGTGCACTACTGCCTGCCAGTCCTGCAGTGTCTCTCTCCCTCTCTGCTCCTATCCTCTCCAGATCATAGACTCCATTAACATCCCAGGCAGTTGGGGAAAACAAAGCTAACATGTGCCAACAGAAGTGTAATGTGAAGAGAAGAGACACTCCTTTTAAATGACAACCACATTTCATTGGGGAGTAGAAAAACTGAGATAGACAGTCGAAGAGGCAACTTGTTAGCTGCTGGGACATTTTCCAGCTACAAAGGTGTAACAGACTAACAAATTAAAAATACGTGATGCCAATGTGACTACAGATGTTTTGCCTTTAGTGTCGATCCTTGGCATAATCCCAAACTGAAGAAACCAAGGAAAATGCACTAGATGAAAGTCCAGGTTTTCCAAGAACACTAGCTGGCTTATTAAATCCACTTTGATCCTCCTGTCTTTGATATTCGTAGTCTCATAAAGAATTCACTTTCAGCGGTAAATATAGGTAGTTCAGTGAGCTGAGATGACATACACCCCTCATTCCTTCACAGTCTGTTTAAATTTTCCAAAACAATCAGAGAAAATATGGGGAGAATAAAAAACACATTAAAACAGTATTTGGTTGTGAACCCTCAGTCCTCCTGTTTTTCAGAACAGGCAGGGTTTAATTTTGGGGCACTGCGCTACACAGTTTCACCATTTCATTATGAAACACTATGGCTCTTCAAACTTCTAGCTAGAGCACAATGGAAGTGTCTCTTAGTGTGTAATGTTGGCTCTTGGGATCAGAAGGGTACAGGTCTTATAGTTGAAGGAATGGAAATGTCAGGAAGTGTCACTATACAACAGTCTACTTTTTCATTATGAGGTAGCGACACAGCTACCATGTGACAGAACATTAGACAAGTGACATTAGTCACAGGCCAGAGCCACATCCATTAGATAGGAGTTGCTGGTTGTGACAGTTATATGTGACCTGGTGTAGCTACAGGATACAACCCCTCTGTTGTAAACACAGACACATAGTTCATCTCATCTCTCCTCCTTTTACCCCTCGCCCAGTTCTCTCTGTCCTCTGGGCATGGATGAATAACCTCTCCCCTCATCCCCTCATCTCTGTGTTTGTAATTGTCCTCTGTTTCTGGGGTTAAAATAATGAGCAGCATCAATCAGACTATGGAGGAGGGAGGGAGATAGGGGTAGCGTGACCTGGCAGGGCCACCCTGTAGAGCCGGCTTGCCGGAGGCCAGTGTATGTGTGTGTGTGTGTGTGTGTGTGTGTGTGTGTGTGTGTGTGTGTGTGTGTGTGTGTGTGTGTGTGTGTGTGTGTGTGTGTGTGTGTGTGTGTGTGTGTGTGTGTGTGTGTGTGTGTGTGTGTGTGTGTGGTGTGTGTGCGTGTGTGTGCGGAGTGTTTGTGTGTGTGTGCGTTTGTGTGTGTATGTGTGTCCTGTTTGTTTGGCCTGCCCGGAAGGTGACATGGTGCCTCGGTGATGGGGAGGTCACTGCCACGTCTGACCTGACCTCTTACACTGCCGCCTGCTTCATGACACTGTGTGGGGAAACATGATGGGTCACACACACACACACACACACACACGCATACATACACACACACACACACACTTAAAATAAACACACACACACAGATGTTCTTTCTCTTCTTCTCTTCTCTCTCTTCCTTCCTCTCTCTCAATCTACCTATTTCTCTCTCTCAATCTACCTATTTCTCTCTCTCAATCTACCTATTTCTCTCTCTCAATCTACCTATTTCTCTCTCAATCTACCTATTTCTCTCTCTCTCTCTCTCTCTCTCTCTCTCTCTCTCTCTCTCTCTCAATCTACCTATTTCTCTCTCTCTCTCTCTCTCTCTCTCTCTCTCTCTCTCTCATTGATACAGGCACACATCCTCTATCAAATGACTGTAGCCCTTGCCTCATCTCTCAGATAATATACTATCCTAGATATGGGAGGTAGCTTGGAGTCTAACACTGTAGACACATCCTCATGTTTAGAAGAGTTTTGTCTGAGAACAACAGAAACAACAAACAGTCCTCCCATAACAAAGACATGAGTTTCTCTCCACAGTTGAAGTGAAAGTCTCATAAATTGGACCTATAATCTCCTTTGGTAGAGAAGCTGGGAGTTACAAATCCCTCTGTCCTCATTAAAAAGTACAAGCCTACTTTTGAACACTGAGTTACAACATTGATTAGAAAGCCTATCGCCTGGTGTGCTTTCCATTTCTTTCATTGTTCTTTTCTGGGCTGAAATAAGACAGACATTTTCACTGTGCATTCCAATTACAGCAGGGCAGATGAAGAAAGGTGTGGTATTAACTAGAGAAACCTTGCTAACACAAAGAGAATTCCTAACTTAACAAGATGTCATTTTTCATTGATAACTCCCCATCAACATGTCTGCTGCTTTTTCCTTTCTGGATAATTATGAGGACTGCATTTGAATATATATATATATATATATATATATATATATATATATATATATATATATATACACACACAGACTTCAGGAGTAGTTGGATACAGTAGGCTTATGAAATTCTATATTTAATATTTCAGATAATTTTTCAGTTGAAGCCATACAAATTTGTGATGGGTTTTAAGATAATTTTCAGTGTATTGCTGATATAAAAGTACACCCAGATTCATTATGTGACTTACCACTACCACAATGTAACATTCTTTATGGGATAATGACAAACTATAGTACTCGTAGCTAGACCTTAGTAGCTCAGACCAACATAATAAAAGGCATTTTGATTGCATTTATAGAATAACATAAGTATAGCTGTGTACTTCTATAGAATACCGTTAAGTGTGACTTGAACTAAATTGACCATCCCACCCTTTACGACCACATAATAAGTGGTGGTCTGTTGTGTCATGGTCCTTTAACTGTGGCAGTGTGGGGAATTCAAACTCCTAATAGGCATCAAGGGACCATCGAGGCAGAGATCCAGATTATTAGTACCGAGGTTGTTAGCATAGTTAGCTTTGTTGGACACTTCTGTACTGTAGATTTGAGGCACATGGAGCTCCACTACTGTCCATTTGCTCTGTGTCTCATCCCCGACCTGCTCAGTGAGAGCATTAAAGGATAAGTGTCCCCATTGAAGCTACCTAAAAGGTCTCGCATCATAATTACCATTACCCTTGCCTGTATGCTAATTAACATCAGGCATTTTTCTCCTCAAATGAGTTTCCCAAGTAATGTCTTCTAGGAATGGAGACTCTTCAGTAGAAAGGAGGGGATGCAGGGAGAAAACACAGACACCACGCTATTATCACACTGCAGGCCAGGTAAAGTCTTGTTAATAATCGCTGTTTTTCATCTCTCTTTTCTTCTTCTTCTTCTTCTTCTTCATTCTTCTTCATTCAAAGGGAGAGTAGCTCATGAACAATTCAGCCATGCCTTCCTGATGATGTTTCACATGGCTCTGTGGGAAGTCTTTTATGCATCAATGAGGCCAATTGACTGTTTAAGTGTGAACGCACTGAGTGTCGCCAGCTCTGCTCAGCCCTGCTGCTCTGCTCTGTTCAGTATATCTCTATCTCTCTGCTGTACTGTACTGCTGCCCTGCTCTGGTCAGTATATCTCTATCTCTCTGCTGTACTGTACTGCTGCCCTGCTCTGTTCAGTATATCTCTATCTCTCTGCTGTACTGTACTGCTGCCCTGCTCTGTTCAGTATATCTCTATCTCTCTGCTGTACTGTACTGCTGCCCTGCTCTGTTCAGTATATCTCTATCTCTCTGCTGTACTGTACTGCTGCCCTGCTCTGGTCAGTATATCTCTATCTCTCTGCTGTACTGTACTGCTGCCCTGCTCTGTTCAGTATATCTCTATCTCTCTGCTGTACTGTACTGCTGCCCTGCTCTGTTCAGTATATCTCTATCTCTCTGCTGTACTGTACTGCTGCCCTGCTCTGTTCAGTATATCTATATCTCTCTGCTGTACTGTACTGCTGCTCTGCTCTGTTCAGTATATCTATGTCTCTGTGTGCTATACGGCCTGCTGAATTACTCTGTTTACAGTAGCTCTATGTCTATCTCTATCTGTACTGTACTGCTGGACAGATGAAGGATTTACACCCCTTGACACAAGATGGCACTCCAGCCTCGCTGACCTCCTGGGGATAATGCCCCCCACCTCACACACCCCTCCTTCCCTTACCCGGCTGGGACTGACGTGGCTGGGTCTGGGGCAGCCGTACACAGCTGGCAGCATTAGAAGCCTAACCCCTGATGGTAATGTGGCTCCACGGCGCAGGGTGGGCACACTGAGCTGGGCAGACTGGGCAGAAGCGGGCAATTCCAGGGTAGGATTAGTGGACAGCCTGGCCAGGGCAGACCACCGGAGGATCCCACTGTTCCAAGCATGGGCTGGCCAACCGGGTACTCCCTCACAGATGCCAATCCCTGCCATGCTTGTTGTTCACAAGCCCATACATAGTCGTGTTGTCTGAATGTGGCACAAGCTAATGGAGACTTTTGACCTGGTGGATAATAACACAATTAATGTGACTGTGTGGTTGGGCAGTATTGTTATGGAAAATATTTGTGATAATCTTTGATGACGATCCTTTGTCGCTACATTAATAGTCTTAGTTTCTCAAATGATTGCCTCACCTGGTTCACCAACTACTTCTCTGATAGAGTTCAATGTGTCAAATCGGATGTCCTGTTGTCCAGGCCTCTGGTAGTCTCTATGGGGGTGCCACAGGGTTCAATTCTTGGGCCAACTCTTTTCTCTGTATACATCAATGATGTCGCTCTTGCTGCTGGTGAGTCTCTGATCCACTTCTACGCAGACGACACCATTCTGTATACTTCTGGCCCTTCTTTCGACACTGTGTTATCCTCTCTTGGGGAGGTGGGACGCTAGCGTCCCACCCACGGTTCACACTATTCAACAGCCAGTGAAAAATCAGAGCGCCAAATTCAAAACCACAAAATGTCATAATTCAAAGTTCTCAAACAAATGACTAATTTACACCATTTTAAAGATACACGTCTCCTTAATGTAACCACATTGTCCGATTTCAAAAAGGCTTTACGGCGAAAGCATAAAGTTAGATTATGTTAGGACAGTTCCAACACAAGAAAAACCGCACAGCAATTTTCCTAGCAAGGACAGGCGTCACAAAAACCAGAAAACCAGCTAAAATTATGCACTAACCTTTGACGATCTTCATCAGATGACACTCCTAGGACATCATGTTACACAATACATGCATTTTTTGTTCGATCTAGTTGATATTTATATCCAAAAACAGCATTTTACATTGGCGCGTGATGTTCAGAAAATATTTTGCCTCCAATACTGCCGGTGAATCAGCACTACAATTTACAAAAATACTCATCATAAACGTTGATAAAATATGAAACTGTTATTCAAAGAATTATAGATGAACATCTCCTTTATGCAACCGCTGTGACAGATTTCAAAAAAGCTTCACGGGGAAAGCACACTTTGCAATAATCTAAGTACTGCGCTCAGAAAAAGACATCAAGCAATACAGATACCCACCATTTTGGAGTCATCTAAAATCATAAATAGCATTAGAAATATTCACTTACCTTTGATAATCTTCATCAGAAGGCACTTACAGGAATCCCAGGTCCACAATAAACGTTGTTTTGTTCGATAAAGTCCATAATTTATGTCCAAATACCATCTTGTTGTTTGCGCGTTCAGTAAGCTACTCCAAGTGTAGGAAGCACGGCCAAAATGTCACGACGATAAGTCAAAAAAAGTTATATTTACGTTCGTTCAAACATGTCAAACGTTGTATAGCGTCAATCTTTAGGCCTTTTTAACTTAGAACTTCAATAATATTCCAACCGGATGATTCCAATGTCTTGAAAAATGTTTTGGAACACAGCTACCCCTCACGTGAATGCGTACCAATGAACTCATGCGCTTTCCTGAGTCAACAACTTCCAACTTCCTTTGTTGGCCTCTGTTCAACATAGACTTTCGAAAGACTGATGACATCTAGTGGAAGCCTTAGGAAGTGCAAAATGAACCCTAAGTCACTGTGTGTTAGATAGGCAATGACTTGAAAAGACTACAAGAACCCGATTTTCCACTTCCTGGTTGGATTTTTCTCTGGTTTTTGCCTGTCATATGAGTTCTGTTATACTCACAGACATCATTCAAACAGTTTTAGAAACTTCAGAGTGTTTTCTATCCAAATCTACTAATAATATGCATATTCTCGTTCCTGGGCCAGAGTAGTAGGCCGATTAATTTGGGTACGTTTTTCATCCGGCCGTGAAAATACTGCGGTTAACAACCCTCCAGACGAGCTTGAATGCCATACAACTCTCCTTCCGTGGCCTCCAACTGCTCTTAAATACAAGTAAAACTAAATCCATGCTCTTCAACCGATCGCTGCCCGCACCTGCCCGCCCATCCAGCATCCCTACTCTGGACGGTTCTTACTTAGAATATGTGGACAACTACAAATACCTAGGTGTCTGGTTAGACTGTAAGCTCTCCTCCCAGACTCACATCAAACATCTCCAATCCAAAGTTAAATCTAGAATTGGATTCCTATTTCGCAACAAAGTATCCTTCACTCATGCTGCCAAACATACCCTCGTAAAACTGACCATCCTACCGATCCTCGACTTTGGCGATGTCATTTACAAAATAGCCTCCAATACCCTACTCAATAAACTGGATGCAGTCTATCACAGTGTCACCTGTTTTTTCACCAAAGCCCCATATACTACCCACCACTGCGACCTGTATGCTTTCGTTGGCTGGCCCTCGCTTCATAGTCGTCGCCAAACCCACTGGCTCCAGGTAATCTACAAGACCCTACTAGGTAAAGTTCCCCCTTATCTCAGCTCGCTGGTCACCATAGCAGCACCCACCTGTAGCATGCGCTCCAGCAGGTATATCTCTCTGGTCACCCCCAAAGCCAATTCCTCCTTTGGCCGTCTCTCCTTCCAGTTCTCTGCTGCCAATGACTGTGACGAACTACAAAAATCTCTGAAACTGGAAACACTTATCTCCCTCACTAGCTTTAAGCACCAGCTGTCAGAGCAGCTCACAGATCACTGCACCTGTACATAGCCCATCTATAATTTAGCCCAAACAACTACCTCTTCCCCTACTGTATTTATTTATTTATTTTGCCCCTTTGCACCCCATTATTTCTATTTCTACTTTGCACTTTCTTCCACTACAAATCTACCATTCCAGTGTTTTACTTGCTATATTGTATTTACTTTGCCACCATGGCCTTTTTTTGCCTTTACCTCCCTTATCTCACCTCATTTGCTCACATTTTATATAGACTTATTTTTCTACTGTATTATTGACTGTATGTTTGTTTTACTCCATGTGTAACTCTGTGTTGTTGTATGTGTCGAACTGCTTTGCTTTATCTTGGCCAGGTTGCAATTGTAAATGAGAACTTGTTCTCAACTTGCCTACCTGGTTAAATAAAGGTGAAATAAAAATAAATGTAAAAAAAACATTCTCTTTGGGAAAAAACATACCGCTAGCTGACATCCTTCTCTCCTGTAAAATTTCTTCAGTCTGGGGTTGTCAAGGAGAAGCCTTGGCCTCTACCAGCGCACCACAATTTCCCAGTCCAAGTGAACCAGTGCCCTTTGGCCCAGAACTACATTATCCAGCCTCTATCACCATCTCCTCAATTTCTCTCTCTGCCAGCCATCCCTCTTTATTCCTCTCCTCCTCTCTTTTGGTTTTCTGCCCAGTCTTACTCCTCCAGAGGGACGTCACCAGCTGCTGAAGCAACATGGCCGATGCTGACCTGAGGCCAGCAGCCTTTCTGCCTGCCGGTCGGGTTCCCACACTACCTCCAAACCTCTGTTTATGAAGACGAACGATCAGGGGCTTATATTTATAACCACACCACCATGACCACTGTTCAGTCCTGCAGCATCGGGGTAATCACCACTGTTGCTTTGAGGCTGAGTGGAGTGGAGCAGACCTTATCCAGATGGGCCTCAGCCAACTTGGCCCCACAGAGCTGCTGGGCTGAAATCATAGATGAGGCTGCCACAGAGTGCCAATGCTCGGCTCGTTGGACAGACTGACTGGCAAACAAGTTATTCTGACAGGAGAGAGAGAGAAAAGGGAGAGAGAGAAAGTGATGTTAATGTTTCAGCTTAATTATATAAAAGGTCAGATTGCTTTGTTCAATAATTTATTTTGTACAGTGATTTGTTACTACTGGGCTTTCCATTTCAGGACAAATAATGGGGTTTTGTAGAGCTAGATATCGTGACAGGGTATTGGGCAGAATCCATAATTGATGATACCAGAAACTGATTCAGTTCAGGGATTGCCGAAATTGGGCATTCTTATAAGGGATAATAAGGCTTAGCTTGTGCCTTAATTTACAGACTTAAAGGGAAGCATTTGTATTCCTCTAAATACTTAACCAACTTAAATGTGACTTAATAACCTGTTGAGGACAGATGTTCCGCCTGCGGAACCACTAGCCAACAGCCAATGGCATCGCACGGCGCGAACTACAAAACCAACTAAAATACCACAAATACATTTTCTCAAACAATCAACTATATTACACCATTTTAAAGATAAGACTCTCGTTAATCTAACCACATTGTCCGATTTCAAAAAGGCTTTACAGCGAAAGCAAAACATTAGATTATGTTAGGAGAGTTCATAGACACAAATAATCACACAGCCATTTTCCAAGCAAGCATATATGTCACATAAACCCAAACCACAGCTAAATGCAGCACTAACCTTTGATGATCTTCATCAGATGACACTCCTAGGACATTATGTTATACAATACATGCATGTTTTGTTCAATCAAGTTCATATTTATATCAAAAAACAGCTTTTTACATTAGCATGTGATGTTCAGAACTAGCATACCCACCGAAGAATTCTGGTGAATTTACTAAATTACTCATGATAAACATTCACAAAATACATAACAATTATAATTATAATAATTATAGATACAGAACTCCTTTATGCAATCGCTATGTCCGATTTTAAAAATAGCTTTTCGGCGAAAGCACATTTTGCAATATTCTGAGTACATAGCTCGGCCATCACATGCTAGCTAATTTGACACCCACCAAGTTTGGGGCTCACTAAACTCAGAATTACTATTAGAAAAATTGGATTACCTTTGCTGTTCTTCGTCAGAATGCACTCCCAGGACTTCTACTTCAACAACAAATGTTGTTTTGGTTCCAAATAATCCATAGTTATATCCAAATACCGCTGTTTTGTTCGTGCGTTCAGGTCACTATCCGAAGGGTGACGCGCGAGCGCATTTCGTGACAAAAAAATTCAAAATATTCCATTACCGTACTTAGAAGCATGTCAAACGCTGTTTAAAATCAATTTTTACGCTATTTTTCTCGTAAAATAGCGATAATTTTCCAACCGGGCAACGTTGTATTCATTCAAAGGCTGAAAGAAAAATATGGAGTAGTCTCGTGACTGCACATCTCCAGTCTCACTGTCCCCAGGCTGATTACTTACAAATTCTGCTGCTGTTCTTTGCCCAGAGACAGCAGACACCCCATTCCACTTTCTGGCGGCTTTAGAGAGCCAATGGAAGCCTTAGAAAATGTTACGTTACAGTACAGATGCTGTATTTTTGATAGAGATGCAACAGAAGGACAACAAATTGTCAGACAGGGCACTTCCTGTATGGAATTCTGTTATACTCACAGACACCATTCAAACAGTTTTAGAAACTTTAGAGTGTTTCTATCCAAATCTACTAATAATATGCATATTCTAGTTTCTGGGCCAGAGTAGTAACCTGTTTAATTTGGGTACGTTTTTCATCCGGCCGTGAAAATACTGCCCTCCACACCCCAACAGGTTAAATTCTTTGTTTACTTGATATGTCTCCAAAGTCTCTTCATTTGAACTGACGGAACTGTTCTTATCAAATCAAATCAAATCAAATGTTACACCCATTTTTCAAGTTAGCATACAATGTCAGATAAACCCAAACCACATTTTGCAATATTCTGAGTAGATAGCTCGCCATCACGGGCTAGCTATTTTGACACCCACCAAGTTGGGCACTCACCAAACTCAGATTTACTATAAGAAAAATTGGATTACCTTTGCTGTTCTTCGTCAGAATGCACTCCCAGGACTTTTACTTCAATAACAAATGTTGGTTTGGTTCAAAATAATCCATAGTTATGTTCAAATATCCTCTGTTTTGTTCGTGCGTTCAAGACACTATCCGAAGGGTAACGAAGGGTGACGCGCCCGGCGCGTATCGTGACAAAAAAAATCTAAATATTCCATAACCGTACTTCCAAGCATGTCAACCGCTGTTTAAAATCAATTTTTATGTGATTTTTCTCATAAAAAAGCGAGTATATTCCGACCGGGAAACCCTGTTTTCGTTCAAAGACTGAAAATCTAAAATGGACTCTTCACGTGCATGCGCACACCCGTCTCATTGTTCTCAGATCGACCACTTACCAAATGCGCTACTGTTTTTCAGCCATGGGCTGCAAAGTCATCATTCAACGTTCTGCCGCCTTCTGAGAGCCTATGGGAGCCTCACAAAGTGTCACGTTACAGCAGAGATCCTCAGTTTTCAATAAAGAGAGTGTAGAAGGCCAAGAAATTGTCAGACAGGGCACTTCCTGCATGGAATCTTCTCAGGTTTTGGCCTGCCATATGAGTTCTGTTATACTCACAGACACCATTCAAACAGTTTTAGAAACTTTAGAGTGTTTCTATCCAAATCTACTAATAATATGCATATTCTAGTTTCTGGGCCAGAGTAGTAACCTGTTTAATTTGGGTACGTTTTTCATCCGGCCGTGAAAATACTGCCCTCCACACCCCAACAGGTTAAATTCTTTGTTTACTTGATATGTCTCCAATGTCTCTTCATTTGAACTGACGGAACTGTTCTTATCAAATCAAATCAAATCAAATGTTATTTGTCATGTGCGCCGAATACAACCTTACAGTGAAATGCTTACTTACAAGCCCTTAAACAGGTCAACATTCACGAGACCGCGGGGCCAGACAGATTACCAGGACGTGTACTCCGAGCATGCATTGACCAATTAGCAAGTGTCTTCAATTACATTTTCAACCTCTCCCTGTCTGAGTCTGTAATACCAACATGTTTCAAGCAGACCACCATAGTGCCTATGCCCAAGAACACTAAGGTAACCTGCGTTAACCTCTCTAGGGTATGTGGGATGAAATCGTCTCACCTACTCAACAGCCAGTGGAATCCTGTGGCGCGATATTCAAATACCTTAGAAATGCTATTACTTCAATTTCTCAAACATATGACTATTTTACACCATTTTAAAGACAAGACTCTCATTAATCTAACCACACTGTCCGATTTCAAAAAGGCTTTACAACGAAAACAAAACATTATATTATGTCAGCAGAGTACCCAGCCAGAAAGAATCAGACACCCATTTTTCAAGTTAGCATACAATGTCAGATAAACCCAAACCACATTTTGCAATATTCTGAGTAGATAGCTCGCCATCACGGGCTAGCTATTTTGACACCCACCAAGTTGGGCACTCACCAAACTCAGATTTACTATAAGAAAAATTGGATTACCTTTGCTGTTCTTCGTCAGAATGCACTCCCAGGACTTTTACTTCAATAACAAATGTTGGTTTGGTTCAAAATAATCCATAGTTATGTTCAAATATCCTCTGTTTTGTTCGTGCGTTCAGGACACTATCCGAAGGGTAACGAAGGGTGACGCGCCCGGCGCGTATCGTGACAAAAAAAATCTAAATATTCCATAACCGTACTTCCAAGCATGTCAACCGCTGTTTAAAATCAATTTTTATGTGATTTTTCTCGTAAAAAAGCGAGTATATTCCGACCGGGAAACCCTGTTTTCGTTCAAAGACTGAAAATCTAAAATGGACTCTTCACGTGCATGCGCACACCCGTCTCATTGTTCTCATATCGACCACTTACCAAATGCGCTACTGTTTTTCAGCCATGGGCTGCAAAGTCATCATTCAACGTTCTGCCGCCTTCTGAGAGCCTATGGGAGCCTCACAAAGTGTCACGTTACAGCAGAGATCCTCAGTTTTCAATAAAGAGAGTGTAGAAGGCCAAGAAATTGTCAGACAGGGCACTTCCTGTATGGAATCTTCTCAGGTTTTGGCCTGCCATATGAGTTCTGTTATACTCACAGACACCATTCAAACAGTTTTAGAAACTTTAGGGTGTTTTCTATCCAAATCAAACAATTATATGCATATTCTAGTTTCTGGGCAGTAGTAATAACCAGATTAAATCGGGTACGTTTTTTATCCGGCCGTGCAAATACTGCCCCCTACCCTAGGGAGGTTAATGAATACCGACCCGTAGCACTCACGTCTGTATCCATGAAGTGCTTTGAAAGGCTGGTCATGGCTCACATCAACACTATTATCCCAGAAACCCTAGACCGACTCCAATTTGCATACCGCACCAATAGATTTACAGATGATGCAATCTCGATTGCACTCCACACTGCCCTTTCCCACCTGGACAAAAGGAACACCTATGTGAGAATGCTATTCATTGACTACAGCTCAGTGTTCAACACCATAGTGCCCTCAAAGCTCATCACTAAGCTAAGGACCCTGGGACTAAACACCTCCCTCTGCAACTGGATCCTGGACTTATTGACGGGCCTTGCCTAGGTGGTAAGGGTAGGTACTAACACATCCGCCATGCTGATCCTCAACACGGGGGCCCCTCACTGTCTGGTATGGATTCTAAACAGCTTCTACCCCAAGCCATAAGACTCCTGAACAGCTAATGAAATGGCTATCCGGAATATTTGCCCCCCTGTTTCATCTGATCACGTTTTTATAGACCGAGTCACTGGTGCTTCCTGCTCTTATATCAGTCAAGCGCTGTTCTCAAGCTCTTATCCTTTATTTTTCTGATGTTTTCTCTTTCTACCCCATCTTTCTTGCTCTTTCTTTTCTTTTCCCATCCTGACCCCGTAAAAACATGTCATTGTGGTGCTGGTGGTAGTGGCTCGGGGGAGATGCGTGGACTGTGGACTATTCCCAACACGCCACGACAACCTGACAACGCTGTTCTCCACAATCCCACTGGTGTTCCAGACACGTTAGATGTTGCAGAAGATCAGCAACACCTCTATAAAACCCTGTTTATTGTTTGTGGATGTTGGAACCAACCAAACAGTGCAGGCTACAGCAAAGTACACTTCACGGTGCCAGTTTAAACTTATCCCACACTGACATGTTGATTTGGGTTTTTTAGGTCGCCTTTCTAGGTTTTTCCGCGGACGGAGGTGTTCCTTGAAAATATGCATGGGGTAGAATTAATGTGGGCTTAGCTGGTACTACAGAGCCACAATTTAGTGAATTTAGGCAAAGGAAGCATCCAGACCGGGCATGTCACCCAAGCAGCTGTGGATGGCTAGTGCTAGCTTCTAGCTAGTTAGCAGGCTCGGAGTTGGAGCCCTGGCCGGTAGTACATGCTGGTTTTGGCTGGCCGTGTTGAACTCCATGGCCATTGGGAACGAGGGTGAGACTGGAAGAGAGAGAGAGGGTTCCCTGCTGTGATTATAAAGTCACCAGTGATCTCACCAGTATTATCAATATTTAACCTTCCAGTCATTCAGAATGGGATGTTGGCTCTATTGCTGGACCGGAGCGTAAAAGTATTTTAAAGAGTTAAAGAGTTCCTGTTTGAAGACGATTCAGTGGAGGATTAGTTTGATGGGCTGAAACAGATAGAGTTAAACCAACAGGCCTCAGTAAAAAAAGCCAGACCATATTTCTAACTTTATGGATGTTGTCTGAAAGACAAATAGATGTTTGACATGTGTCCATCTGACAGGTGGCACCTCCATGGTCTGGTCTGGATGGATAACCCTGGGTCTTGTTAACCTGTCTGGGCTAGGGGGCAGTATTTTCACGGCCGGATGAAAAACGTACCCAAATTAAACAGGTTACTACTCTGGCCCAGAACCTACAATATGCATATTAGTAGTAGATTTGGATAGAAAACACTCTGAAGTTTCTAAAACTGTTTGAATGGTGTCTGTGAGTATAACAGAACTCATATGGCAGGCAGAAACCTGAGAAAAAGTCAACCAGGAAGTGGAGGATCTGAGAATTGTAGTTCTTCTTTCTAGTCCCTTTCAAAACTACAGTATTCGTGGGGTTATGTTGCACTTCCTAAGGCTTCCATTGGCTGTCAAAAGCCTTCAGAAAGTGGTTTGAGCATTCTCCTGTAACTGGGCAGATAATAGGAGCTCTGTTTCTGAGTGGACTGCCTGGCAACAAAGGGATTGGATATGCGCAGTCACACGAGCACGCTGTTCCTTCTTTTTCTCCTTGAATGAATACGCTATTGTCCGGTTGGAATATTATCGCAATTTTACGTAAAAAATACCATAAAGATTGATTTTAAACAGTGTTTGACATGCTTCTAAGTACGGTAATGGAACATTTTGACTTTTCGTCTCTGGTTCCGCGCTCGCGCGTTATGCCTTTGGATAAGTGACCTGTACGCGCGAAAAAAACGGAGGTATTTGGACATAACTATGGATTATTTTGAACAAAAACAACATTTCTTGTGGAAGTAGCCGTCCTGGGAGTGCATTCTGACGAAGATCAGCAAAGGGAAGAGAATATTTCTAATACTAATTCTGAGTTTAGGTTGCCCCGAACTTGGCGGGTGTCTGTATAGCTCATCGTGATGGCTGAGCTATGTACTCAGAATATTGAAAAATGTGCTTTCTCCGTAAAGCTATTTTAAAATCTGACACAGCGGTTGCATCCAGGAGTAGTCTATCTATAATTCTTTAAATAATTGTAATATATTTTGTCAACGTTTATGATGAATATTTTTGTAAATTGATGTGCACATTCACCGGACGTTTTGGTGGGAATACATTTTCTGAACATCACGCGCCAATGTAAAATGATGTTTTTGGATATAAATATGAAATTTATCAAACAAAACATACATGTATTGTGTAACATAATGTCCTAGGAGTGTCATCTGATGAAGATCGTCAAAGGTTAGTGCTTCATTTAGCTGTGTTTTGGGTTTTATTGACACATGTCCTTGCTTGGAAAGTGGCTGTGTGATTATTTTTGTCTATGTACTCTCCTAACATAATCTAATGTTTTGCTTTCACTGTAAAGCCTTTTGGAAATCGGACAATGTGGTTACATCAAGGAGAAGTGTATCTTTAAAATGGTGTAAAATAGTTGTATGTTTGAGAAAGTTGAAGTATGACATTTTGTTGTTTTTGAATTTGCCGCACTGATATTTCACTGGCTGTGTCCCGCAGGTGGGACGCTAGCGTCCCACGTAGCCCATAGAAATTAAGTTACATTTAAGTTGGTTAAGTATTAAGAGGAATACAAATGCTTGCCTTTAAGTCTGTAAATTAAGGCACAAGCTAAGCCTTATTATCCCTTATAAGAATGCCCAATTTCGGCAATCCCTGAACTGAATCAGTTTCTGGTATCATCAATTATGGATTCTGCCCAATACCCTGTCACGATATCTAGCTCTACAAAACCCCATTATTTGTCCTGAAATGGAAAGCCCAGTAGAAACAAATCACTGTACAAAAGAAATGATTGAACAAAGCAATCTGACCTTTTATATAATTAAGCTGAAACATTAACATCACTTTCTCGCTCTCCCTTTTCTCTCTCTCCCCTGTCAGAATAACTGGTTTGCCAGTCAGTCCGTCCAACGAGCCGAGCATTGGCACTCTGTCGCTAGCGTCCCACCTAGCCCATAGAAGTTAAGCATTATGGTTCTATTTCCATACCTTCTCTATCCATCTCGTGTGTGTGTGTGTGTGTGTGTGTTTATGTGTCTGTGTGTTATAATAGGCCATGAGAAGAAAAACACTTGTGTTCAGTATTCAGGGAATGCTATGTGATGTCTGAGAGGCTTTGGCAGGTCATTGGCAAGGCCTACAGGTATAAGTGGTAGTGATGCTGATGGAATGCCTGTCTGCGAGATTCTCTCTCTCTCTCTCTCTCTCTCTCTCTCTCTCTCTCTCTCTCCGCTCTCTCTCTCTCGCTCTCTCTCTCTCTCTCTCTCTCTCTCTCTCTCTCTCTCTCTGTGTGTGTGCGGGTGGGTGGGTATGTGTGTTTCAATGGGCTTCTCTGTCTTATCTATGTCTGTCTGGGTCAGTTTTTTTAGTATGCCATGTATCCTGTAGCCCTGTACTCATTAACCCTGTCTGTGGAGCCAGCCTGCAGTTCATACAGGGCCTCTATAGCAGGCTCTCCAGCCTGCAGCCGCTGCTCTGGGATCAGTGTGTTGGAAAGAGAATGAGATCAGGTTACGCCAGGGATAATCCCCCCAAAGCCCTTTTGTTCTGGCCTAAAGCGCTGGATATTACCCTATCCATGAGTGATTTTAATTGGTTGTCTCATATGACACACGCTCCCGCCCACTGTTAATTCTGCCCTGTAATTGGCTGAGAGCCTTCTGTGTCTGAGAGTGGCATATTATGTTCAGATGACAATAATGGTTTAGGTGGCGTGGTGGTCAGCGGTTGGATGGTCAGTGTGTGGAGGTGACCAGTACCCTGACTCACTACACTGTCTCTGTCTGTCTGACTGTGTGGCTTCGGGGCTGTTTTCGTCACTGTGGAGGACGGGAGGGAGGTTATTTCATTGTCTCAGACACGGGTTGTCTGTCTGTCCAGCTCCCTTATTGAAGGCTTGCCTCCCCAGATGACAGTAGATCCCTGGGTTACCATTGTAATCATGGGGTCTTCGATTACCACGGATGGCTGTAATGCTATCTCCTGCTAGCTCCATTCACCAGGCCTGGCCAGCACCTGGGACCCTGCCTGCCTCCCTGCCTGCCTGGTGGGCTTGTTGGCTGGCCTCACTGATTCTGCTGCCTGGATGCCTGGCTGCCTGGCACCTCCAACACTCACAGAGCTTTACCGTGGTTGATTCAGTGTCTTTCTGTAGATGGCACATTCAAATGTTGGTAGTCTAAGATATCCCAGTCCACTGGCTGGACCAGTGGCACTTTTCTTTTCCAAAGGCCTCAGGGATGTTACAATATAGTATAGAGCACTTCAGACAGTATGTCTGCGCTCCATGGCTGCATAGCATACAGAAAACAACACAATGCTGTAATCGGTCAATCATCTGATACCTCCCCTCTCATTTCATAGCAGTTCTAAGTTCTCTCTAACATTGATACCTGACCAGACAGACGGTGGCTCACCCCAGGCTCATCCTCCCAGCCCCTCTCAACCCCATCGCAGGCATCTGGTTCAGGGTGTGTGTGTGGGGTATGAGCATCAGTTTCTCCTCTTATCTCCTTTAGATAGATGGATGATTTATTTGGGTGAGGCCCAGGCCGTGCCTCAGACAGTGTTTCACTAACAGGCTGGATTGTGTTGAAGCTCTAACACGGGTGCTTGTGTAGGGAACTTGACATTGGGATCAGCACAATGCTTGTCCTTATGAGGTCCTGAGACATGGCATGTCTGGCATTTAACCCACTCATCTCCCTGCTGACAGTTTCTTTCTTTCTTTCTTTCTTTCTTTCTTTCTTTCTTTCTTTCTTTCTTTCTTTCTTTCTTTCTTTCTTTCTTTCTTTCTTTCTTTCTTTCTTTCTTTCTTTCTTTCTTTCTTTCTTTCTTTCTTTCTTTCTTTCTTTGTCACTCTCTCTCTGTCTCTCTCTATCTCTCTGTCTCTGTCTCTCTCTCTCTGTCTCTCTCTCTCTTCCCTCCCTCTTTCTTTCCCTTTTCCCCTTTCTCCCCTCTCTCCCCTCTCTCTCTCTGTCTCTCTCTGTCTCTCTCTTCCCTCCCTCTTTCTTACCCGTTTTCCCCTTTCTCCCCTCTCTCCCCTCTCTCTCTCTCTGTCCCTTGCATTGTCTGCATAATGTTTGTTTCTTTACTCCACCGTCTCTCATTCCCAGAAATCTCCACCTGTCATTGCACTCACCTCATTTGCACTCACTGTATATAGATGTTTCTTTTTTCTACTGTATTATTGACTGTATGTTTGTTTATTCCATGTGTAACTCTGTGTTGTTTTATGTGTCGAACTGCTGTGCTTTATCTGTCACGCCCTGACCATAGAGAGCCCTCGGGGTTCTCTATGGTGTAATAGGTCAGAGCGTGACTAGGGGGGTTTTCTAGTTATTATAGTTCTATGTTGGTGTGTGAGTATGGTTCCCAATTGGAGGCAGCTGAATATCGTTGCCTCTAATTGGGGATCATACTTAGTGTGTCCCTTTTCCCACCTGCATGGTGGGATATTGTTTGTATGAGTGCCTATGTGCGCCACGTATTGCACGTTCGTTAATTCTTTGTGGTTTTGGAGTTTCACTGTAATAAATATGTGGAACTCTACTCACGCTGCGCCTTGGTCCGATTATTTAGATAACGATCGTGCCATTATCTTGACCAGGTCGCAGTTGTAAATGAGAACTTGTTCTCAACTAGCCTACCTGGTTAAAAAAATATATATATAATTGCCTTCTGCCCTCTGACCCCGTAGGTAAACAGCTATTGTCAAAGGACTGGACAGTCACATACTGTTTAGGTCTATATCTCCCTCATGCTGGGCCTGGCTTTGTCACAGAGTGGGGATTTTGGCAAAGTCACTGGGCTTTGTAGCTCATAATGGCCCCGTATGGGTCTGTGTCTGGGCCTGGGTCTGTGTCTGGGCCTGCTACAGAAGATAGCTACATATATAGAAGTCAGGACCCCATATGTGAGTCAATATACTGTAGAGTGCGATGACATTGTTGGGTTTATTAGAGGTACCTTTACTTTGATGTCTTATCTGTGAAGTAGAGTATCTGTCTAAATGTGTTTTTCTTTTTGATGAACGTGCTTGTGAATGTGTTGTATTGGTGTTGCAGGTGTTGCTTAGAAAGAAAGGAATCCGGTACAAAGGGAGGAGAATATGAGGAAGTAGGGCAATTGTCAGTTTGGTGAAGGAAGGATAAGATTAGATCTCACCATGGTGTCAGAGGGAGGTCTGGCACCACAGGAACCATAGACATTAAGCACAACTTCTTGTTGTGGGTCATTCATTCCTCATGGTTGGTATTCCTCTGTGGACTATAACACAAACTGGATTTCACCTGATGATTAGCAAGAGTTAAAATGGTGTAAGGCACATGGGGGCTCATTATCATGATAAACACATTTCCACACTATTCAATTTCCCTTCTGTGTTGTGTTAGAAGGAGGAGGAGTTGGGGTAGGAGAGGAATGGGAGGTACTGTAAAGGAAAGGGAGGAGAGGTTTGGGTGAGTTGGGGCTTAGAGACTGTGTGTGTGTGTGTGTGTGTGTGTGTGTGTGTGTGTGTGTGTGTGTGTGTGTGTGTGTGTGTGTGTGTGTGTGTGTGTGTGTGTGTGTGTGTGTAGTACCCCATCCCTACCCCTCTCTAGGGGTCGGTCCTAGTAATGTGGGCTCCCCTCCTCCCCCTCCTCATCCCCCCAGGGTGACTCTGTGGCCCACAAGGCCCCTCATTCCCCCAGCTCCTCCGCTCCCTGGGCTAATTCTGGAGTTTTACTACTGCTTCTATTACAATCATCATCCAGACACAACCACTAACGAAGGACTGTGGAGGCAGCTGAGAGAGATCCAGGGTTTAGAGAGAGAGAGAGAGAGAGAGAGAGAGAGAGAGAGAGAGAGAGAGAAAGAGAGAGAGTTGAAGTCAGAAATTTACATACACCTTAGCGAAATACATTTAAACTCAGTTTTTCACAATTCCTGACATTTAATCCTAGTAAAAATTCCCTGTCTCAGTTAAGATCACCACTTTATTTTAAATATGTCAAATGTCAGAATAATAGTAAAGGGAATGATTTATTTCAGCATTAATTTCTTTCATCACATTCCCAGTGGGTCAGAAGTTTACATACAGTCAATTGTTTCTGAGGTCTTGGCTGATTTCATTTGATTTTCCCATGATGTCAAGCAAAGAGGCACTGAGTTTGAAGGTAGGCCTTGAAATACATCCACAGGTACACCTCCAATTGACTCAAATAATGTCAATTAGCCTATCAGAAGCTTCTAAAGCCATGACATCTTTTTCTGGAATTTTCCAAGCTGTTTAAAGGCACAGTCAACTTAGTGCATGTAAACTTCTGACGCACTGGAATTGTGATACAGTGAATTATAAGTGAAATAATATGTCTGTAAAATATTGTTTGAAAAATGAGTTGTGTCATGCACAAAGTAGGTGTCCTAACCAACTTGCCAAAACTATAGTTTGTTAACAAGAAATTTGTGGAGTGGCTGAAAAACAAGTTTTAATGACTCCAACCTAAGTGTATGTAAACTTCCGCCTTCAACTGTATATATATATATATAGAGAGAGAGGTGGCGGGATGGGGAGAGAGAGAGAGGGATAGAGGGAGAAGGATGTATTTAGAGAGGGATATACAGTGGCTTGCGAAAGTATTCACCGACCTTGGCATTTTTCCTATTTTGTTGCCTTACAACCTGGAATTAAAATAGATTTTGGGGGGGTTTGTATCATTTGATTTACACAACATGCGTAACACTTTGAAGATGCAAAATATGTTTTATTGTGAAGCAAACAAGAAATAAGACAAAAAAACGGAAAACTTGAGCGTACTTAACTATTCACCCCTCCCCCCAAGTCAATACTTTGTAGAGCCACCTTTTGCAGCAATTACAGCTGCAATTCTCTTGGTGTATGTCTCTATAAGCTTGGCACATCTATACACTGGGATTTTTGCCCATTCTTCAAGGCAAAACTGCTCCAGCTCCTTCAAGCTGGATGGTTTCCGCTGGTGTACAGCAATCTTTAAGTCATACCACAGATTCTCAATTGGATTGAGGTCTGGGCTATGACTAGGCCATTCCAAGACATTTAAATGTTTCCCCTTAAACCACTCGAGTGTTGCTTTAGCAGTATGCTTAGGGTCATTGTCCTGCTGGAAGGTGAACCTTTGACCCAGTCTCAAATCTCTGAAAGACGGAAACAGGTTTCCCTCAAGAATTTCCCTGTATTTAGCACCATCCATCATTCCTTCAATTCTGAGCAGTTTCCCAGTCCCTGTTGATGAAAAACATGTCCACAGCATGATGCTGCCACCACCATGCTTCACTGTGGGGATGGTGTTCTCGGGTGATGAGAGGTGTTAGGTTTGCGCCAGACATAGTGTTTTCCTTGATGGCCAAAAAGCTACATTTTAGTCTCATCTGACCAGAGTAGCTTCTTCCATATGTTTTGGGAGTCTCCCACATGTCTTTTGGCGAACATCAAGCGTGTTTGCTTATTTTTTGCTTTAAGCAATGGCTTTTCTTCTGGCCACTCTTCCGTAAAGCCCAGCTCTGTGGAGTGTACAGCTTAAAGTGGTCCTATGGACAGATACTCCAATCTCCGCTGTGGAATTCTGGGTTATCTTTGGTCTCTTTGTTGCCTCTCTGATTAATGCCCTCCTTGCCTGGTCTGTGGGTTTTGGTGGGCGGCCCTCTCTTGGCAGGTTTGTTGTGGTGCCATATTCTTTAAATTGTTTAATAATGGATTTAATGGTGCTCCGTGGGATGTTCAAAGTTTCAGATATTTTTTTATAACCCAACCCTGATCTGTACTTCTCCACAACTTTGTCCCTGACCTGTTTGGAGAGCTCCTTGGTCTTCGCTTGCTTGGTGGTGCCCCTTGCTTAGTGGTGTTGCAGACTCTGGGGCCTTTCAGAACAGGTTTATATATACTGAGATCATCTGACACTTAGATTGCACACAGGTGGACTTTATTTAACTTCTCTGGGCTAGGTGGGACGTGACCGTCCCACACTATTCAACAGCCAGTGAAATAGCATGGCGCGAAATACAAAACAGCAAAAATCTCATAATTTCATTTTCTCAAACAAACAACTATTTTACACAATTTTAAAGATAAGACTCTCGTTAATCTAACCACATTGTCCGATTTCAAAAAGGCTTTACGGCAAAAGCATAAAATTAGATTATGTTAGGACATAAACTTCACAAGAGAATCCCCACAGCCATTTTCCAAGCAAGGACATGCATCACAAAAACCAAAAGTACAGCTATAAGATTCACTGACCTTTGATGATCTTCATCAGATGGCACTCATAGGACTTTATGTTATACAATACATGTATGTTTTGCTCGATAAAGTTCATATTTATATCCAAAAACAGCATTTTACATTGGCGCGTGATGTTCAGAAAATGTATTCCCACCAAAACGTCCGGTGAATGTGCACATCAATTTACAAAAATACTCATCATAAACGTTGATAAAATTTACAACAGTTATTGAAAGAATTATAGATACACTACTCCTTGACGCAACCGCTTTGTCAGATTTCAAAATAACTTTACGGAGAAAGCACATTGTTCAATATTCTGAGTACATAGCTCAGCCATTGAAGCAAGCTATACAGCTACCCGCCAAGTTCTGGCATCAACAAAACTCTGAATTAGTATTATAAATATTCTCTTACCTTTGCTGATCTTCGTCAGAATGCACTCCGAGGACTCCTACTTTCACAAGAAATGTTTGTTTTGTTCGAAATACTCCATATTTATGTCCAAATACCTCCATTTTGTTTGTGCGTTCAGATCACTATCCAAAGGCATAACGCGCGAGCGCAGTACCAGAGACGAAAAGTCAAAATGTTCCATTACCGGTCATAGAAACATGTCAAACGTTGTTTACAATCAATCCTTAGGGTATTTTTAACATAAAACGTCGATAATATTCCAACAAGACAATAGCGTATTCCTTCCAGGAGAAAAAGAAGGAACGGCATGCTTGCGGGATCGCGCATCACCAAGCCATTTGTCCATAGGCAGTCCACTCATTGACTGAGCTACTATTCTCTGCCCAGTAACAGGAAAATGATGAAAAACTTTCTAAAGGCTGTTGACAGCCAATGGAAGCCTTAGGAAGTGCAACGTGACCCCACAGACACTGTAGTTTCGATAGCGATTCAAAAGAAGAACTACAATTCTCAGATTTCCCACTTCCTGGTTGGATTTTTCTCAGGGTTTTGCCTGCCATATGAGTTCTGTTATACTCACAGACATCATTCAAACCGTTTTAGAAACTTCAGAGTGTTTTCTATCCAAATCTACTAATAATATGCAAATATTTGACTCTGGGCCCGAGTATTAGGCAGTTTACTCTGGGCACGCTTTTCATCCGAAATCTAAAATACTGCCCCCTATACCCTAAAAAGTTAACTAATTATGTGACTTCTGAAGGTAATTGGTTGCTTCCAGATCTTATTTAGGGACATCATAGCAAAGGGGTGAATACATATACACGCACCACTTCCTTTTTTTAAATTTTTTGAAACAAGTATTTTGTTTCATTTCATTTCACCAATTTGGATTATTTTGTGTATGTCCATTACATGAAATCCAAATAAAAATCTATTTAAATTACAGGTTGTAATGCAACAAAATAGAAAAAACGCCAAGGGGGATGAATACTTTTGCAAGGCACTGTATAGAGAGAGATGGAGATAGCCAAACAATCCTCCTCTCACAAATAGCTACTCAGAGCTAATCATAGATACACTTTGATTCAGGACCAAAGAAATTAACTTTAATAGTTTACAAGATGTTCCACTGCTTATTATTTCACTTTTATCTCAACTATGTCAACCACCAAAAATAGTTATTTTTCAATTCATCAACACCGACAATTGATGTAAAAAAAAAAATACTAGACCATACTTTTGTGGTTGCAGAAACATAAAAAAAAACATACATTCCTTTTTCTGTTTTTCTCCGTATATCTTTGCAGATGCCTGATTGTATGTCATTGCCACACACAAAACATTTACAAATGGGAACAATGGATGTGGTGGAGATCAAACTGTGTCTCAGAACAGAACAGCTGTGTAAAACAATGGGGCTGTAACAGTAACAGCATGTGATATATAGTCTCCTGACTTCGCCTTTGATTTCACAAGATGCCAGTTCTCCACTTTCAAAGGGAATACTCAAATGGTAATATCAAGATAAATCAAGACAAAGCTGCAACATGACTTTTATATCCACTGTGTCACTTTCATAGGTGCCTGTGCTATGTTGATCTCGACTTGTACTGTATCCGTACGGGCCCTGAAAAACAGGGGAATACATTTCATTTTAGGGGTGGTGAGAGGTGGGACAGACGGCTCTCTTTAGACCAATCCTTGGGAAGAAGGAGAGGAGAGGAGAGGAAAGACGTCCAGCTTTTGTCGTCTCTCTCAGTGAAGTTCTGCTGTCTTCAATACAGGTTTTATTCTTCTAAATCACACAAACACATCATCACACACACAGACGTGCAGGGGGTTTACATCCCTACTCGAGCACACACACACACTGTCATTGCTAAGCCTCTGAGAAGTGGACTCACTGGAGATGAAAGACACTTGTAGTAGTATAAGGAATTGGAGAGATATAGCAATATATAGCATACTTACCTATGTGACAGAGGCAATACCAGTTCATGCAGTCCTTTGGTGGAAATTCAAAGCCCTGTTTGTAACACAGTCCATTATAGTGTAATCTGATTGAACTCTCGAATATTGTGACCTATTCTGAAAATAATAGTATAAAGAACATGGTGGTAAATGGCATCTGGGGATACTGTCAGTCCCCACCCTCCCAGAATGTCTCTCCCTCACACTGTCACAGACCTCTGGGGTGGGGAGGGAGTGGTGGTGACCAGGAGGACACTTGTCAGACCAGACCTGTGTTTGAATAAAATAAAGGGGTGGGGGGGTTACAGAGAGAAACAGAGAGTGTATGTCCAGGCCAGTGTGTGTAATTGTGCCTAAACAAGTGTGTGTGTGTGTGTGTGTGTGTGTGTGTGTGTGTGTGTGTGTGTGTGTGTGTGTGTGTGTGTGTGTGTGTGTGTGTGTGTGTGTGTGTGTGTGTGTGTGTGCCAGTACGCATGTGAGGTGTGCACACACATAAGTGTGTGTATGTATGTGTGTGTGTGTATAGGTGTATAGGTGTAATCATGTGCAAGTGTGTGTGTGTGTGTGTGTGTGTGTGTGTGTGTGTGTGTGTGGTGTGTGTGTGTGTGTGTGTGTGTGTGTGTGTGTGTGTGTGTGTTAAAGAGACTGCTGCTGATGTAGATGAGATGTGACAGTTCTTCCTGGGATTCTGGGATTAATTGGGATCAGGTCACCTCTTCACTGTCTGGACAGTAATGCTATGCAGTCTCATATGGCTATTTACATAGCCAGCCTCCCTGGGCTCCTCACTCATACAGAGGCACACACGAACGCAAGCACACACACACACACACACACACACACAGCACACACACACACACACACACACACACACACACACACACACACACACACACACACACTACACAACGTGCCTAGCTAGAGACGATGTGTTGTCATTATTTTTAGCCGAGCTAGCAGTAGAAGTCGTTGTACTAGCAGCAGTCGAGCTTGTTGGTTCCCATGTTATATTCAGATATACTTTTTTAGTAGTCACTTTTATTTATATATTTCCTTGCTCGGGAACAAATATGTGTACTTGACAAGAGCCTCCCTACTAAGAAAGTGGTTGTCGATGCTGAAGTAACTATGTTACCTTTTGCAAACTCTGTCTGAAAGCGGCAGCCCCCTTCAGAAGAGTGGATAGATGGGAGAGAGACAATGAATGTGCAGGTACTAAGAAGACACACTGTACTGAATAATTTATGTCTCTGCAAAATAAAGACAGCGTCTTGAAGTCCTGAGTAAAGTAGAAGATGTAGACAGTGGTGACATATGAAGAGACAATAAAGCAGGAACAGTGGAGGGAAGGGGAGAATATGTGAGCCTGAGTTAAGAGATTGTTTTGGTTTCACTGCCAACTGCCTTCTTTCTGAAAGTTGTATTACTTTGACTTGTTTACCACTAGGCCTCTCCCCACTCTCTGCTCCTTCACGACCGTCACACTCGGGAAACTACAGTAACCAGGTGAATCCTGGGTAGACACACTAGAGGAAGAGAAACAGCCAGTGGCCTCTTTGATTCCAGCCCTCTGGTTCTCTTAGATTAGCTATTCTCTCTATAGATACAACTACAAACCCACTGGCAGGTAGAGCAACCTGAAGAATGGAGAAAAGGATCCTGTCCCTATTCTAATTGAGGTGGAACAGTAATGGAATGGTGCTGGGTTGGCTGGTTGGTTGGTTGGTGGTTGGTTGGTTGGTTGGTGGGGGATGGTTGGTTGGTGGCTTGGTTTGGATTAGATTGGGTGGTTGGTTGGTGGCTTGGCTTGGATTAGGTTGGGTGGTTGGTTGGTTTGATGCTTGGTTGGTGGCTTGGCTTGGATTAGGTTGGGTGGTTGGTTTGATGGTTGGTGGGGTGGTGGGGTTGTGGGGTGGTTGGTTGGCAATAGGCCTGACCCAATTTAGTCAACTGAATTGTTTGGTTGATAGGCTGTTGGTCGACTGAGATTTTTTTTAGTTGAGCAATGGCAAATATATACACTGTCTGATTCACGTCGGTCTGAGTGGACTAATACATTAGCTGCGGGTAAGGCACACCAGTATCACCAGTAGTATATTTACTGTTCATTCCCAGCCTATCAACCAAACAATCAGCCAGTTGACTAAATGGGGTTAGGCCTATTGCCAACCAACCAACCAACCAACCAACCAACCAACCAACCAACCAACCAACCAACCAACCAACCACCCCACCAAGCATCAAACCAGTCAACCAACCACCCAACCTAGCTCAAGCCAAGCCACCAACCAACCACCCAACCTAACCCAAGCCAAGCCACCAACCAACCACCCAACCTAACCCAAGCCAAGCCACCAACCAAACATCAAACCAATTACAATGTTTGTTACAGTAATTTCTGTGCATTCAATACATTATTATTACAGTCTTACCGTTGTCATTGTAACAGTGGACACGTTGTTTGCAGAGCGCACAACCTAGGCTACACTTGTGAGAAAAAAGTTTTGGTTTATTTCATTCCATTTATGATTTGTCAATTTATTCATTGTCTTTTGTTTTGGAGCGCTCCTGTCAATCTTGAGTAAGGATGTGCACCAGATTACGCATAGAAGTATGCCTGGGCTACCTGACCTGCGAGCAAATGTAGGCTTATAAATGTGCCCATTTGGGGATCTGATATTTCTGATTGTCTTAACTCACCATCACTGTGGAGTTTCTTAAAAAAAAAAATATTCGCCTCAAACAGCAAGTAAACAGTCTGTTTTTACATTAGTTGAGAATGACAATAGTTCCTCAACATTGCCTATTTGAAAAATCTTTCCAGCTCTCTCCCTTTCGATAACCACTTGGCATGAAATGGGGAAAAAATATAATGTTCTGATCCGATGGAAATGTCATAAAATATGCTTACCTGATTACTTCTTATCAGTTGTGCAAATAGTCTACAGTTGTGTCTGTCCAGAGCTTACTGGCTCAGGAAACTCTGAGGGCCCAGAATATTTTATACAATGTTGCAAGTTTGCTAGCAAGAGCTGCTTTGGGCCAGACAAAGTTAATAGTTGATACAATGTTTCAAGTTCCTTGCAGACAGGTCATGCCTAGCCAATGTGATTTATAGGATATTTATTTTTATCTGGACATTTTCTACCTGTGGGCTGCAATGTTTTTATTTGTTGGCTTTTTACGTAGACTATTTTTACATAATAGCAAAATAAGTTACTTTTAGATTTGTATCATTTTCATTTAGATAGAATCTTGATTAACCACCTGACGGTAAGTTTGACATATGAAGACTTTATTATAAATTAAATGAAACTGTTCCACAAAAATGTGCATAGGAAAATCATAACTGGCATGCAGATCAGTAGAAATGGCACTCCAAATGGAAAAGCTTGCCGACCACTGGTGTAACCTATTACCGCCTACTTCAGGAGCGCAAACGGCTGTGAAGGCCAGCAGCAGCGGGCAACGGGAGGGGGAGGGTGGAGAACAGGGTTTTTTCTTCTGGTTAGGCTATATTTATCTCTGGCTCCCTCTTTAGTCATTTTTGTGTCTTCATTTTTAATCGTAATGACTAAAGTATCAGACAAGCACAGTAGCCAACATATAGTTGATTTTATTCCAACATAGGGTGTGTTTATATATGGAAAAATACAAGTTTAAGCATTTTGACCAATCAAACCGATGACTCTTTGTCGACCAAGGTTTTTTTTGTCGGGGACAGCCCTAGTTGGGAAGCTGGTGGTTGGTTGGTAGTTAGTAGCCTTGGTGACGCTGGAGAGAAATGCTACCCCTACGCTCCCTAATAAAAGAGGATTGGTAGCTGGATTAGTTGGTGATTGGCTTCCCTTCCTAATAAAGGAGGATTGGTAACTGGATTGATTGGTGATTGGCTTCCCTCCCTAATAAAGTAGGATTGGTAACTGGATTGGTTGGGGATTGACTTCCCTCCCTAATAAAGGTGTATTGGTAACTGGATTGGTTGGGGATTGACTTCCCTCCCTAATAAAGGAGGATTGGTAACCGGATTGGTTGGGGATTGACTTCCCTCCCTAATAAAGGTGTATTGGTAACTGGATTGGTTGGGGATTGACTTCCCTCCCTAATAAAGGAGGATTGGTAACTGGATTGGTTGGTGATTGACTTCCCTCCCTAATAAAGGTGTATTGGTAACTGGATTGGTTGGGGATTGACTTCCCTCCCTAATAAAGGAGGATTGGTAACTGGATTGGTTGGGGATTGACTTCCCTCCCTAATAAAGGTGTATTGGTAACTGGATTAGTTGGGGATTGACTTCCCTCCCTCATAAAGGTGTATTGGTAACTGGATTGGTTGGGGATTGACTTCCCTCCCTAATAAAGGTGTATTGGTAACTGGATTGGTTGGGGATTGACTTCCCTCCCTAATAAAGGTGTATTGGTAACTGGATTGGTTGGGGATTGACTTCCCTCCCTAATAAAGGAGGATTGGTAACTGGATTGGTTGGTGATTGGCTTCCCTCCCTAATAAAGGAGGATTGGTAGCTGGATTAGTTGGTGATTGGCTTCCCTCCCTAATAAAGGAGGATTGGTAGCTGGATTAGTTGGTGATTGGCTTCCCTCCCTAATAAAGGAGGATTGGTAGCTGGATTAGTTGGTGATTGGCTTCCCTCCCTAATAAAGGAGGATTGGTAACTGGATTAGTTGGGGATTGACTTCCCTCCCTAATAAAGGTGTATTGGTAACTGGATTGGTTGGGGATTGACTTCCCTCCCTAATAAAGGAGGATTGGTAACTGGATTAGTTGGTGATTGGCTTCCCTCCCTAATAAAGGAGGATTGGTAACTGGATTAGTTGGTGATTGGCTTCCCTCCCTAATAAAGGAGGATTGGTAGCTGGATTAGTTGGTGATTGGCTTCCCTCCCTAATAAAGGAGGATTGGTAACTGGATTGGTTGGGGATTGGCTTCCCTCCCTAATAAAGGAGGATTGGTAGCTGGATTAGTTGGTGATTGGCTTCCCTCCCTAATAAAGGAGGATTGGTAACTGGATTGGTTGGGGATTGACTTCCCTCCCTAATAAAGTAGGATTGGTAACTGGATTGGTTGGTGATTGGCTTCCCTCCCTAATAAAGGAGGATTGGTAACTGGATTGGTTGGGGATTGACTTCCCTCCCTAATAAAGGTGTATTGGTAACTGGATTGGTTGGGGATTGACTTCCCTCCCTAATAAAGGAGAATTGGTAACTGGATTGGTTGGGGATTGACTTCCCTCCCTAATAAAGGTGTATTGGTAACTGGATTGGTTGGGGATTGACTTCCCTCCCTAATAAAGGAGGATTGGTAACTGGATTGGTTGGGGATTGACTTCCCTCCCTAATAAAGGAGGATTGGTAACTGGATTGGTTGGTGATTGGCTTCCCTCCCTAATAAAGGAGGATTGGTAACTGGATTGGTTGGGGATTGACTTCCCGCCCTAATAAAGTAGGATTGGTAACTGGATTGGTTGGGGATTGACTTCCCTCCCTAATAAAGGAGGATTGGTAACTGGATTGGTTGGGGATTGACTTCCCTCCCTAATAAAGTAGGATTGGTAACTGGATTGGTTGGGGATTGACTTCCCTCCCTAATAAAGTAGGATTGGTAACTGGATTGGTTGGTGATTGGCTTCCCTCCCTAATAAAGGAGGATTGGTAACTGGATTGGTTGGGGATTGGCTTCCCTCCCTGATAAAGGAGGATTGGTAGCTGGATTGGTTGGTGATTGGCTTCCCTCCCTGATAAAGGAGGATTGGGGTAGCTGGATTGGTTGCTGATTGGCTTCCCTTCCTGATAAAGGAGGATAGGTAGCTGGATTGGTTGGTGATTGGCAGGCTAGGTGAGTGTGCCTGCATGGTTTCTGGAGGAGGGAGGGGCCCCCGGTGGGTATGCAGACAGACACCCAGACACCCAGACGGCTAGTGGTGAGCTCCTGTCCTGCCAGTCGGCCCCCATTATACCTCCGGAGCACTGATGACACTTGACGATGGCAGCCTACTGGGGTCCTCGTCTGGAGTAACGCAGCTGCCCGCACGACGCCAGTCATTTCCACCGCCACTTTCATCCCTGTGCTCACTTCAAAAGTGACATCTGTCATCCCTAAGAAGCTTAGAGACGCCATGTTCCTGCCATCAGACGCTTTGATGGTGATTTGGCCCCGGGCATTTGTCATACATAACTTACCAAGAGAGAACAATGGAGGAATCAGACTTAGGTTTTAAAAGTAGTGTTGTAAAGTACCGGCAAGATGAAGTAAAATCCCCTCACTATCGCTAGAGAGATAGGGAATCAAAGTGTAGCAGTGAGCTGGTGGAAGTGTGTATCACACGTCTTGTCAGCTTTCTTCTTGTTCGCCTCATGACTGCATCTGCCATGTCTGCACCACAACGGAGCAGCATCTGCTGATGACGATGACGTCTGAATGATTGGTTTAGCCTTGTTGTGTTGTTTTGTTGCCACACACCATTTGAAAGAGCTACAAACAGTGTGTTTTGGTGTACACCCACCCACTGTGTCTTGATATTGTGTAATGAAGGGAGGAGAAGAAGAAACAGCTCATCATACTTCACAAGGCCGTCAGAGTAGTCAGACTTATCATAGGGAATGTGTGAAGTGTGTGTGTCTGTGTATGAGAGTTTGTTGAATGTTTGTGCCAGTGTTTGTGGAATGTGTAGTGCATGTGTGAGTGCTTGTGGCTGTTGTAGTGTTTGTGTCTGTTGCTTTGACTGAGTTCATGACTAGGACTAGGTTCAGATGCTATATAACTGTCAAATGGTCATGTCTCTAACTGAGTTTGCAGGCGTCACATTTGATTGTATCTTTGGATATATATTTAGCTCTAGCTATGGCCATTTCATTTTCTGTCCATCTGTAGCAGTTCTCTCTCTCTCTCTCTCTCTCTCTCTCTCGCGCTCTCTTTCTCTCGCTCTCTTTCTCTCTTTCTCTCTCTCTTTCTCTCTTTCTCTCTCTCTTTCTCTCTCTCTTCCTCTCTCTTTCTCTCTCTTCTTTTCTCTCTCTCTGGGTTAACCCAGAGTTCATCCATCCCTCTTTCTCACCTCTCTGTGACTGACAAGTCTGTCTTCCAGATGGCTGCCAGATTGCCGGCTCCCTGTCACTTCATATTAAGACCCGTTTGATTAATGCATCATTTAAGGCCCCGTTAAGTTCCTCTCCACAAATATATGTGTATCCAATTAGCACTGTTAAGCTAGGTGACATCACTGCCTAACTATTTGTTTTTCTTCCCCACAGTCAGTTTCCTACTTATAGCCTGGGCTAGCGGGCTAGGCTAACCCAGGCAAGGCGCCTCTCTAACCCCGCCTCTCCCCATCCTACTCTCCAGTTGTTGAAATAAACTGTCAGTGGAACCAACCGGGGTGAAACAAGGCTGATTAAGCTTGTTTACCACTGATGCTGGGTTTTGGATAGACACACTCACACATGTACACAAACACACAAATGCGCAGACACACACATGTTTGTGTTCTCGGCAACTGCCGGTGATGAGGCTGAGCTGCAGACAATCAGAACTTTGAGATGGGGTCGGACCGCAAGCCGGAGGCACTCGTAGGATTAGTTTTATTTGGGTCGCCAAATGATCCTGTTTGTTTAATTCCAACATTAACACATCTACCCCAACAACATCATCTGAGGGAGGAAGTGGCTTAAGATACTGTACTGTTCTATTCTTACCACCTAAATACAACTATCGTGTCATGTCTGAAACAAGTATCTAAGAGTCTAAATTGGATGCCACTGGATCTCCATTGGGTCTCCATATTCAACCCATTCTGATCACAGAATATTGATTCATGTAGTACACACACTAGGTCCTGTGTGTGCTACTGACCACAACCAAGCACATTTTGAAGCATACTTCAATAAACTCTTGCAATAAAACATAACACTCTTTGTCAGAGCACAATGTCCTCCTGGCTGCATATGTATTTTAGTACTTTAGTCAGTGTGGCTCTGTCTGTGAGTATGTCTCCCTGAGGCAGGGCTGTATTGTAGAAGTGTAGCCTCAGTGTTCAGTGTTCTCCTCCTAACTCACACAGGCCTTGTCTTCTATAATTCATCAGCTCCATCACTGTGTGGTGGCTCAGGGGGACTGGATGCTAGAGGTACCTGAGGTACAGGACCATCACCCCTGGTACACACACATCCTCCTGCTCTGGTGAACAACACAGACAGAAGTATGAAGCAGATTGGGCTTATGTTGCAGGAGGGAGAGGGGGACCAAAGAGATGAGGAAAAAGTTTCAGTTCATCTAGGTAGAGGAGTATGGTGAGTTCCAGACGTTAGAGTTCCGGAAAGCCAAACAGTACATTATGTCCTGAGGCTGACCAGACTGAGGCTTTAGGAGAGGCCAGAACAGCCCTGAGGTAAAGGCCACACACTGCCTTGACAACTAAACACACACTGTAAATACACACACACATTCAGACTTTCAGACATAACATTCACTCATCCACATTGTTGAACGTCGTTATTCTTTACGGTTCACGTTATGAATACAGAAATCTGATTAATGCCGATTGTCAACTACCTTCGTCGTGAGGGAATGCATAAGGTAATACATTTAAAATAGTTATTTTCTCCTTATACGGAGGATACAGTAAACTAATTCAGTAGTAGTGTATAATGTACTGTACCTACTAAGTCCCATTAATATTCGGTAACATAATCATCATAAGAGAAATTAGATGGATACAAAACTAATATTGAAATGAAGCCTATGTGGAAATGAATATCATCACTACTTAAAACACCATATGAGAATTTATACACACTCAAACTGACAGCTTTCCCATCAAATTATGCACTCAAGCCACATTGGCTAGCTGAATGTAAATGCCACTCTCCAAATAATAACTAATCAAGTTCAGTGGGAGTACACAGGAAAGCAGGAGCCCACTTCCAACCCAGCCAGCCAGCAGAGTGATGAAAGCCTCAGCCTCACCTGCACTAGCAGCTACTTTAATATGGAGGCATGAGCACCCACAGATCTATCTGTCAAAAATAACTGTAATATCTGAGTCCAAAGAGAAGAAGAACAGGGAGCGGGAGAGAGAGGGGGGGAGAGAGGGAGATGAAGATAGAGGAGAAGAAGAAAGGGAGCGAGAGGAGAGGGAGAGAGAGGGAGAAGGGAGAGAGAGAGAAGGGAAGAGTGAGAGAAGTGAGGATAAAGAGAGAGAGAGGGAGAGGGAAATAATCAAGAGAGAGAGATCTCCAGACTTATTTGTACATGTCCCTCAGTGTGTGTACTCTAGCTTCATTATAACACTGGTTGAGGCTCTGATCTGTCGGCGTGTCTCTACCAGCTGTCACTGAGATGGGGCTGCAGATTTCACCCAATCACAACTGTCGTCAGTTCCCTCTGTGCGCACACACACACACACACAGATGAAGAGGAGAGTGATAGGGCTATGGCTGGCTGTGTGAAATCCTAACTCCACATACAGTACATATGATAATGTATGAAACATAGTATGATGAAGGAGGGAAGCCAGCTGACATAGACTTAATCCTACTGTGTGTTTGATGCTGTATGGTCCCTGTATGGATAGTTCATACTCCACTGCCTACAGCACATGTAAGCCAAAGTATTGAAGGTGCTTCTAGGTCCTCTTATCAGAGCCATTGCAGGCCAGAATACAATAACAAAACATCCACTATGATAATGTATGAAACATACTGTAATCAAAGAAAGAAACAGATGAACCCTGTGTGGATGAATAGACACGTGCCTACACAGTGGTGCATAAGCAGAAGTATTGGAGGTGCATCTCGCTCCTCTTATCTTCTGACAAGTTTACACTGATTGTTTCATGTATCTGGGCCTGTACCCCTGACGCCTGCATTCCCTTTGAACCTGGCCTTTTGTGCTGTGGAGTAGCCTTTTGTTCTAGATAAAACAGACTATGTATGGTCAGACTCTGACTACATGTACTGCCAAATGTCAGCTCCGCAGAGCATGAAGAAACCCGGAAACACACACTGACTCTGGACTGCTGCTGGGCTACTGACAGGGTGTTTTCTCTGTATTTTCTACTGTTTCCATAGGCTGTTGTATCATCCAGGTGCAACCTCAATTACGAGAGAGACAACAGAATGAATGTTTCAAGACGGTTCTAACATGATGCCTGACCTCTATTGGAGACAACATCTAAAGGCAGTTGTTTTCCTTTCAGAAATATCAGTGTTTTTTTCTGATGGTTCAAACTTTTGGGTGGAATAGAAAGTGAGCTTCTAGTTTTTTCACAGACCTTGTTTTGAGGTTTTTATAAGCAAGAATAGACTTAGGAATTGGTAGATATCCCATACTGTAACCATGGAGATATAGTGATTGTGGTGTAGGTTAGAGAGGAGAAGCAGAGAGGGGCTCTGTGTGGAAGCGTCAGGCCCTTGGGAGGCCTTTCTTTGACGCAGAGCTCTTCACATAGTGCTCTACACACACAGCTCTACACACAGGACTCATCTCAGCCACCTGCCTCCAACCCATCCTCCCTACCCAAAATGAACCTGGGTCTGTGCCTTGGCCTCCTCTCAGAGACAAGACCTAGTCTCAGATCTTCATACAGAGCAGGAGTGTGACAGACACACACACGCACGCACGCACGCACGCACGCACGCACGCACACACACACACACACACACACACACACACACACACACACACACACACACACACACACACACACACACACACACACACACACACACACGCACACCATCTCGACATCTCTGTCTCCTCTATCCTTTCTCCTAACCTTCAAAATCAGCAGGCAGCAGGCAGCAGAGCCTCAGTGAGATAGGTACTGCAGGACAGACAGACCGACAGGCAGGCAGACAGACAGACAGGAAGGCAGGCAGGCAGGCAGGCAGGCAGGCAGGCAGGCAGGCAGGCAGGCAGGCAGGCAGGCAGGCAGGCAGGCAGGCAGGCAGGCAGGCAGACAGGCAGGCAGGCAGCAGTGTCAGAACTCTGTCAGCACACATCCTGTCTCTCATCTCTCACTGGCTCACACACAATTAAAGACATCACGTCTGCTCCCCTCTCCTCCTCCTGTTTCCTTGTCAAGTATATACTGGCATACCTGAATATCAACTCTACGTGTTATACCTGAATATCAACTCTACGTGGAATACCTGAATATTAACTCTACGTGGTATACCTGAATATCAAGTATAAACCGGTATACATGAATATCAAGTATACATGGTGTACCTGAATATAAAGTCAGCCTGGTATACTTGAATATCAAGTCTACATTGTATACCTGAATATCATGTCTACACTGGTATACCTGAATATCAAGTATACACCGGTATACCTGAATATCAAGTCTGCGTGATATACCTGAACATCAACCATTCACTGGTATACCTGAATATCAACTCTACACTGGTATACCTGAATATCAAGTCAAAATGGTATACCTGAATATCAAGTATACACTGGTATACCTGAATATCAAGTCTACATGGTATACCTGAATATCAAGTCTACACGGTATACCTGAATATCAAGTCTACATGGTATACCTGAATATCAAGTCTACATGGTATACCTGAATATCAAGTCAGCCTGGTATACCTGAACATCAAGTCTACATGGTATACCTGAATATCAAGTCAGCCTGGTATACCTGAATATCAAGTCTACATGGTATACCTGAATATCAAGTCAGCCTGGTATACCTGATTATCAAGTCTACATGGTATACCTGAATATCAAGTCTACATGGTATACATGAATATCATGTCTACATGGTATACCTGAATATCAACTCTACACTGGTATACCTGAATATCAAGTCTACATTGTATACCTGAAAATCAAGTCTACACGGTATACCTGAATATCAAGTATACAAAAGTATACCTGAATATCAAGTCTACCTGGTATACCTGAATATCAAGTCAATGTGGTATACCTGAATATCAAGTATACACTGGTATACCTCAATATCATGTCAGCCTGGTATACCTGAATATCAAGTCAACGTGGTATACCTGAATGTCAAGTATATACTGGTATACCTGAATATCAAGTTCCTGGTATACATGAATATCAAGTCTACGTGGTATACCTGAATATTAAGTATACACTAGTATACCTGAATTTTCAAGTTTACACTAGAATACCTGAATATCAAGTATACACATGTATAGCTGAATATCAAGTATACACTGGTTCACCTGAATATCAAGTATACATGAAATACCTGAATATTAAGTCTAGATGGTATGCCTGAATGTCAAGTCTAAATGGTATACCTGAATATCAAGTCAGCCTGGTATACATGAATATCAAGTCTACATGGTATACCTGAATATCAAGTCTACATGGTATACCTGAATATCAAGTCTACATGGTATACCTAAATATCAAGTCTACATGGTATACCTCAATATCAAGTCTACATGGTATACCTGAATATCAAGTATACACAAGTATACCTGAATATCAAGTCTACATGGTATACCTGCATATCAAGTATACACAAGTATACCTGAATATCAAGTCTACATGGTATACCTGCATATCAAGTATACACAAGTCTACCTGAATATCAAGTCTAGACTGCTATACCTGAATATCAAGTCAGCCTGGTATACCTGAATATCAAGTATACACTGGTAAACCTGAATATCAAGTATACACAAGTATACCTGAATATCAAGTCTACATGGTATACCTGCATATCAAGTATACACAAGTATACCTGAATATCGAGTCTAGATTGCTATACCTGAATATCAAGTCAGCCTGGTATACCTGAATATCAAGTATACACTGGTATACCTGAATATCAAGTCTACATGTTACAGCAGAATATCAAGTCTACATGGAATACCTGAATATCAAGTCTACATCGTATACCTGAATATCAAGTCTACGTGGTATACCTGAATATCAAGTTTACACCGGTATACCTGAATATTAAGTCTATGTGGTATAGCTGAATATCAAGTCTATGTGGTATAGCTGAATATCAAGTATACACTGGTATACCTGAAAATCAAGTATTCATTGGTATACCTGAATATCATGTCTACGTGGTATACCTGAACATCAACTATTCACTGGTATACTTGAATATCAAGTCTACATGGTATACCTGAATTTCAAGTCTACATGGTATACCTGAATATCAAGTCTACATGGTGTACCTGAATATAAAGTCTACAGGGTATACCTTAATGTCAAGTATACACTGGTATTCCTGAATATCAAGTCTACATGGTATATCTGAATATCAAGTCTACATGGTATACATGAATATCAAGTATACACTGTTATACCTGAATATTAAATCTACAAGGTATACTTGAATATCAAGTCTACGGGGTATACATGAATATCAAGTCTACATGGTATACCTAAATATCAAGTCGACATGGTATACCTGAATATCAAGTATACACATGTATACCTGAATATCAAGTCTACATGGTATACCTGCATATCAAGTATACACAATTATACCTGAATATCAAGTCTAGACTGCTATACCTGAATATCAAGTCAGCCTGGTATACCTGAATATCAAGTATACACTGGTATACCTGAATATCAAGTATACACAAGTATACCTGAATATCAAGTCTACATGGTATACCTGCATATCAAGTATACACAAGTATACCTGAGTATCAAGTCTAGACTGCTATACCTGAATATCAAGTCAGCCTGGTATACCTGAATATCAAGTATACACTGGTATACCTGAATATCAAGTATACACTGGTATACCTGAATATCAAGTCTACATGGTATACCTGAACATCAAGTCTATAATGTATACCTGAATTTCACGTGGTATACCTGAATATCAAGTCTACATGGTATACCTAAATATCAAGTCGACATGGTATACCTGAATATCAAGTATACACAAGTATACCTGAATATCAAGTCTACATGGTATACCTGCATATCAAGTATACACAAGTATACCTGAATATCAAGTCTACATGGTATACCTGCATATCAAGTATACACAAGTCTACCTGAATATCAAGTCTAGACTGCTATACCTGAATATCAAGTCAGCCTGGTATACCTGAATATCAAGTATACACTGGTAAACCTGAATATCAAGTATACACAAGTATACCTGAATATCAAGTCTACATGGTATACCTGCATATCAAGTATACACAAGTATACCTGAATATCGAGTCTAGATTGCTATACCTGAATATCAAGTCAGCCTGGTATACCTGAATATCAAGTATACACTGGTATACCTGAATATCAAGTCTACATGTTACAGCAGAATATCAAGTCTACATGGAATACCTGAATATCAAGTCTACATCGTATACCTGAATATCAAGTCTACGTGGTATACCTGAATATCAAGTTTACACCGGTATACCTGAATATTAAGTCTATGTGGTATAGCTGAATATCAAGTCTATGTGGTATAGCTGAATATCAAGTATACACTGGTATACCTGAAAATCAAGTATTCATTGGTATACCTGAATATCATGTCTACGTGGTATACCTGAACATCAACTATTCACTGGTATACTTGAATATCAAGTCTACATGGTATACCTGAATTTCAAGTCTACATGGTATACCTGAATATCAAGTCTACATGGTGTACCTGAATATAAAGTCTACAGGGTATACCTTAATGTCAAGTATACACTGGTATTCCTGAATATCAAGTCTACATGGTATATCTGAATATCAAGTCTACATGGTATACCTGAATATCAAGTATACACTGTTATACCTGAATATTAAATCTACAAGGTATACTTGAATATCAAGTCTACACTGTATACCTGAATATCAAGTATATACTGGTATACCTAAATATCAAGTATACACTGGTATACCTGAATATCAAGTATACACTGGTATACCTGAATATTAAGTCTACATTGTATACTTGAATATCAAGTCTATATTGTATACCTGAATATCAAGTATACACTGGTATACCTGAATATGAAGTATACACTGGTATACCTGAATATGAAATATACACTGGTATACCAGAATATCAAGTCTACATGCTATACCTGAATATCAAGTCTACATGGTATACCTGAATATCAAGTATACAGTGGTATACCTGAATATCAAGTCTACATGGTATACCTGAACATCAAGTCTATAATGTATACCTGAATTTCAAGTGTACGTGGTATACCTGAATATCAAGGCTACATGGTATACCTATATATCAAGTCGACATGGTATACCTGAATATCAAGTATACACCAGTATACCTGAATATCAAGTCTACACTGGTATACCTGTATATCAAGTATACACCGGTATACCTGAATATCAAGTATACACCGGTATACCTGTATTTCAAGTATACACCGGTATACCTGAATATCAAGTCTACATGGGATACCTGAATATCAAGTCTACATGGTATACCTGGATATCAAGTCTACATGGTATATCTGAATATCAAGTCTACATGGTATACCTGAATATCAAGTCTACATGGTACACCTGAATATCAAGTCAGCCTGGTATACCTGAATATCAAGTCTACATGGTATACCTGAATATCAAGTCAGCCTGGTATACCTGAATATCAAGTCTACATGGTATACCTGAATATCAAGTCAGCCTGGTATACCTGATTATCAAGTCTACATGGTATACCTGAATATCAAGTCTACATGGTATACCTGAATATCAAGTCTACATGGTAGACCTGAATATCAACTCTACACTGGTATACCTGAATATCAAGTCTACATGGTATACCTGAAAACCAAGTCTACACGGTATACCTGAATATCAAGACTACATGGTATACCTGAATATCAAGTCTACACGGTATACCTGAATATCAAGTCTACATGGTATACCTGAATATCAAGTCTACATGGTATACCTGAATATCAAGTCAGCCTGGTATACCTGAATATCAAGTATACACTGGTATACCTGAATATCAAGTATACACTGGTATACCTGAATATCAAGTATACACTGGTATACCTGAATATCAAGTCTACATGTTACAGCAGAATATCAAGTCTACATGGAATACCTGAATATCAAGTCTACATGGTATACCTGAATTTCAAGTCTACATGGTATACCTGAATATCAAGTCTACATGGTGTACCTGAAAATAAAGTCTACAGGGTATACCTTAATGTCAAGTATACACTGGTATACCTGAATATCAAGTCTACATGGTATACCTGAATATCAAGTCTACACGGTATACCTGAATATCAAGTCTACATGGTATACCTGAATATCAAGTCTACATGGTATACCTGAATATCAAGTCAGCCTGGTATACCTGAACATCAAGTCTACATGGTATACCTGAATATCAAGTCAGCCTGGTATACCTGAATATCAAGTCTACATGGTATACCTGAATATCAAGTCAGCCTGGTATACCAGATTATCAAGTCTACATGGTATACCTGAATATCAAGTATACAAAAGTATACCTGAATATCAAGTCTACCTGGTATACCTGAATATCAAGTCAATGTGGTATACCTGAATATCAAGTATACACTGGTATACCTCAATATCATGTCAGCCTGGTATACCTGAATATCAAGTCAACGTGGTATACCTGAATGTCAAGTATATACTGGTATACCTGAATATCAAGTTCCTGGTATACATGAATATCAAGTCTACGTGGTATACCTGAATATTAAGTATACACTAGTATACCTGAATTTTCAAGTTTACACTAGAATACCTCAATATCAAGTATACACATGTATAACTGAATATCAAGTATACACTGGTTCACCTGAATATCAAGTATACACGAGTATACCTGAAAATCAAGTATACACTGGTATACCTGAATATCAGGTCTACATGGTATACTTGAATATTAAGTCTAGATGGTATGCCTGAATGTCAAGTCTAAATGGTATACCTGAATATCAAGTCAGCCTGGTATACATGAATATCAAGTCTACATGGTATACCTGAATATCAAGTCAGCCTGGTATACCTGAATAGCAAGTCTACATGGTATACCTGAATATCAAGTCAGCCTGGTATATCTGATTATCAAGTCTACATGGTATTCCTGAATATCAACTCTACATGGTATACCTGAATATCATGTCTACATGGTATACCTGAATATCAACTCTACACTGGTATACCTGAATATCAAGTCTACATTATATACCTGAAAATGAAGTCTACACGGTATACCTGAATATCAAGTCTACATGGTATACCTGAATATCAAGTCTACATGGTACACCTGAATATCAAGTCTACATGGTATACCTGAATATCAAGTATACACAAGTATACCTGAATATCAAGTCTACATGGTATACCTGCATATCAAGTATACACAAGTATACCTGAATATCAAGTCTAGACTGCTATACCTGAATATCAAGTCAGCCTGGTATACCTGAATATCAAGTATACACTGGTATACCTGAATATCAAGTATACACTGGTATACCTGAATATCAAGTCTACATGGTATACCTGAACATCAAGTCTATAATGTATACCTGAATTTCAAGTCTACGGGGTATACATGAATATCAAGTCTACATTGTATACCTAAATATCAAGTCGACATGGTATACCTGAATATCAAGTATACACATGTATACCTGAATATCAAGTCTACATGGTATACCTGCATATCAAGTATACACAAGTATACCTGAATATCAAGTCTAGACTGCTATACCTGAATATCAAGTCAGCCTGGTATACCTGAATATCAAGTATACACTGGTATACCTGAATATCAAGTATACACAAGTATACCTGAATATCAAGTCTACATGGTATACCTGCATATCAAGTATACACAAGTATACATGAGTATCAAGTCTAGACTGCTATACCTGAATATCAAGTCAGCCTGGTATACCTGAATATCAAGTATACACTGGTATACCTGAATATCAAGTATACACTGGTATACCTGAATATCAAGTCTACATGGTATACCTGAACATCAAGTCTATAATGTATACCTGAATTTCACGTGGTATACCTGAATATCATGTCTACGTGGTATACCTGAACATCAACTATTCACTGGTATACTTGAATATCAAGTCTACATGGTATACCTGAATTTCAAGTCTACATGGTATACATGAATATCAAGTCTACATGGTGTACCTGAATATAAAGTCTACAGGGTATACCTTAATGTCAAGTATACACTGGTATTCCTGAATATCAAGTCTACATGGTATATCTGAATATCAAGTCTACATGGTATACCTGAATATCAAGTATACACTGTTATACCTGAATATTAAATCTACAAGGTATACTTGAATATCAAGTCTACACTGTATACCTGAATATCAAGTATATACTGGTATACCTAAATATCAAGTATACACTGGTATACCTGAATATCAAGTATACACTGGTATACCTGAATATTAAGTCTACATGGTATACTTGAATATCAAGTCTATATTGTATACCTGAATATCAAGTATACACTGGTATACCTGCATATCAAGTATACACTGGTATACCTGAATATGAAGTATACACTGGTATACCTGAATATCAAGTCTACATGCTATACCTGAATATCAAGTCTACATGGTATACCTGAATATCAAGTATACAGTTGTATACCTAAATATCAAGTCTACATGGTATACCTAAATATCAAGTCGACATGGTATACCTGAATATCAAGTATACACAAGTATACCTGAATATCAAGTCTACATGGTATACCTGCATATCAAGTATACACAAGTATACCTGAATATCAAGTCTAGACTGCTATACCTGAATATCAAGTCAGCCTGGTATACCTGAATATCAAGTATACACTGGTATACCTGAATATCAAGTATACACAAGTATACCTGAATATCAAGTCTACATGGTATACCTGCATATCAAGTATACACAAGTATACCTGAATATCAAGTCTAGACTGCTATACCTGAATATCAAGTCAGCCTGGTATACCTGAATATCAAGTATACACTGGTATACCTGAATATCAAGTATACACTGGTATACCTGAATATCAACTCTACATGGTATACCTGAACATCAAGTCTATAATGTATACCTGAATTTCAAGTCTACGTGGTATACCTGAATATCAAGTCTACATGGTATACCTAAATATCAAGTCGACATGGTATACCTGAATATCGAGTATACACAAGTATACGTGAATATCAAGTCTACATGGTATACCTGCATATCAAGTATACACAAGTATACCTGAATATCAAGTCTAGACTGCTATACCTGAATATCAAGTCAGCCTGGTGTACCTGAATATCAAGTATACACTGGTATACCTGGATATCAAGTATACACAAGTATACCTGAATATCAAGTCTACATTGTATACCTGCATATCAAGTATACACAAGTATACCTGAATATCAAGTCTAGACTGCTATACCTGAATATCAAGTCAGCCTGGTATACCTGAATATCAAGTATACACTGGTATACCTGAATATCAAGTATACACTGGTATACCTGAATATCAATTCTACATGTTATAGCAGAATATCAAGTCTACATGGTATACCTGAATATCAAGTCTACATCGTATACCTGAATATCAAGTCTACGTGGTATACCTGAATATCAAGTTTACACCGGTATACCTGAATATTAAGTCTATGTGGTATAGCTGAATATCAAGTCTATGTTGTATAGCTGAATATCAAGTATACACTTGTATACCTGAAAATCAAGTATTCATTGGTATACCTGAATATCATGTCTACGTGGTATACCTGAACATCAACTATTCACTGGTATACTTGAATATCAAGTATACATGGTATACCTGAATTTCAAGTCTACATGGTGTACCTGAATATAAAGTCTACAGGGTATACCTTAATGTCAAGTATACACTGGTATTCCTGAATATGAAGTCTACATGGTATATCTGAATATCAAGTCTACATGGTATACCTGAATATCAAGTATACACTGTTATACCTGAATATTAAATCTACAAGGTATACTTGAATATCAAGTCTACACTGTATACCTGAATATCATGTATATACTGGTATACCTAAATATCAAGTATACACTGGTATACCTGAATATCAACTATACACTGGTATACCTGAATATTAAGTCTACATGGTATACTTGAATATCAAGTCTATATTGTATACCTGAATATCAAGTATACACTGGTATACCTGAATATCAAGTATACACTGGTATACCTGAATATGAAGTATACACTGGTATACCTGAAAATCAAGTCTACATGCTATACCTGAATATCAGAGTCTACATGGTATACCTAAATATCAAGTATACAGTTGTATACCTGAATATCAAGTCTACATGGTATACCTCAACATCAAGTCTATAATGTATACCTGAATTTCAAGTCTACGTGGTATACCTGAATATCAAGGCTACATTGTATACCTAAATATCAAGTCTACATGGTATACCTGAATATCAAGTATACACCATTATACCTGAATATCAAGTCTACACTGGTATACCTGTATATCAAGTATACACCGGTATACCTGAATATCAAGTCTACACTGGTATACCTGTATTTCAAGTATACACCGGTATACCTGAATATCAAGTCTACATGGGATACCTGAATATCAAGTCTACATGGTATACCTGGATATCAAGTCTACATGGTATATCTGAATATCAAGTCTACATGGTATACCTGAATATCAAGTCTACATGGTATACCTGAATATCAAGTCAGCCTGGTATACCTGAACATCAAGTCTACATGGTATACCTGAATATCAAGTCAGCCTGGTATACCTGAATATCAAGTCTACATGGTACACCTGAATATCAAGTCAGCCTGGTATACCTGATTATCAAGTCTACATGGTATACCTGAATATCAAGTCTACACGGTATACCTGAATATCAAGTCTACATGGTATACCTGAATATCAACTCTACACTGGTATACCTGAATATCAAGTCTACATGGTTTACCTGAAAATCAAGTCTACACGGTATACCTGAATATCAAGTCTACATGGTATACCTGAATATCAAGTCTACACGGTATACCTGAATATCAAGTCTACATGGTATACCTTAATATCAAGTCTACATGGTATACCTCAATATCAAGTCAGCCTTGTATACCTGAACATCAAGTCTACATGGTATACCTGAATATCAAGTCAGCCTGGTATACCTGATTATCAAGTCTACATGGTATACCTGAATATCAAGTCAGCCTGGTATACCTGATTATCAAGTCTACATGGTATACCTGAATATCAAGTATACAAAAGTATACCTGAATATCAAGTCTACCTGGTATACCTGAATATCAAGTCAATGTGGTATACCTGAATATCAAGTATACACTGGTATACCTCAATATCATGTCAGCCTGGTATACCTGAATATCAAGTCAACGTGGTATACCTGAATGTCAAGTATATAATGTATACCTGAATTTCAAGTCTACATGGTATACCTAAATATCAAGTCGACATGGTATACCTGAATATCAAGTATACACCAGTATACCTTAATATCAAGTCTACACTGGTATACCTGTATATCAAGTATGCACCGGTATACCTGAATATCAAGTCTACACTGGTATACCTGTATTTCAAGTATACACTGGTATACCTGAATATGAAGTCTACATGGTATACCTGAATATCAAGTCTACATGGTATACCTGAATATCAAGTCTACATGGTATACCTGAATATCAAGTCTACATGGTATACTTGAATATCAAGTCTACATTGTATTCCTGAATATCAAGTCTACATGGTATACCTGAATATCAAGTCAGCCTGGTATACCTGAATATCAAGTCTACATTGTATACCTGAATATCAAGTCTACATGGTATACCTGAATATCAAGTCAGCCTGGTATACCTGAACATCAAGTCTACATTGTATACCTGAATATCAAGTCAGCCTGGTATACCTGAATATCAAGTGTACATGGTATACCTGAATATCAAGTCAGCCTGGTATACCTGATTATCAAGTCTACATGGTATACCTGAATATCAAGTCTACATGGTATAGCTGAATATCAAGTCTACATGGTATACCTGAATATCAACTCTACACTGGTATACCTGAATGTCAAGTCTACATGGTATACCTGAATATCAAGTCTACATGGTATACCTGAATATCAAGTCTACACGGTATACCTGAATATCAAGTCTACATGGTATACCTGAATATCAAGTCAGCCTGGTATACCTGAATATCAAGTCTATATGGTATACCTGAATATCAACTCTACACTGGTATACCTGAATGTCAGGTCTACATGGTATACCTGAATATCAACTCTACACTGGTATACCTGAATGTCAAGTCTACATGGTATACCTGAATATCAAGTCAGCCTGGTATACCTGAATATCAAGTCTATATGTTATACCTGAATATCAACTCTACACTGGTATACCTGAATGTCAAGTCTACATGGTATACCTGAACATCAAGTCTATATGGTATACCTGAATATCAACTCTACACTGGTATACCTGAATGTCAAGTCTACATGGTATACCTGAATATCAAGTCTACATGGTATACCTGAATATCAAGTATACATGGTATACCTGAATATCAAGTCAGCCTGGTATACCTGAACATCAAGTCTACATGGTATACCTGAATATCAAGTCAGCCTGGTATACCTGAACATCAAGTCTACATGGTATACCTGAATATCAAGTCAGCCTGGTATACCTGATTATCAAGTCTACATGGTATACATGAATATCAAGTCAGCCTGGTATACCTGATTATCAAGTCTACATGGTATACCTGAATATCAAGTCTACATGGTATACCTGAATATCAAGTCTACATGGTATACCTGAATATCAAGTCAGCCTGGTATACCTGATTATCAAGTCTACATGGTATACCTGAATATCAAGTCTACATGGTATACATGAATATCAACTCTACACTGGTATACCTGAATATCAAGTCTACATGGTATACCTGAATATCAAGTCTACACGGTATACCTGAATATCAAGTCTACATGGTATACCTGAATATCAAGTCTACATGGTATACCTGAAAATCAAGTCTACATGGTATACCTGAATATCAAGTCTACATGGTATACCTGAATATCAAGTCTACATGGTATACCTTAATATCAAGTCTACATGGTATACCCGAATATCAAGTCTACATGGTATACCTGAATATCAAGTCTACATGGTATACCTGAATATCAAGTCTACATGGTATACCTGAATATCAAGTCTACATGGTATACCTGAATATCAAGTCTACATGGTATACCTGAAAATCAAGTCTACATGGTGTGTTTTCTACAATTTACATTTACATGGAGTTACACCAGGGTCTATTTTATCAGATTTTCACATTCAATATTTTATGTTTATTTTACTGTGTGATTGTTTTCTCTTACCTGTTTTGGTTTGGTAGTATTTTGGTAGTATTTGGTAATTGTAACAGTACATAGAATTATATCAAAATCAAAAAACATTATTTTTTTAAGGAATGGGAATAGTTTTCATCCCAAATTGATGGTGTGCATAGAAAAGTTACATTAGCATCTTAGCATCCTAATATCAGACTCATGCTTAATTTTTCAGGGGTTGTGATAAAGTGAATTTTGACTGATGGTTCCTGATAGTGGCAACACGTGTCCCTCTTACCCAGCTGGCACTCCTCACCCGCTACTCTACAGATGTGTCGCTTGATGTACCGGTGCTCCGCTGCCACTTAATAAAATATCACTCCTGCTTTGACAGCCGGCCTTAATTGAGTCCCTTGTCAGTTTTAGCAAACTGTGTGTTAACGTCATTTGAAACTTTTTTTCTTCTCCATCTATCTCAGTCTCTCTCTTTCTCTCTCTCGTTGTCTATAAGGAATATGTTAGCAGCCTAGCAGGCAAATCATCTGTAACTTTGTTTAGGAAGGAGAGCGAGAGAGAGAGCGAGAGAGAGAGAGAGGAGAGAGAGAGAGAGAGAGAGAGAGAGAGAGAGAGAGAGAGAGAGAGAGAGAGAGAGAGAGAGAGAGAGAGAGAGAGAGAGAGAGAGAGAGAGAGAGAGAGAGAGAGAATATGCCTCAAAAGCCATCTTGTCATTGGGATCCATAATTCAGGCTCATGATTTTAATTTCCCTCTGTTCTTTCAAAGGGATGAGAAGAGGAAGGGAAGAGGAGAGGGAAGACTGGTAGTTAGCTGGATAACTGCATTTGAGATGAGCTGAGGTGTTCTGTCATGCTGCCTGTACTACATAATAGGGATGGAAATGTGCCAGAGAAGAAAGACACATCAAAATGAAGGGAAGCCAACTTCCCTCTCTGAACTCTCAAAATCCACATCGCACGCTGTTTACAAACGGAAAAACCCCATGTTGTTTCTTCTAAGACGAACCAATCCCAGACCAGAGGGATACTGTGGCACATTCAACCATAGATTGAATGACAAACACAGACGTACACACAGGCACATATAGTACACAGACACACAAATGGATGAATAATGAAACATGGCTTTTTATTTGAATAATCAGTTATGTCCTTATATCAGAATGAACATGCCTACAGTACAGTATCCAATGTGATCTGTAGGCATGACTTGTCCGGAGGAGTGGGTCCTTTCTTCACTCTCTGTCAGTGTGTTTGGCCCGGCCTGGCCCCAGCCTGTGTGTATGTGTGTGTGTGTTTGTGTGTGTGCTTGCACAGAGGGAACTGACGATAGTTAAGATTGCGTGTGTTTGTGCGTGCATGGGTGGGTGTGTGGGTGGGTGGCTTCAGGCTGTAGGCTTCAGGCTGCTGGTCTGGGGCCCAGTGTAGTGTGTCTCTCTATCTGTGTTTTCATGTTTGTGTGATTTGAATTGTGATTTTGTGGATTCAAATAAAGTATTTAAAACGTGTGTGTTTGTTTCTCTCCCTCTGTGTGTTGTGGTGTTCAGAGGAGAGGGCTCTGTGGCGGTCCTCCTCTCTGTGCTCCGGTCCCCATGGAGAAACCCCCCAATGTCCTCTCTCTCTCTCTCTCTCTCTCTCTCTCTCTCTCTCTCTCTCTCTCTCTCTCTCTCTCTCCAGCTACACCAGGAGATGTTTTGATGTCAGCTGCATCTCTTTGTCTCTTCCTCCCTCTCCCCTCATCTTTTTCTTTATCGTTTTCTCTTTTCCCGTTCCCTCCCTCTCTCGCTGTCTCTCTGCAAAGCTCAGGTTGTGGTGCTTACAGGACTCGGCAGCGCCACTGTACTCCTCACCATTTGATCATTAATTTATCACAGCTCCAACAGTTTGTTTGACAGGTGCAGTAACTTTCATCTGGTGGGCTTGGCAGCATTTGCTGCTCTCTCTCTCTCTCTCTCTGACTCCCCCTCTCTCCCCCTGTCTTTTGCTTCTCCTCCTCTCTCCCCCCTCCCATCTCTCCTCACCCTTCTCTCTCTCTCCACTTTCTCTCAGCCCTGGTAAGGTGAAAGTAAAGACAGGAGCCACCTCTCCCTAACAGGATCCATTTGCCCCTCTCTGGTAATGAGAAGACAAACATACACTGTTCCTCTCTGATACATCATGTTTTATTGATACAGTCAGCTTAGGGAATACATGAATGGGAACAGGAGGATCATTTGGGGGCCTTGTAGGCCTATGTGTAACTAGCTGGTGATGTTGTTGTTAATCGACTTGTGGTGCTATAGCAACAGCATAGCTCTTTCTTTGTATCTCTCTACCATCTCTCTCAGTATATGTATTTATATCACTGATGTATCTTTGTCTTGTTACCCCTCCATCTTTCTTCCTGAAACTATCTTTTCTCTTTCTTCCACAAAGATTAATCTACCTTGTCTGATTGGTAACCTGAACAGGAAGGTTGTGTGGAGAGACTCCATCATGATGAGTTGATCATCCCTGATCAGAGAAAGGCCCTTAGTTCATCCATTATATTGACCCAGAGTAAAGGTTCATACCATTATATTGACCCAGAGTAAAGGTTCATATCAGTATATTGACCCAGAGTAAAGGTTCATATCAGTATATTGACCCAGAGTAAAGGTTCATACCAGTATATTGACCCAGAGTAAAGGTTCATACCAGTATATTGACCCAGAGTAAAGGTTCATACCAGTATATTGACCCAGAGTAAAGGTTCATACCAGTATATTGACCCAGAGTAAAGGTTCATACCAGTATATTGACCCAGAGTAAAGGTTCATTCCAGTATATTGACCCAGAGTAAAGGTTCATACCAGTATATTGACCCAGAGTAAAGGTCCATACCATTATATTGACCCAGAGTAAAGGTTCATACCAGTATATTGACCCAGAGTAAAGGTTCATTCCAGTATATTGACCCAGAGTAAAGGTTCATACCAGTATATTGACCCAGAGTAAAGGTCCATACCATTATATTGACCCAGAGTAAAGGTTCATATCAGTATATTGACCCAGAGTAAAGGTTCATACCAGTATATTGACCCAGAGTAAAGGTTCATACCATTATATTGACCCAGAGTAAAGGTTCATACCAGTATATTGGCCCAGAGTAAAGGTTCATTCCAGTATATTGACCCAGAGTAAAGGTTCATACCAGTATATTGACCCAGAGTAAAGGTCCATACCATTATATTGACCCAGAGTAAAGGTTCATACCAGTATATTGACCCAGAGTAAAGGTTCATTCCAGTATATTGACCCAGAGTAAAGGTTCATACCAGTATATTGACCCAGAGTAAAGGTTCATACCAGTATATTGACCCAGAGTAAAGGTTCATTCCAGTATATTGACCCAGAGTAAAGGTTCATACCAGTATATTGACCCAGAGTAAAGGTTCATACCATTATATTGACCCAGAGTAAAGGTTCATACCAGTATATTGACCCAGAGTAAAGGTTCATTCCAGTATATTGACCCAGAGTAAAGGTTCATACCAGAATATTGACCCAGAGTAAAGGTTCATACCAGTATATTGACCCAGAGTAAAGGTTCATACCATTATATTGACCCAGAAAAAGGTTCATGCCATTATATTGACCCAGAGTAAAGGTTCATACCATTATATTGACCCAGAAAAAAGGTTCATACCAGTATATTGACCCAGAGTAAAGGTTCATACCATTATATTGACCTAGAGTAATGGTTCATACCAGTATATTGACCCAGATTAAAGGTTCATGCCAGTATATTGACCCAGAGTAAAGGTTCATACCATTATATTGACCCAGAAAAAAGGTTCATACCATTATATTGACCAAGAGTAAAGGTTCATACCATTATATTGACCCAGAAAAAAGGTTCATGCCAGTATATTGACCCAGAGTAAAGGTTCATACCATTATATTGACCCAGAGTAAAGGTTCATACCATTATATTGACCCAGAGTAAAGGTTCATACCAGTATATTGACCCAGAGTAAAGGTTCATACCAGTATATTGACCCAGAGTAAAGGTTCATACCATTATATTGACCCAGAGTAAAGGTTCATACCAGTATATTGACCCAGAGTAAAGGTTCAGACCAGTATACTGACCCAGAGTAAAGTTCAGACCAGGATGTTGACCCAGAGTAAAGGTTCAGGACAGAAAGCCTATAGCAACAGCATAGCTCTTTCTTTGTATCTCTCTACCATCTCTCTCAGTATATGTATTTATATCACTGATGTATCTTTGTCTTGTTACCCCTCCATCTTTCTTCCTGAAACTATCTTTTCTCTTTCTTCCACAAAGATTAATCTACCTTGTCTGATTGGTAACCTGAACAGGAAGGTTGTGTGGAGAGACTCCGTCATGATGAGTTGATCATCCCTGATCAGAGAAAGGCCGTTAGTTCACTCTGCTCTCTGTGGGAATGTGCTAACATACACCGCCTGTGTCCAGCTCAGCCCACCCACTCCTTACCGTCAGACTGTCCTTCTCTCTTTTTCTCTGTATTTTTCACTGTTCCTGTCTTTTTCTTCACATGCCATACTTTCCCTCTCACTTCCTCTTTTAAATCCATCTCTGTCTACCAACTGTAAACCATTAAACAGCCCCTCCTTCCTCTCCCATATCTATCTTCACTCCACTATTAAGGCATTCTCTCTCTGTCCTAATCCTGTGAACAACATTTTTATTCCTGGATACTGGATGTTGTATGAGATCAAGGGCCCCTATAGCCTCATAGGTTCTCATAGATCAAGGGCCCCTATAGCCTCATAGGTTCTCATAGATCAGTGGCCCCTATAGCCTCATAGGTTCTCATAGATCAAGGGCCCCTAGAGCCTCATAGGTTCTCATAGATCAAGGCCTCCAGAAGAGCAGCTTAGGATACCCTCATATCTCTCCCACCCTCCATCATTTACTCTCTCCCTCCATTCTTTACATCCATAATTACTCCCTCTCCCTCTCTCTCGCTTCCTCCCTCTCCCTCTCTCTCTCTTGCTCTCTCTTGCTCTCTCCCCCTCCCTCTCCGTCTCTCTCTCTCTCTCTCTCTCTCGCTCTCCCTCCCTCCCTCTCCCTCTCTCTCTCTCTTTTCTCTCGACATACTTTCCTCTCTTCCTCCATCCCTGGGATCAAGTCCCTCTGAGGCACCTCTTAAGACAGGAACTTCCTGGACAATTTTGGCATCAAAGCTTTGAGGCAGCGAGAGGAGATAGGCTAACTCTCTGAAGTAGACATGAGGAGAGAGAGAGTGTGTGTGTGTGTGTGAGAGAGAGAGAGAGAGAGATACAGGGGAGTGAGAGAGAGAGAGAGAGAGAGAGAGGGAGAGAGAGAGAGACAGGGGAGTGAGAGAGAGAGAGAGAGAGAGACAGGGGAGTGAGAGAGAGAGAGGGAGAGCTGGAGAGAGAGAGAGCGAGACAGGGGAGTGAGAGAGAGAGAGACAGGGGAGTGAGAGAGAGAGAGAGAGAGAGAGAGAGAGAGAGAGGGAAGTAAGCGAGAGAGAGAGAGAGAGAGAGAGAGAGAGAGAGACAGGGAAGTGAGAGAGAGAGAGAGAGCCTGCCTGGCCCATCAGGTGGGGAGAGGTGGAAGGAGCAGTGTGGACCCTGGAGGGAGCACTTCTGAAAACGGTCAAGAGGAGAGAAGAGAATAGAGGAAGAGAGAGGAGAGGAGGAGAGGGGAGGAAAGGATAGAGAGGGGGGATTTGAAGATTCACACCACCCTGACCAGGCACTCACTAATTGAGTCAGAATTAAGACTCAAGGGGTATTCAACCTCAAACCCTCCCCTGACGATGGAGACTCACCGGTTCGTTCCTGTTGAAAGACTATAGTTTCCCTGTCGTGTGTTTCAGTATATAAACATGATTTTACAGGGATTTTACTGGGCTACCTGAGTGTGAGGAAAGTGTGGTGAACAAAACAAGCTGTGGCACACACACACACACACATACACACACATAAACTCTCCACCCCCCCCGTGCACTGTTGTCCAGATGAACCTCACCATGCTATAGGAAAGCCAGCACATGGACTGTGTATGACTGACTGTGAATCAGTCTGATCTGATCTGGCTAGATAGTCAGTAGAAAATACAGCTCTGCTGCGATTCATCTGCTGCCAACTCCTTCAAGTTATTCATCTGGAACAAATATGCATTCATCATTGTATTTTTAATCACACCAAATAGATAGACAAAGGAATGCCTGGGGGAGAGGGGAAGAAATATACAATTCCCTGAGCTGAGATGGTATTGTTGCCCCGCATCGCCAAACATTCCCACAAATTGACTTTGAATGAATTTATTTTTAATGTGAGAAGGATGATGCTCAACCAGGGAGAATACAGCAGGGTGTGTCTACGTGTGCGTTTGTGTGTGCGTGTGTGTGTGTGTGTGTGGTGTGTGTGTGTGTGTGTGAGAGAGAGAGAGAGACAGGGGAGTAAGAGAGGGGGAGAGAGAGAGAGAGGAGAGAGAGACAGGAGAGACAGTGGAGAGAGATAGAGAGAGGGAGAGACAGGGGAGAGACAGAGAGGGGGAGAGACAGAGGAGGGCAGATAGGGGGAGCGAGAGAGAGACAGGAGAGAGAGAGAGAGGGAGAGACAGGGGAGAGAGAGAGAGAGGGGGGGAGAGACAGAGGAGGGCAGATAGGGGGAGAGACAGAGAGGGGGAGAGACAGAGGAGAGACAGAGGAGGGCAGATAGGGGCAGCGACAGAGAGGGGGAGAGACAGGGGAAAGACAGAGAGGGGGAGAGACAGAGAGGGGGAGAGACAGAGGAGGGCAGATAGGGAGGGCAGATAGGGGGAGAGACAGAGGAGGGCAGATAGGGGAGAGACAGAGGAGGGCAGATAGGAGAGAGACAGAGGAGGGCAGATAGGGGGAGAGACAGATAGGGGGAGAGACAGAGGAGGGCAGATAGGGGGAGCGAGAAAAAGGAACGTCACGTGTACAGTTTGTGCAGTATGTTTTTATTTTACTGTTAAACAAGCTCTATAAGCTGGATGTGTTTCTGTGTGCAATGGAAAGGGTTCAGGGTTGGTTGGCCTGGTTGGCCCCTTAACTTCACCCCCTCTCAATTAAATTAAATTAGATTAAATTCAATTTGTTTTAATGCCATGACGTAACAAAGTACATGTTGCCAAAGCTTACTTTGGAGATTTACAATATTAACATATTTAAAATAATAATAATCAATATTGTCAATGGGACAACAGTAAGAACACTAATCAAGGGTCAAAATAACCATACAATGAACAATAACAATAACATTGGCACAGAGGACATGTGCAGGTAGGTTGGGGTCTCTCTCTCTCTATCTATATACAGTACCAGTCAAAGGTTTGGACACAAATACTCATTCAAGGTTTTTATTCATTTTTACTATTTTCTACATTGTAGAATAATAGACATCAAAACCATGAAAAACATATATCGAATCATGTAGTAACCAAAATACTGTTAAACAAATCAAAATATGTTTTAGATTATATTTGAGATCTTCAAAGTTGACACCGTTTGCCTTGATGACAGCTTTGCACACTCTTGGCATTTTCTCAACCTGCTTCACCTGGAATGTTTTTTCAACAGTCTTGAAGGAGTTCCCACATATGCAGAGCACTTGCTGGCTGTTTTTCCTTCACTCTGTGGTCCAACTCATCCCAAACCATCTCAATTGGGATGAGGCCAGGTCATCTGTTGCAGCACTCCATCACTCTCCTTCTTGGTCAAATAGCCCTTACACAGCCTGTAGGTGTGTTGGGTCATTGTCCAGTTCAAAAACAAATGATAGTCCTGTAACGTTCGTCATAGTGAGTAGACCAAAACGCAGCAGGAATGTGTATACTCATCTTCTTTATTAGAAGGAAAAAACACAAACAAAATACTTATACAAAATAAACGACGAAGACAGTCCTGTAAGGCTATACCCGGAACAACTACCCACAACCACAGTGACAAAAACCCCTTACTTAAATATGGCCTAAAAGCAACGAAGAACAGCTGCTTCTAATTGCAACGAAGAACAGCTGCTTCTAATTGAAGGCCAAACCAAAAACCCTGAACATAGAAATAGACTAAATAGACACAGACATAGAAATATACTAACATAGAACATACCCCCCCCCAAAAAAAAACACACTAAACAAACACCCCCTGCCACACCCTGACCAGACTACAATAACAAACAACCCCTTTTACTGGTCAGGACGTGACAAGTCCCACTAAGCGCAAACCAGATGGGATGGCACATCGCTGCAGAATGCTGTGGTAGCCATGCTGGTTAAGTGTGCCTTGAATTCTAAATAATTCCCTGACAGTGTCACCAGCAATGCACCACCAAACTATCACACCTCCTCCTCCATGCTTTACGGTGGGAACCACACATGAGGAGATCATCCATTCACCTACTCTGCGTCTCACAAAGACATGGCGGTTGGAACCAAAAATCTCAAATTTGGACTCATCAGACCCAAGGACAGATTTCCACAGGTCTAATGTCCATTGCTCGTGTTTCTTGGCCCAAGCAAGTCTCATCATCTTATTGGTGTCCTTTAGCAGTGGTTTCTTTGCAGCAATTCTGTGTGAAGGCCTGATTCAAGCAGTCTCCTCTGAACAGCTGATGTTGAGATGTGTCTGTTACTTGAACTCGGTGAAGCATTTATTTGGGCTGCAATCTGAGGTGCAGGTAACTCTAATGAACTTATCCTCTGCAGCAGAGGTAACTCTGGGTCTTCATTTCCTGTGGTGGTCCTCATGAGAGACAGTTTCATCATAGCGCTTGATGGTTTTTGCTACTGCACTTAAAGAAACTTTCAAAGTTCTTGAAATGTTCCGGATTGACTGACCTTCATGTCTTAAAGTAATGATGGACACTTTTCTTATTTGAGCTGTTCTTGCCATAATATGGACTTGATCTTTTACCAAATAGGGCTATCTTCTGTATACCACCCCTACCTTGTCACAACACAACTGATTGTCTCAAACGCAATAAGAAGGAAAGAAATTCCACAAATGAACTTTTAACAAGGCACGCCTGCTAATTGAAATGCATTCCAGGTGACTACCTCATGAAGCTGGTTGAGAGAATGCCAAGAGTGTGCAAAGCTGTCATCAAGGCAAAGGGTGGCTACTTTGAAGATCTGAAATATAAAATATATTTTAATTTGTTTAACACTTTTTTGGTAACTACATGATTCCATATGTGTTATTTCATAGTTTTGATGTCTTCATTATCATTCTACAATGTAGAAAATAGTTTAAAAAAAAAGACAAACCTTTGAATGAGTAGGTGTGTCCAAACTTTTGACTGGTACTGTATATATAGCATATGTCTCTCTCTCTCTGTCACCGTTGGCCCACTGTAACCCGGTTTACTTACCCCTCTCTGCCCCAGCCTACCCTGCCCTCAACAAATGAGCAGACTCATCACTACATCCCCCTCCCATTGTATTCATTAATAAATGAATGATCAGCTGCTCTTGGTTCCAGCCTAATTGAGTCCCATTGCTGTAGCTAAGTAGGACACGTACGGATCAGACAAATGGAATAGTATCCGGGTCTGATTCCTCTGGGCCCTGCCTGTCTGTCTGCCTTGGCCCTGTACCCTGTTGGAACACACTGCTTTGTTCTAGTGCTGTCTCTGTCTCTCTGTCTGTAGATGGATCTGATGGGGTTTTATCAGGGTGAAGTGGGTAGAGATGTAACCAGAGATATCTGTTGATTGTCTATTTTAAACATTGCAGATTGGACTTCATAGGAGAGAGAGAAGGTGACACACACAGATACACACACACACACACATACTTGCACACCCAACACACACATAAACCCAACACAAACAGATGTGAGCTAGTGAAAGAAGAAGTGGAGGGAAGGCTATAGCTTAATGCCATTACATTAAATTTTAAGTAACGTTATGCAAATCAGAAATGACTGGAGATAATCTCCTTGGGATGTTGAAAAGGAATTGTCTGTTCTCGTTCCAATAGCCCTGGAAACTAGCCCAGATGCCCAGCTAGAGAGAGAGAGGGGAAAAATATGGCAGGGCAGGACGGAGCCTGCCGTAAATGAAAGAGGGCCGTGAGAAGTGTTTGCCATTAAAATCTAGTTAGCCAGCAGTGAGGAGCGGACACCGGATACAGGCAAAGTACAGGGCAGCTCAGGGGTCCTGGCTGGGAGAGAGGGCTTTCTGAGTGCAAGGAGCATGCCAAGGTGAAAACAGAAAATCATAGGATCATAGGACGGAGGCTGGTGTGTGTGTGTGAGTGTGTGTGTGTGGGCACGATGGCTGCCGTTCATATTTCCCCTCTGTGTCTGCTTTATCTCAACTGCCCCAGTATGGGAAATATTTCTACTGAAGTTTTTTTTTACCTCGCCTGCCTGCCTGCTTCACATCTTTATCGAGGTCACTGGAAGGACAAAGTGTGTGAACTCACTGTACCAGTAGCAATGGACTACCAAGTGGACAGGGACAAGGAGAGAGAGAGAGAGAGAGAGAGAGAGAGAGAGAGAGAGAGAGAGAGAGAGAGAGAGAGATCCTTCCACTCTTTCTCTGGTGATTTTGATGGAGCTTGCAGTTTGTCTTGTTTTCTCTGGGGCCCGTAGGCGCTATAGTGCGTGTCAGAGGAGGAGTCCCCATTCCCCCTCTCCTCTCATGTCCTGTACTCTCTCTCTTGTCTCACTGCATGGCAGGAGCAGTGAGCGGAGCCACACTCGCAAACAGCCCAACTCAATATTGTTTTAGGGACAGAGCCATTCATTATTGAGCAAACAAAGTCCTGTCTGTCTCTAACGCTTTGGGCCAACAATTAAAGGCATCACACTGGCGCGGAGCACTGGAGGGGTACTGCAGGGGGGACTGGGGCTTATGAGAGGGAATGCATCAAATATTGATCAATCTAATTGAGGTTTTAGGCTTGACAAGACAGAACTCCTGAAGTGTATATATCTTCATAGCAAAGTATAGTCTTCATTTAAAGGGAGACAGACAAGGCAGACAGGAAAGCTCCATCTGGTGTGTAAATGGCATGTTTTGTTTTGCACGGTAACTGCAGGCAATTGCATGTTATGACCCAGTGATGGTAAGAGACAGAGAACAACAGGAGTAGAATTTCCCCAATGCATCTGTAGCTAGTATCTTCATGTCTTACAGTAGCTGACACTTACAAATCTAGATGTAGATTCTGAATCATCTCTCTTTCTACACTTACATTTTTTTTCTTTATTCATATCATATCAAAATCTATCTGTCATTATTATAAAATGAATATTACATTTCTCATCGAGTCCCAACTCCCTTATGGTGTTACGACTGTTTTTGACGTCTTATCAGAGTTACATTTTATTTCCCATGAAACTCCATAAATAAAACTCCATGGCAGTATTTGTGCTGCGTCAGTCTGTCTCTCAGCCCCGGTCTCATGGTGTCTACAGACAGACTGAGAATGGCAGCTTTCATTTGGAGAAAAACAAGTTGAAAATATTGATTTCAAAATTACTTGTCTCTCTTCCCTAAAAACCTGCCATGTGGAAACCTGCAGCCTTCAATTAAACTGGGCTTGTAGGTGTGTGTGTTTTCATTTGGGCAACGTGTTCACTTGAAATTATACATTAAAGACTGTGTTTTACTTCAATCAGACTGTGAAAATATACACAGAGACCTAAGTGTCTCCTGAAGGGCTTCTCTGCTGGCACAAACACACACACACACACACACACACACACACACACACACACACACACACACACACACACACACACACCACCACCACCACAGAGCGAAACAGCAGCAGACAGATGGGTGGTATTTATTTTAGAATTAGAACCATGTTCCCGGCTCCAAACTCCAAATAGGAAAACACTCCGTTCTGTCCCACTTCTGAAGATCATGACACATTTGAAATCCCATCCTGGAATTCCATCTCTCCCACCTGCCCGCGCCCAGGACGTTCCAGTTCCACCCTCCTCCTCTTCCCATTTCCTCCTGGTTTATTACCCATGGAAAATAATTTCACACAACTTTTCCCTAAACACTGTGAAATCTAGCCAGAGCCAACCCAGGGCTAGGCAACACTGTGTCTATGGACCGTCTAGGGCTGCTCACTCTCCCTGTGTCTATGGACCGTCTAGGGCTGCTCACTCTCCCTGTGTCTATGGACCGTCTAGGACTTGGCAACACTGTGTCTATGGACCGTCTAGGGCTGCTCACTCTCCCTGTGTCTATGGACCGTCTAGGACTTGGCAACACTGTGTCTATGGACCGTCCAGCTCTGCTCACTCTCACTGTGTCTATGGACCGTCTAGGACTTGGCAACACTGTGTCTATGGACCGTCTAGGACTTGGCAACACTGTGTCTATGGACCGTCTAGGGCTTGACAACACTGTGTCTATGGACCGTCTAGGGCTAGGCAACACTGTGTCTATGGACCGTCCAGCTCTGCTCACTCTCACTGTGTTTTATTTATTTGGAGTTGCAATAAACTTTGCTGTACTTTGATCTTATTGGGTGAAGTATCAATCCCTGTGGTAAAGATGATCCCCTTAATGCTGGGTTGTATTAGGGTCCTTATCCTGGGCTTAGGGGCCGGCGGAGCTGCTTCACACACACACGCACGCACGCACACACACACACACACACACACACACAGGGACCAGGACATGACACTATGAACAGAGAGAAAGCTCTTGTTATAGCACAGTGTCCCCGAGCGTTAGAAAGTCATCCCTCTAATGCAGACATTACCAAAGCCTTCCTCTACATCCCCTATCATCCTAGCAGAATGACACCGCACGGCTCCAAGACTTAACTCTTACAAAGAGCTTAAATATCATAACTGTGTCATGCATAATGGAGGTATGTTCTTTACTTTTGGTGTGCCTAGTATTCCCATCGTACCCTAACAGAGTAGCTTGCATGCTGGATTGCTCACACACTCATATCACAGAAATAATGCCACTAGCAAGGGGTTTACACGGATGTTTGGCGTGGATAAGGGCAGCAAGAAGGTCAAGGATTATTGTTGACCGTACATTTTCCGCTCATTTGTGTGTATGCATGTGTATGTTGATGTTCAGTATGATTTGTGTGCATGTTTTACCCATGCTCATTCATTCCTGCATTTGTATGGGTGCGTGTGTGCGTGTGTGCGTGCGTGTGTGCGCGTGTGTCCGTGTGCGCGCGTGTTTGTGTGTGTGTGTGTGTGTGTGTGTGTGTGTGTGTGTGTGTGTGTGTGTGTGTGTGTGTGTGTGTGTGTGTGTGTGTGTGTGTGTGTGTGTGAGCGTATGTGCGTGTGTGTGCGAGCGCATGCGCGTGTTATAGATGCTGGTTTCCGTTTTCTGAAAAAAGGGTTGAAAGCTCCCCTAGTGGCAGCTCTACAGAATAACTCAAAAGACTGTTTAGTACATCATGGAGAAAGTCAGTACTTCGTAGTGTAGTGATATGGTCGTCTCATCATGTTGACAATAGTTTTGGTGGCTAATGCAGTCCTGATGTCTTTATTCCAGCACAACTTGAATAGTGTTAATACTCCTAAAGTCAATCTGTTTTTGACTCTGATGTGGTTTCATTTCACGCACCATTTAAGAGACATAACATACACAATGTCTGGCAGCCTCCTAGGCTATGTGTCTTACACGCTGTCTACAGGCCATGCCAGGGGACACTCTTATAAACACTGTATTCAATCTTCATGAACCGACCATGAAGACGGGAGGGAGGACCTAGGAGCTGTAGGATGTGATCTTAGCCTGTTTATCAGCCTCATCCAGAGACAGCAGAAGACAGATTCTCAGTCAGAACCTCTGTGTGAGAGGAGTGTGGAGAGCCTGCCATTGAGCATGTCACTGATCTAACCCCTCAGTAAGAAAGGACTGTTATGATGCAGGAGGGAGGGAGGGTTTGAGGATTCTGAGGAATGGCCCAACTCTAGGCTTTGGTGGTAATGTTAATGAGACCTGGGCTGGACACTGGGTGTTCCATCATCTCGACCCCCCCCCCCCCCCCCCCCCCCCCTCTCCATCAGTATTATGAGCGGAAGGGAATGAATAGTCTCTGTGGGCTGACATGCTGATAAGGCTATGATGACTTGTCATGTGCACTCTAGCTTTCATTTGTTTTGATCTTTAAGTGTTCTTTAAGAGGGGGCCCATCCTGATGAGGGGAGGGCTTTGCTACTAAATTGATTACCTGTTTTGTGAACGCGGCTGCCCGCCACCCGCAAGATTGTATCAGGAAGCTGTCAGGACCCCTTCACTATTTCACTTTCATTGGATTTAGCAAGGAACAGGTTGTGCACCAAATGATATACTATTCTCTATATAGTGCACTACATTTGATCAGGGCTCATAGGCTGGTTTAAAGTAGTGCACTATATAGGAAATAGGGTGTCATTTGCGATGCAGGTCTCTCCTTGTGAGTGGAGGGGAGGGAAGAGGAGGGAGGTGTGGAGCATTACTGCCTCGATACAATCACATTTGTCAGCATGATCCTTTTTAAGTGCATTTCAATTACAGTCTGATTCTCTGATGTTATTATACCCCGGTCTCTCTCTCTCTGTCTCTCTCCCCTGGAAACTGCTCACCACTCACACAGACACACACACACACACACACACACACACACACACACACACACACACACACACACACACACACACACACACACACACACACACACTACACACACACACACACACACACACACACACACACACACACACTGCTCACCGCTCGCTGGTAGAACAAGCCACGTCTAATGTACACAATTTAATTTCCTTAATTGAGCTAACTCACTTTTCATATCCTAATTTCTGGAATAATCTTTGATTCCTAGCTACTATCCACTGCAGGCAGAAAGCTTTTAATGAAAGGGGGCAGCCCAAAAACATCTGTTACAAGTCTGATTAAATCATCCGCATCACATCTGCATTTATGAGGGTGTTAGCATGCAAAGAGCTGGGCTCTTTATCTAGTTTGGCCAATTATCTACAGTGGCTGTGGAATCACATATTTTGATATAGTCTCATCCCCTGTGCTCTTCTCTATTGGTGACTGTCATGTCATCAGGCTTTGTTTAATAGATATAGAGGGACTTTAGCTATTGATACAATGCACCATGACAGAAGTATTCTTCTTTAGATAAATTAGGGTTGGTCAGCACTCTTTGTTCTTTGTTTAAGCTGTCTGCATTTATGAGCAATTTGTGAAAGAAGGATTCTCTTCTGGAGGTGTTAAACATCCTGTTTCCCTCTGTGGTGAGGGGAGGGGGAATTGATTTTGCCCCCTTACTCATACACACAAGCGCACGCATGAGCACGCACGAGTTAACACGCACAGACGCACGCATGCTCACTCAAACACGCACGCACAAACACACACACACACACGTGCAGATGGCTTCCATACCTGCTGGCCTCACACAGTGTCGCTGGCGATCCAGCAGTGAGCCTCCTATCCTCCTGGCCCAGTCCACACTGTAAACAGAGAGGGCTGCCTCTCCTCTCCTCTCCTGTCCTCGTCCTCTCCTGTCTTGTCCTCTCCTCTCCTCTCCTGTCCTGTCCTGTCCTGTCCTGTCCTGTCCTGTCCTGTCCTCTCCTGTCCTGTCCTGTCCTGTCCTGTCCTCTCCTCTCCTCTCCTCTCCTCTCCTCTCTCAGAGTCAGTGTCACATTAGACCCACTTTTATCAGGAATCACACAATCACACAGCCAGGGTATCAAATGAAAGCCATCTCTTTCTCTCTCCCTCCTTAACCTCCTCCCTCCCTCCCTATCTCCATATATCCCTGTCTCTATCCCTCTCTCTCTCCCCTCCTCCCCTCTGTCATTGCGGTCATCTCTCCATTAAGAGGGGGTGAGTCAATAACCTGTCATTTGGCTCCTCATCGAATGACACATGGTTGCACAGCACGGCTGTCATCACCCTCTGTGTCTGTGTGTGTGTGTGTGTGTGTGTGTGTGTGCGTGCGTGCGTGCGTGCGTGCGTGCGTGCGTGCGCTTGCGTGCGCGTGTGTGTGTGTGTGTAAAGTACTTAAGTAAAAATGCTTTAAAGTACTACTTAAGTAGTTTTTTTGGGGTATCTGTACTTGACTTCACTATTTATATTTTTCACAACTTTTACTTTACTACGTTCCTAAAGAAAATAATGTACTTTTTACTCCATACATTTTCCCTGATACCCAAAAGTACTCGTTACATTTTGAATGCTTAGCAGGACAGGAACATGGTCCGATTCAAGCACTTATCAAGAGAACACCCCTGGTCATCCCTACTGTTTTTGATCTGGAGGACTCACTAAACAGAGAATATCCCTGGTCATCCCTACTGCCTCTGATCTGGAGGGCTCACTAAACAGAGAACATCCCTGGTCATCCCTACTGTCTCTGATCTGGAGGACTCACTAAACAGAGAACATCCCTGGTCATCCCTACTGTCTCTGATCTGGAGGACTCACTAAACAGAGAACATCCCTGGTCATCCCCTGTCTCTGATCTGGAGGACTCACTAAACAGAGAACATCCCTGGTCATCCCTACTGCCTATGATCTGGAGGACTCACTAAACACGTTTCATAAGTAAATGATGTCTGAGTGTTGGAGTCTGTCCCTGGCTATCTGTAAATGATGTCTGAGTGTTGGAGTGTGTCCCTGGCTATCTGTTAATGATGTCTGAGTGTTGGAGTGTGTCCCTGGCTATCTGTTAATGATGTCTGAGTGTTGGAGTGTGTCCTTGGCTATCTGTTAATGATGTCTGAGTGTTGGAGTGTGTCCCGGGCTATCTGTTAATGATGTCTGAGTGTTGGAGTGTGTCCCGGGCTATCTGTTAATGATGTCTGAGTGTTGGAGTGTGTCCCGGGCTATCTGTTAATGATGTCTGAGTGTTGGAGTGTGTCCCGGGCTATCTGTAAATAAAATAATAAAATAAAATGGTGCCATCTGGTTTGCTTAATATAAAGAATTTGTAATGATTTATGTTTTTACTTTTACTTTTGATACTTAAGCATATTTGAACAATTACATTGACTTTTGATACTTAATTATATTTAAAACCAAATACTTTTAGACTTTTATTCAAGTAGTATTTTAATGGGTGACTTTCACTTTTACTTGAGTCATTTTCTATTAAGGTATCTTTACTTTTACTCAAGTACGACGATTTGGTACCTTTTCCACCACTGTGTGTGTGTTGCGTTCTTCAGATCAGGTGGCTAGATTTTCTCCTGGCCGGCTAGCGTTTCTTTCCCCTACATTATCATGTGCCCTATGAGAATGTACTGTAGGGGTGAAAACACATCAGACACAATCAGGAAGCTAGGCTACCGAATTCAACAACATGTACTAGGAGAAATAGGACAGGTCAAATCTCACTGGCTTCTGCTGCTTTGGCGTAGAGGGCGAATTAGTGTAGTGGTGTATGATATTTTGATATCTGTTCCACGTAGCTAGCAGCTAAATATGCGTGTCATGACAGAGCTGAAGGTACCCTTTAAGAGGTCACAGGTTCGACCAATGGTAGGATGCCCTCACAAGGTCAGCCAATGAGAATGCGTCTTCAGAGGTTAGATGTCAGGCAGATGTTGTTTATTTGCTTGTGTGGTCGTAGCGATGCTATGTCATTCATTATGTGTCTGTCTGTCTTTGTGGTTGTGGAATAGATAAGTGTCTCTCTCTGTCTGTATGTAGCTGCATGGGGCCGCGCCCTGCCTGCCTGCGCTAGGCTACACCAGGCTAATTGCTGCTGTGCCATTGTCTTTAAGGCCTCAGCTTGTGGCTCCACCACTAACTGGTGCAGCAACGAGAGGCACATGGATGCACATTGGCAGCGCCCTTCATGTGGCAGCAGTACGCTTTGTTTCTGATTACTAGACATCATTTTGTTTTTTCTTTCTCTCAACATTATTTATTTTTTCATTCTCGCTTTCTCTTTGCTCTGCATGGGTTTGTTGGTTGCTAGTTTTCTACAGATGTGATGTGTTCTAATGTAAAAAGGGAGTGTGGGTTTTCCTTCAGTGGTGCCCACATTCCCCAAACCACAGAACCCTCCTATACAGAACCCTTGTTGCCTCAGCCTCTGTTTGCCCTCATTGTGTGTGACCTCTATTCAGGGTGCGCACATAGTTTCCAACCATACACATATACTGTATGGGTTGAATCCCCGAGATTAGAAAGGCACAAAAAAAAAATACTTGAGGGTAAATATGATTGGCATGTTTAATGAACAGAATGTTATAAGGCTTTCTATTTTTATAGTTAGTGTTTGGATATGTGTGGTTAGGTTAGAATTATTATCTAACTCGTCTGCTCCTATTTGATGGGCCTCAGCTCTATTCCCCCAGCCAAACCTATGAGGACTTGTCTAGACATTCCTTACTTTAATGCGTAAAATGTTTCTGGCAGCCGCTTGCGTAAAGTCCTGTGCCATCACCCTGCATCCTCTCTCCTCCTCTCTCCTCCTCCTCCCTCTCCACCTCCCATACAAATCTCCGACACAGTTTGGAGAGGGAACACTTGAATCCTTGACCCCATGTCATTTTGACCCTGACCGACCGAGCGGTGGTGGAGTGCGGTAATCTGACCAGCGCACTCCGCTTCAGATATGAAGCCCCCGGAAGTCCCCTCTGTTGTGTTATTATCAGTTGAGTGTTATTAGCCCTCTTTGCAAAATATGTCTTGATTTCCATCGACCAGGCCTGAATCAATGCTTTTAAAAATCTTAGACACCTTTTACTTAAGAGCAAAAGCATGCATTTTATGTTTTGACATGGTTCTATTGATCTGGGCAGACGGGGAGATGGGGTGGGGGTGGGGCCTGTGTGACCTCTCTTCCTCCCATATCTCTCTATCTCTATCTCCCTCTTTAGTTGCCTCTCTCTCTCTCCTCTCGTCTGCCAGTGTCTGGTAACACTGCCATCCTTAATGGCTTTCCCGTGCTCTTCCATCTGCCCTCCCATCCTCTCCTCCCCCCATCCTCCCATCTCTCCCTCTCTCTCAACGGAGCTCTCTCGCTCTCTGTGCACTTTTTCTAACTAATCAATACTGTGCTCCCCTTCGACACTCCTGTCACTCACATTTGGCCCAGTTGTTAAATTATGGATGAGGCCTCTCACATCACATCTAAAATTTCTATTCTGTTTGTCAATGGCTGATCAATATTTCACCTCCTCTCATCCTCAAAGCTCCCTCTGCTTCTCCTCCTCTTTCATCCTTTGTTTCTTCTACCCACTATTGTTTGTTTATGATTTTGGTTTCTTCTAATGGAAGGACTTCTGGGAGCAGCCTGGGCTAGGGGAACACAGCAATCTGTAGCAGACAAGCAGACAACACACACTGTCATCTTCAAATAAGAGGATACGCCTCTGCTCTTCTCTCACTCCCCCTGCGCTTATTTCTTCCTCCTCTCATCTTTATCTCTCTCTTTCTTCTCACCAACATGTAGTTAACATGTGTAGATACTGGTTTCAGACAAAATACTGGGGTTTGAAATGTGTAGGTTGTTGGTAGCTAGGTGTGGATAATGTGGATGATTCCAGCTCACTTCAGATGGAACATATTATCCCTAATAAACACTTGAATAGAAGGTGAAATGAAAGAAAGGAAGAATACACACACACACACATATATATACACAAACACACACACAACACGCACGCTCACACACACCTTCCCCTCTCTCTCTTTGAGTCAGAGTGGTGTGGGTAATGTAATTGAAGTGGCGTTGGGCTTATCGCAAACTAAGGCTCAGCTGTGGGCTCTGCATGGCCCGGTGCAGCCTGTGATCTAGCCATGCCAGTCTCACACCAGCCAGCCGGCACCTCCCAGCTGCTGACGAGAGAAACAATGTTGCCCAATAAGGTCAGTTTCTTGTCTCTCCCTCTTTTCCATGACCACTTAACCCCTGACACAGAACTCTAAGTGAGACTAGGAATGTGTCTGCCGGCAGCCTGCCCTGCCTGGCCATGCTGGGCTCTGTGCTGAGAGAGCATAATCCAGACCTGCTGACTCTCTCTCTGTGGCATTACCTAAAGTAACCAACCAACCAACCAACCAACCACAGTCAGCAGGAAGAGGGAAAATAGAAGCTCACCCTATAAGAGAGAGGGGAGTTAGCTCACCCTATAAGAGAGAGGGGAGTCAGCTCACCCAATAAGAGAGAGGGGAGTCAGCTCACCCTATAAGAGAGAGGGGAGTCAGCTCACCCTATAAGAGAGAGGGGAGTCAGCTCAACCTATAAGAGAGAGGGGAGTCAGCTCACCCTATAAGAGAGAGGGGAGTCAGCTCACCCTATAAGAGAGAGGGGAGTCAGCTCACCCTATAAGAGAGAGGGGAGTCAGCTCACTCTATAAGAGAGAGGGGAGTCAGCTCACCCTATAAGAGAGAGGGAAGTCGGCTCACCCTATAAAGAGAGGGGAGTCAGCTCACCCTATAAGAGAGAGGGGAGTCAGCTCACCCTATAAGAGAGAGGGGAGTCAGCTCACCCTATAAGAGAGAGGGGAGTCAGCTCACCCTATAAGAGAGAGGGGAGTCAGCTCACCCTATAAGAGAGAGGGAAGTCAGCTCACCCTATAAGAGAGAGGGGAGTCAGCTCACCCTATAAGAGAGAGGGGAGTCAGCTCACCCTATAAGAGAGAGGGGAGTCAGCTCACCCTATAAAAGAGAGGGGAGTCAGCTCACCCTATGAGAGAGAGGGGAGTTAGCTCACCCTATAAGAGAGAGGGGAGTCAGCTCAACCTATAAGAGAGAGGGGAGTCAGCTCACCCTATAAAAGAGAGGGGAGTCAGCTCACCCTATAAGAGAGAGGGGAGTTAGCTCACCCTATAAAAGAGAGGGAGTTAGCTCACCCTATAAGAGAGAGGGGAGTCAGCTCACCCTATAAAAGAGAGGGGAGTCAGCTCAACCTATAAGAGAGAGGGGAGTCAGCTCACCCTATAAAAGAGAGGGGAGTCAGCTCAACCTATAAGAGAGAGGGGAGTCAGCTCACCCTATAAGAGAGAGGGGAGTCAGCTCACCCTATAAAAGAGAGGGGAGTCAGCTCACCCTACAAGAGAGAGGGGAGTTAGCTCACCCTATAAAAGAGAGGGGAGTTAGCTCACCCTATAAGAGAGAGGGGAGTTAGCTCACCCTATAAGAGAGAGGGGAGTCAGCTCACCCTATAAGAGAGAGGGGAGTCAGCGAACCCTATAAGAGAGAGGGGAGTTAGCTCACTCTATAAGAGAGAGGGGAGTTAGCTCACTCTATAAGAGAGAGGGGAGTTAGCTCACCCTATAAGAGAGAGGGAAGTCGGCTCACCCTATAAGAGAGAGGGGAGTCAGCTCACCCTATAAGAGAGAGGGGAGTCAGCTCACCCTATAAGAGAGAGGGGAGTCAGCTCACCCTATAAAAGAGAGGGGAGTCAGCTCAACCTATAAGAGAGAGGGGAGTCAGCTCACCCTATAAGAGAGAGGGGAGTCAGCTCACCCTATAAGAGAGAGGGGAGTTAGCTCACCCTATAAAAGAGAGGGGAGTCAGCTCAACCTATAAGAGAGAGGGGAGTCAGCTCACCCTATAAAAGAGAGTGGAGTTAGCTCACCCTATAAGAGAGAGGGGAGTCAGCTCACCCTATAAAAGAGAGTGGAGTTAGCTCACCCTATAAGAGAGAGGGGAGTCAGCTCACCCTATAAGAGAGAGGGGAGTCAGCTCACCCTATAAGAGAGAGGGGAGTCAGCTCACCCTATAAGAGAGAGGGGAGTCAGCTCACCCTATAAGAGAGAGGGGAGTCAGCTCACCCTATGAGAGAGAGGGGAGTCAGCTCACCCTATAAGAGAGAGGGGCGTCAGCTCACCCTATAAGAGAGAGGGGCGTCAGCTCACCCTATAAGAGAGAGGGGAGTCAGCTCACCCTATAAGAGAGAGGGGAGTTAGCTCACCCTATAAGAGAGAGGGGAGTTAGCTCACCCTATAAGAGAGAGAGAAGTCAGCTCACCCTATAAAAGAGAGGGGCGTCAGCTCACCCTATAAGAGAGAGGGGAGTCAGCTCACCCTATAAGAGAGAGGGGAGTCAGCTCACCCTATAAGAGAGAGGGGAGTTAGCTCACCCTATAAGAGAGAGGGGAGTCAGCTCAACCTATAAGAGAGAGGGGAGTCAGCTCACCCTATAAGAGAGAGGGGAGTCAGCTCACCCTATAAGAGAGAGGGGAGTCAGCTCACCCTATAAGAGAGAGGGAAGTCAGCTCACCCTATAAGAGAGAGGGGAGTTAGCTCACCCTGTAAGAGAGAGGGGAGTCAGCTCACCCTATAAGAGAGAGGGGAGTCAGCTCACCCTGTAAGAGAGAGGGGAGTTCAGCTCAACCCTGTAAGAGAGAGGGGAGTCAGCTCACCCTATAAGAGAGAGGGGCAGTCAGCTCACCCTATAAGAGAGAGGGGCAGTCAGCTCACCCTATAAGAGAGAGGGGAGTTAGCTCACCCTATAAGAGAGAGGGGAGTCAGCTCACCCTATAAGAGAGAGGGGAGTCAGCTCACCCTATAAGAGAGAGGGGAGTCAGCTCACCCTATAAGAGAGAGGGGAGTCAGCTCACCCTATAAGAGAGAGGGGACTCAGCTCACCCATTCTCTTATAGGGTAAGCTGTAGGTGTAATTTGTAGGTGTAATTTGTGCATCTGGATGTTTGTGAATGCTCATCCCCTCTCTAAGTGTTGGTGGTTGAATACCCTTTCTAGTAGAGTCCTGTGTGGTGTGTTTAAGTTGTTTGTCTGTGGGGAGTAATGGCTGGTGATGTGGCTGTCCTGTGTGAGTGTGTGATCTGCTACCTGTCTGTCTTCACCGCCACAGCTCCACATCAGCCACAGGCCGGCCCCTCAACCTTTCCAGGGCCGGGGTGAGAATCTCTTCAGCTCCTCTCAGCTGCCAGGCATGCTCAGCCACGCCTTACTGATTTACACTGGAAGCCATGGCAGGAGCCAGGGCCACCGTGGACCCTCTGAAAAACAAACCACTGACAGGCACCAACCACAGGAGTGTGGGGACTCTCTCTCCCCTGATCTGCACCAGGAGCAGGGTCACAGCCTCTACAGTATGTACTGTAAACTTACAATGGGGGATTTCTGCTCTATTTCCTATTCTATTTCCTACTGATCAAAAATCACTTTTCAATTTTTTGACAAGGGCTATTGAAGTGTCTGATAAGAAATATATGAATGTAGTCAAGCTGAATATTAACAGACTACCTTTAGATTTATGTCCTAACCAGTTTTGCTTAAATAAATGTTTGTCTCAGCAAACACACTCTGACATCTACCAGTACCTCAAGGAATGATTTGAAAGTAAATACTGAGTGTACACTGAGGCGTGTTTGATTCATTAGCTGTGATTGTCCTGTTCTTGCTGTACATTTCTTTCTCGTCTGACCTCTTTCATTAGGGGTCACAGCATCTCTCGTCTTTTCTCTCTCTACCCCCCCACTTTCTCTCTCTCCCCACCTCTCTCTCTCCCTCTGCTCTTCCTCTTTAGGGCTGTCTTGAGTAAGAAGTGGTGTCATCCTCCACTCCCATCCGTCGGTTGGGATTTGCCTCAGAGCTTCCCGAGACGGCCTGATTTGTGTGACAAACACAAATGCCTTTAAATTCCCTCCGAGCCCCAGCTCCTTACCCGGCTCATACCTTGTAATGAATAATTCACATCCCTCTCTTCTTTCCTTCCTTCTCCCCAGTTCTCTCCCAACGGGAGGAAGGACAGTAGCACACCCCTCTCCTCGGCTGGCAGAAAATCCATACACCACTGACATCTTCACTTCAAACGGCAATTAATAGAACCAGAAGCCGGATCTATTTTCTCTCATAATTGGTCTTAAGGTGAGGTGTTAATGACGTCATTATACGGCAAGGTTAATTCAAGTTGTGGGCTGAGTGTGGTTAGGGGCGTTAACGTTTGTAGACTGAAGGGTGCTGTGAACTGGAGCTCTGTATTCCTGACCTACTACGTGCAGCTATCTCCTCCATCGGTAATCTCTTTACCTTGTATGTACAAACACACACACATACAGTGGGGGGAAAAAAGTATTTGATCCCCTGCTGATTTTGTATGTTTGTCCACTTACAAAGAAATGATCAGTCTATAATGTTAATAGTAGGTTTATTTGAACAGTGAGAGACAGAATAACAACAATAAAATCCAGAAAAATGCATGTCAAAAATGTTATAAAATGATTTGCATTTTAATGAGGGAAATAAGTATTTGACCCCTCTGCAAAACATGACTTAGTACTTGGTGGCAAAACCCTTTTTGGCAATCACAGAGGTCAGACGTTTCTTGTAGTTGGCCACCAGGTTTGCACACATCTCAGGAGGGATTTTGTCCCACTCCTCTTTGCAGATCTTCTCCAAGTCATTGAGGTTTCGAGGCTGACGTTGGGCAACTCGAACCTTCAGCTCCCTCCACAGATTTTCTATGGGATTAAGGTCTGGAGACTGGCTAGGCCACTCCAGGACCTTAATGTGCTTCTTCTTGAGCCACTCCTTTGTTGCCTTGGCCGTGTGTTTTGGGTTATTGTCATGCTGGAATACCCATCCACGACCCATTTTCAATGCCCTGGCTAAGGGAAGGAGGTTCTCACCCAAGATTTGACGGTACATGGCCCCGTCCATTGTCCCTTTGATGTGGTGAAGTTGTCCTGTCCCCTTAGCAGAAAAACACCCCCAAAGCATAATGTTTCTACCTCCATGTTTGACAGTGGAGATGGTGTTCTTGGGGTCATAGGCAGCATTCCTCCTCCTCCAAACACAGCGAGTTGAGTTGATGTCAAAGAGCTCCATTTTGGTCTCATCCGACCACAACACTTTCACCAGTTGTCCTCTGAGTCATTCAGATGTTCATTGGCAAACTTCAGACGGGCATTTATATGTATTCTTGAGCAGGGGGACCTTGCGGGCTCTGCAGGATTTCAGTCCTTCACGGCGTAGTGTGTTACCAATTGTTTTCTTGGTGACTATGGTCCCAGCTGCCTTGAGATCATTGACAAGATCCTCCCGTGTAGTTCTGGGCTGATTCCTCACCATTCCCATGATCATTGCAACTCCACGAGGTGAGATATTGCATGGAACCCCAGGCCGAGGGATATTGACAGTTCTTTTGTGTTTCTTCCATTGGTAAATAATCACACCAAATGTTGTCACCTTCTCACCAAGCTGCTTGGCGATGGTCTTGTAGCCCATTCCAGCCTTGTGTAGGTCTACGATCTTGTCCCTGACATCCTTGGAGAGCTCTTTGGTCTTGGCCATGGTGGAGAGTTTGGAATCTGATTGATTGACTGCTTCTGTGGACAGGTGTCTTTTTTACAGGTAACAAGCTGTGGTTAGGAGCACTCCTTTTAAGAGTGTGCTCCTAATCTCAGCTCGTTACCTGTATAAAAGATACCTGGGAGCCAGAAATCTTTCTGATTGAGAGGGGGTCAAATACTTATTTCCCTCATTAAAATGCAAATCAATTTATAACATTTTTGACATGCGTTTTTCAGGATATTTTTGTTGTGATTCTGTCTCTCACTGTTCAAATAAACCTATCATTAAAATTATAGACTGATCCTTTCTTTGTCAGTGGGCAAACGTACAAAATCAGCAGGGGATCAAATAATTTTTTCCCCCACTGTACGAGGGCAGACACGCATGCACGCACGAAAGCACACACACATGAGATTTTGGACTGCAAAACTCAGTACAATATGTGTGACTGTAGAGCAGGTAGATTAGGGTGTATCAGACGTATCAGCACTAACTGCTGGCCTTATCTATTGTTGTTGTTGTTTGACCCTGGTTACCATGGTGATGACTGCATTGCGTACTATGGCTCCAGGATGGGATTGTCTTTACTCCACCTCTCTGTCGTGCCAATGCATTAGCAAGCTCAGCACCTCACGCTGGGCCATGCAAGGGCTATGCATTACAGGAAAGCCTGTCCTGTCCACCACTCTGCACCTGTGTGTGTGTGTGTGTGTGTGTCTGTGTGTGTATGTCTATGTCTTACCATCACCACCACCCTGCCCCAGCCTGATCCACTCCCTAATGGTGAAAAACGAGAGCTGTCATGTCGTATTCGTGTAATAACCGTGCTCTGTGTCGCTTTCCTGCAATTAATGGAGGCGCTGTGACGAGGCTGCATAAATCCTGTCTAAGTCTGTCACGGCAGGGGGCATAGCAGGCAGCGCTGTTATACTGGGGGGTGGAGGGGAGGTTGGGGCGGGAGGTGTGTATATGGCTGTATGTTGAACAGGGTAGAAGCCTGGTGAGGGCTGGAAGGGAGCCACCCCACAAGGCATGTCTTTGTGTGTAGCAGATAGATGATGTGAGCAGGGCAAGCTGTCACTGAGACAGGACTAATGGCCGAGCCAGTCTGCTCCCGCCAAGACCTTAGATTGTTCTAAATTTGTTTGGGTTTGGGCGGTCTGTGATTTAATGAAGTGTTTGGAGAGTTTTGGAGTGTGTGTGTGTGTGTGTGTGTGTGTGTGTGTGTGTGTGTGTGTGTGTGTGTGTGTGTGTGTGTGTGTGTGTGTGTGTGTGTGTGTGTGTGTGTGTGTGTGTGTGGTACACACTATGAATCATGCACAGCTATAGCCGTTTATTGAAACGTAGGGACGCTCCTAATGAACATTTGTACCATTTGACAAACACACACACCGCGTTGTCCCTGTCAGCATCCACCCCCTGCAGACAGCACTGAGGGCCAGAATTAGCAGGCAGGTTAGATATCCTCCTCAGCTACTTCCTCCTCACACAACAGCTTATGATCCAGCACCATCACATAGATGTCAAACCCACCAAGACCACTGAATACCCTGCTCTCCTTGAGACTGCTCAACAAGACCCCATTTCTTTTTCTTTATCTTTCTTCCCCACACACTCAGTTTACTTTCTAAATAGATTGTGTCACAGGCAGTTATTGATGTATAATGCATTCTCCACCAGTGTGCTCTTCCCTTCAATATTATTGAAATCCCTCTTTAATATTAAGTGATTCACGTAGTTTCTTTGTGACAGAATGAAAGCGTTACAGAGATGATCAAACAGAAGCTTGTTTCAGGTCACGTCTTCACTGTGCCTTTGTCAAAACCATTCCAGAGAGGGTCGGAGTGGGAATGAGAGCACCACACTACTGACAATATAGGGATTTCTCCCTTAACGGCAAATATCTCTCTTCTCTTCTACCCCTCCGACACCAAATATGTCTCTTCTCTTCTATCCCCCGATCACTCCTCCAGCATAAATGTGTCAAAACGTAACGCCTATCGCCGTATCCCATGACAGCCTTGCCACAGATCCAAAGCCAAAGCCTCCATCACTTCTTCTTGTCACCTGTTATCTTAACCATGTCTAAGATTTCGACGGAAGATCAGTGATGTGCTTTTTATAATTGCGAGGAGGGCGTTTTGGGTCGTTGAACGTGCCCTGGCATCCGTTCAGGGCTATTAAAACAAATGACCCCCTGTAGCTGGCAGAATGTTTAAATGGGAATAAAGCCATCATGAATCACTGCTGTGGTCTGTGTGACTGATGATTCAGGTATAGAGTTTGCTGCTAATGTGGGTTCTGAGAGAGAGGACTAGACTGAGACCAGCATATATATATATATATATATATATATATATATATATATATATATATATATATATATATATACACTGCAGAGAGAGAGAGAGAGAGAGAGAGATCTTACCAGTTTACTAAAATATACCATTCCCTGCTAAGCATTTACTAACCTACCCCTATTTCAACAGACATTATGGGAATTACAAATGAATAAATAAGGTCTTTATTTCTGCTCCTTCCACTACAGATTTTCCCAAATGTTCCGACAGTCTGCAGCTATCTATCTTTCCATGATCCTCTACAGCAGAAACAGCTGGGACACCTGCAGCTGGAGTGTTTAGCAGTGTTCTCTGAGCTATGCTGGAGCATCCAGTCCAATGTTCCAGCGGTGGTTGAGAAGCAGGGGACTCTGTCAGTCTCTCCCCCCAGGAGGGGACATCTCTCCTTGAGGGAGCTCAGTGGGATTTCCCCCTGAGAACCAGGCTTCCTCCCCAATCACTGTCACAGCCACAGCCATATTACACACCTCCGTGGGATCCTACACAAACACACAGTATGGTATCATGCCTTCGGGCTGATGAGGGAGATGGACATGAAAAGAGCCCTCTATCGTTGGAATGAGGTCTTCATGTTAGAGATTTGCTCAGAGGTTGGGGTGACATCACAATGATTTGGTGTCATACTGTATATCCAGAATTGCTATTGCACCAGTGTTTTGGGCCTTTTCATATCACCCCCAGGCTAATATCCCAAACTGCTTCATTCAGGGACAACACAGACATCCACTTTAAGGTGTGACACATTCAGCCTTTATGTCAAGAACCAGAAAAGGAGATACAATTGTGTTTTTGTGAGTTATCTTCTTCTCTCTCTCTCTCGCTCTCTCTTTCTTTCTTTCTTTCTTTCTTTCTTTCTTTCTTTCTTTCTTTCTTTCTTTCTTTCTTTCTTTCTTTCTTTCTTTCTTTCTTTCTTTCCCCCTCTCCTTCTTAGCATGTTCTTGCAGCTTCTCCTGCTGTCTGTCTCCCCTCGTCACATTTCAGAATATGTTACCCCTGTGATACCAGGGCCAGACTTGAAAGGAAGTCTTAAGGACCTGAGCTTATACACTGTGCCAGATTTTGTTAAATAACCGGGAGATGTTGATGCCAATTCATTGGTAATTGTCCCTTGTGGCACAGTGCTGTTGAAAGTCCTGGAGCAGCCTAAGCTCAAGATCACTGCAAGTGTTAATCTTCTTATACTTAAGGTTTCAGGTTTTCTTTTGATGTCGCTAAACATGTTGACTCCTATCTCGGCACAGAAGGCAATCCAGACGTAGCCATGAGCAATAAAGCTTTTGTCTGTTTTTTTGTTTTTTTAGTCTTCGAAGAATTCCAATTTTATTCCTCTTCCCACAAATTCATTGTGACTAAAATAAAACAACAACTAAAAAACAGATCAGGAAGAGAGGAAGGGGATTGATTCAGCTTTATTCAGGGACTCATTGTTCCTTTCCTTAGTGCATTTGACTTGCCCTTGTTGTGTGTAAAATGGTCTTATTCATAGTTAATGAGTAGACATCTTATTTCCAAGCCTGGGTGCTATAGTACAATACAGACGGTTGTCTTTGAGAGCTGTTCTGTCATGGTCTATTTCAGATAAACAGAGAAGACACCTCTATTGGAGGATAAATAACTGAGTGTGTAATTAATTTGCCGGCCCCAAGGGCGTACTGTATACCTTAGAGATTGATCTGATCCTGTCAGTGATAGTGATAGGTTGTTTCCACACAGATCCAGGGAATCAGGGAATCTACCCTCGGGGACTCAGGTGGAGAGACCTACCCAGGCAGGGAGCACCCTTCTGGGCACGGAGTTGTAACGTAGCCGCCCTCAGGTGAGGCTCGCTCAGTGATCAATCAGGGCTGCTGTCTGTCAGGACAGATAGTCCCATCCGTCAGTCAGTCTACACCCAGGTGTGTGTGTGTGTGTGTGTGTGTGTGTGTGTGTGTGTGTGTGTGTGTGTGTGTGTGTGTGTGCGCGAGTGTGTGCGCGAGTGTGTACGTGTGCGCGTACGTATGTGTGTGTTTGTGTGTGTGTGCATGGGTGTGTACAGTTCTGTCCGTCAGTCCATCCCTAGGTGCTGTATGACAGGTGTAGACCTCTGTGGGATCAGGACTAGCATCTAATCCCACACAAACGTACAGGTGGGACAAGACCTCCTGTTATATGAAGACCTTATTGCTGGGTTTCATTTAAAAAAAATGATGAATGGGTTTGTTTTTATGACTGTGTTTTTCTTTCTGCTTGAATTTTGTATTTATATTGATGTGTGTATTTTCTGTAATTTCTGTAGTTCAGAGCTCATCTGTAAAATACCCCTTGGTCTCAGTATGACTCCCTGATAAAATAAAGGTTAAATAAACTAAAATAAATGTAAAAAATAACGCTCATCTTTGAATTGTGTATGTGTGTGGAGGATGGAGGGGGTGGGGCTGGTATGTGTGTCCGTAGACATTCACGTCTGCTTTCATGTGTATATACTATAAACCTATTGAATCTGTGTGGTTTTTGCATTGTGTGAGTATACATGTGTATATTATTTACTACTATATGGCACTCACGCAAGACTGACACCCAGTACGTCGAGCGGAATTCTCAAAACACAGGCAATATCTTTCTACCTAGTCTTTCTTTTCTTCTACTCTGGAGGAAACAAACTCCCAACGCTGCAGAATCAAAAGCAAATGTGTGCTTCAGTCTGCCTAAGGGGACTGTTTAAATGAGCGTCCTGGGAGATTTATGAGGGAGTTTAGAACTTAATTGTGTGGGTTTGTTATTGGAAAAAGACAGGTGTGGACTGGAGCATAGGCATGTTGTATCAATTTGGCTTTCTGTCTCTTTATGTATATGAGGTATTGGGTAATAAAAGCTGTGTTTTACTGTAATTCCACTTATGATTTAGTAGAAGTGTGTGTGTGTGTGTGTGTGTGTGTGTGTGTGTGTGTGTGTGTGTGTGTGTGTGTGTGTGTGTGTGTGTGTGTGTGTGTGTGTGTGTGTGTGTGTGTGTGTGTGTGTGTGTGTGTGGCAGAATGCTGGGGGTTGTTAATGCTCCCCTACAGACAGACTGGGTTACAGTGACCCAGAGCGTAGGGGTGTTACTGTACTGGTTTGAACTGTAGTTTGAGGTCAGTGCCTGGTCAACACAGGGTAAAAACAGGCTCATACAGACACTAGTGTGTCTATGGGCAGTGGAGGGAGGAGAGGTTAGGGGAGGTTAGATGCTACCCAGCAGAGCATGGTAACCCTTCAGTCAATCCACAGACGCCTAAGTGAACATTTTCAACAGAATCATTCCTTAAAATAACTCATTATAAGTAGACATCATGGACAACATCATAACACATTCTACTTTTTGATTAAAGTGTGACCTTTGTTCTTCCTCCAAACTGAGCTTTCCCGGGCCTGTTTACAAGACATACAGGCCAAACTGACTGGCATTACTCCACTAGCTGCCCCGGGGTCGCACCGAAGCTGGCACTGATAGCTTTAACACAGAGACGGCAAACACTTTATCCAGCTAATGACGGAATTACAGTGCTGAGTCACCATGTAGCGACATGTAAGACGGCACAGCAGAGAGAGGGCGGCGATAGATTATCGTCTGAGAAAGAGGCACTTTCCCAGGAAAAGCAGCTGTCATTAAGGAGAGAGAGAAGGTGTGAGAGAGAGAGTTAGAGAGAGAGGGAGCGAGAGAGAGAGAGAGAGAGAGAGAGAGAGAGAGAGAGAGTCGAGGCAGTGAGGGGAGTAGAAAAAGAGAGATGGGGAGAGAGGGTGAGGGAGATGGAGAAAGAAAGAGGGAGAGACAGAAAGAGTGATTGAAAGAGGGAGAACATAAACTCCTGAGAATGGAAGGTTTAGATGAGTGTAATTATGTCTCTCTATAAAACACTCAATACTGTCATTATCGTTGAGTCATGTGTCCAGGCAGGCCGGCAGGCAGCAGAGTGGCCTGGTAGGCCCTGTGTTTAAAGTCATGTGTCCCTGGAGTCTGAGGTAAAGATATAAAGACAGACAGGAGGAGTTTACTGTTTACAGGAAGAGAAAGGACTAACTGTACTGAGAATCTATAAACAAGCAGTCTGTCACAGAGAGAGAGAGAGAGAGAGAGAGAGAGAGAGAGAGAGAGAGAGAGAGAGAGAGAGAGAGCATGTGTGAATACACTTTTAGAAAAATTGGTTCCAAAATGGTTCTTCGACTGTCCCCATAAGAGAACCCTTTTTGGTTCCAGGTAGAACTCTTTTGGGTTCCATGTAAAACCCTCTGTGGAAAGGATTCTACGTGGAACCCAAAAGAGTTCTACATGGAACCAAAAATGGTTCTTCAAAGGGTTCTCCTATGGGGACAGCCGAAATAACCCTTTTAGGTTTTATAGAGCACCGTTTTTCTAAAGGTGTATGTGCGTGTGTGCATGTGTGTGTGCGTGTGTGTGTGTGTGTGTGCGTGTTTGTGTGTGTGTCAGTGCATGGACAACACAGCCTTGATGCTGAGAGGAGTATAAGTGGGAGGCTGGTGACTGCAGCCCTCTATGTTGCGGTGGCTCTGTGTAAACTCTTGGTCGCTCTGTTTTCCTACTCTGGTTTCAGCAGCAAACAGCTAAAAAGTTCATATGTTTAATGGCAACACTGAAAGAGCCATAAATTTACAGGGCTAGCTGTATTTTTATACCCTTTACATAATAAAAGTTCCAGAGGAGAAAAACGTACAGAGAGGAGGGAGAGGTGAGGGTGTGGTAAGGGTGGGGTGTGGTGACGGTGGGGAGAGGGGGGAGCGAGAGGAGTTGGGAGGGTGTTGGTTTGTGGACACCAGAGAATGGTGCAGCACCAGACTCCATTGGACATTTGTATCCATTTGGAAAAAGGTGACTTAGAGAAGTTGTTCCTTGGGCGCAAGCCCTCTTCTGAAAACACGGCTTAACGCGAACAACAAGCAGGATATCTGGTCGGCTTTTCCAAGTGAAACCCAACCATCAGCCTCGTCTGAATATTCTCAAGCTCGAGCAAAATGGATCCAAGTTCAATTACACATTACAAGCCGCATGACATTTTCCATTGTGCAATGCTCACTCTAACAAGACTGCGCTAAATCGGCCAGGCACCCCTGATCACACTGTAGTCAGTGTGTCGAGACAGGGGAGCGGTCCCTTCTACAAGACACCCTCTTAACCATTCTGTTATGGTAACACATACCTGCAGAGAGAGCAGCAGACACCTGAGAGCCACAGCCACAAGGCCGGAGGCGCTGCTGCAGTCTCTGTGTTGGCTTCTTCTTCCCACTACTTGCACCCTCTTGTACTTGACTGTTGTCAAACTATTGTGGCTCTATTGGGCTTTGTGTTGGTTGAGGAAACCATAGCCAAGGGGAGATTATCTCTGGGTTTAGCCCTAAGGGTTAGGCCCTGTAATGGATACAACCTGTCTGTCTTTTCTCACCTGTCTTCTTGGTAGGAGGGACAACATGTCATTACACAGATGATATAGTAGCGTTCCTTTATGGATAAATATTGGAAATCTTTAGTGACACCGCTGGTCTTCATATAGAGATTTTAGTCAGGTTCTCACAGGGTGTAATTCACAGCTGTACATCATTACAGAGATTACGTAGTACTGTTCATTTATGGATAAATATTGGATACCTTTATTGATGCTGCTTTGGTTTTGCAGAATATATTTGGTGATTGTTATCTTCTCACATGGTGTAATGTAATTTGCAGAGCTTCCATGCAACCTTCCTTCCTTCCCTACACTCATCTCCTCAGAGACAGGCAGGAAGAGGGAGAGGAAAAGTGAAGCCCCCTCTTTAGTTAGATGACTGCGGTATGGTGGAATAAAGAGAGAGCTGGAACCAACAGTCTTAAAACATGAAAACATTCCCTCTTCAAACCACCATGACTGAGTAGATTAGGCCCCATCCACAGGAAAACAATATTATTTCCCAAAGATATTCAGGGTGTTTAATTCAGAAACAACGCAGGCTGGTGCACGGAAAGACTTCTTTATTGAATGCCTTTTTATTGCTATTCTAGAGTCATTCAAATAAGGTAAATGGGTGATTAAATTAAATGTGCTAAAATGCACAGCCAAAAATATATACCCAAAGCAAGCTTATTATTCTCACAGATGTTTATTTTCTTGTGTCAACATCCCATTAAATTCAAGGGAATAGGGATAGAGGCCTCGCTAACACTCGTGTTCCTGTACCTAGTTGCACGGTTTCCGAGCTGGTCTTGGTTGCATCTCAGCCACGCTCAAGGTTCTAAACAATATCATAACCGCCATCGATAAAAGAAAATACTGATCAGCCGTCTTCATCAACCTGGCCAAGGCTTTCGACTCTGTCAATCACCGCATTCTTATCAACAGGCACAACAGCCTTGGTTTCTCAAATGACTGCCTTGCCTGGTTCACCAACTTCTTCTCAGATAGAGTTCAGTGTGTCAAATCGGAAGGCCTGTTGTCCGGACCTCTGGTAGTCTCTATGGGGGTGCCACAGGGTTCCATTCTCGGGCCGACTCTTTTCTCTGTATACATCCTTGATGTCGTTCTTGCTGCTGGTGATTCTCTAATCCACCTCTACGCAGATGACACGATTCTGTATACTTCTGGCCCTTCTTTGGACACTGTGTTAACAAACCTCCAGATGAGCTTCAATGCCACACAACACTCCTTCCATGGCCTCCAACTGTTCTTAAACGCAAGTAAAACTAAATGCATGCTCTTCAACCGATCGCTGCCCGCACCCTGTCTACTATCACTTCTCTGGACGGTTCTGACTTAGAATATGTGGACAACTACAAATACCTAGGTGTCTGGTTAGACACTAAACTCTCCTTCCAGACTCACATTAAGCATCTCCAATCCAATATTTTATCTAGTATCGGCTTCCTATTTCGCATCAAAGCATCCTTCTCTCATGCTGCCAAACATACCCTCGTAAAACTGACTATCCTACCAATCCTTGACTTCGGCGATGTCATTTACAAAATAGCCTCCAACACTCTACTCAGCAAATTGGATGTAGTCTATCACAGTGCCATCCGTTTTGTCACCAAAGCCCCATATACTACCCACCACTGCGACCTGTGTGCTCTCGTTGGCTGTCCCTCGCTTCATATTTGTTACCAACCCCACTGGCTCCAGGTCATCGATAAGTCTTTGCTAGGTAAAGCCCCGCCTTATCTCAGCTCACTGGTCACCATAGCAGCACCCACCCATGGCACGAGCTCCAGCAGGTATATTTCACTGGTCACCCCCAAAACAAATTCCTCCTTTGGCCGTTTCTCCTTCCAGTTCTCTGCTGCCAATGACTGGTAGGAATTGCAAAAATTACTGAAGCTGGAGTCTTATATCTCCCTCACTAACTTTAAGCATCAGCTGTCAGAGCAGCTTACCAATCATTGCACCTGTACACAGCCCATCTGTAAATAGCCCACTCAACTACCTCATCCCCATAATGTTATTTATTATTTGCTCCTTTGCACCCCAGTATCTCTACTTGCACATCATCATCTGCACATCTAGCACTCCAGTGTTAATGCTAAATTGTAATTATTTCGCCACTATGGCCTATTTATTGCCTTACCTCCCTAATCTTACTACATTTGCACACACTGTATATAGACTTTTCTATTGTGTTATTGACTGTATGTTTGTTTATCCCATGTGTAACTCTGTGTTGTTTGTGTCACACTGCTTTGCTTTATCTTGGCCAGGTCGCCGTTGTAAATGAGAACTTGTTCTCAACCTGCCTACCTAGTTAAATAAAGGTGAAATAAATACAAATATTAAAAATGTAGCTGTATTCTTGCTGGCATCCATGTTGTTCATGATACAGAACAATTTACACTATGTGTACAAAACATTAGGAACATCTTCTCTTTCCATGACATAGACAGACCAGGTAAATCCAGGTGAAAGCTATGGTCCTGTCACGCTCTGACCTAGGAGAGCTGTGTTTTCTCTGTTTAGCTAGGCCAGGTTGTGATAGGTGGGTGGGCATTCTATGTTTTGTGTTCTATGTTTTGGCCGGGTATGGTTTCCAATCAGAGGCAGGTGTCTATCGTTGTCTCTGATTGAAAGCCATACTAGGCAGCCTGTTTTTCCTTTGTTCTTTGTGGGTAGTTGTTTTCCGTTTAGTTGTAAGTACCTGACGGAACTGTCGGCTGTCATTTTTGTTGAATTTGTAAAGTGTTCATTTTTCATTCAACTCAAGATGAACATATTCCACGCTGCACCTTGGTCTACTCATTCTGACGCCTGTGACAGGTCCCTTATTGATGTCACTTGTTAATAAATCCACTTCAGTCAGTATAGATGAAGGAGGGGAGACAGGTTAAAGAAGGATATTTAACCCTTGAGACAATTGAGACATGGAGACAAAACATTTAAGTGCCTTTGAACTGGGTATGGTAGTAGGTACCAGGCGCACCAGTTTGAGTGTGTCAAGAATCGCAACACTGCTGGGGTTTTCACACTCAACAGTTTCCCGTGTGTATCAAGAATGGTCCACCACCCAAAGGACATCCAGCCAACTTGACACAACTGTTGGAAGCATTGGAGTCAACATGGGCCAGCATCCCTGTGGAAAGTTTTAACATCTGGTAGAGTCCATGCCCTGACGAATTGATGCTGTTCTGAGGGCAAAAACAGGTGCAAAGGTTAAATAAAATCAAGTTTTATTTGTCACATGTGCCGAATACAACCTTACCGTGAAATGCTTACTTACAAGCCCTTACAAACCAATAATGCAGTTTTAAGAAAATAGAGTTAAGAAAAATATTTACAAATTAAACAAAAGTAAAAAAATAAAGTGTAAAGTAACTATGCATAGATAATAAACAGCGAGTAGCAGCAGTGTAAAAACAAAAGGGGGCGGAGTAAATGCAAATAGTCCGGGTGGCCATTTGATTAATTGTTCAGCAGTCCAATGGCTTGGGGGTAGAAGCTGTTAAGGAGCCTTTAGGACCTAGACTTGGCACTGCCGTCCAGTAGCAGAGAGAACAGTCTATGACTTGGGTGACTGGAGTTCTTGACAATTGTCTGGGCCTTCCGCTGACACCGCCTAGTGTATAGGTCCTGGATGGCAGGAAGCTTGGCCCCAGTGATGTACTGGGCCGTACACACTACCCTCTGTAGTTCCTTATGGACGGATGCCAAGCAGTTGCCATACCAGGCGGTGATGCAACTGGTCAGGATGCTCTCGATGGTGCAGCTGTAGAACTTTTTGAGGATCTGGGGACCCATGCTAAACCTTTTCAGTCTCCTGAGGGGGAAAAGGTGTTGTCGTGCACTCTTCACGATTTTCTTGGTGTGTTTGGAGAACGATAGTTTGTTGGTGATGTGGACACCAAGGAACTTGAAACTCTTTACCTTCTCCACTACAGCCCTTTCGATGTGAATGGGGCGTGTTCGGCCCTTCTTTTCCTGTAGTCCACGATCATCTTCTTTGTCTTGCTCACATTGAGGGAGAGGTTGTTGTCCTGGCACCACACTGCCAGGTCTCTAACCTCCTCCCTATAGGCTGTCTCATCGTTGTCGGTGATCAGGACTACCACCGTTGTGTCATCAGCAAACGTAATGATGGTGTTGGAGTTGTGCTTCGCCACGCAGTCGTGGGTGAACAGGGAGTACAGGAGGGCACGCACCCCTGAGGGAACTCCGTGTTGAGGTTCAGAGTGGCATATATGTTGTTGCCTACCCTTACCACCTGGGGCGGCCCGTCAGGAAGTCCAGTCCCAGGGTCCTTAGCTTAGGGAGGAGCTTTGTGGGCACTATGGTGTTGAACACTGAGCTGTAGTCAATGAACAGCATTCTCACAAAGGTGTTCCTTTTGTCCAGGTGGGAAAGGGCAGTGTGGAGTTCAATTGAGATTGCGTCATCTCTAGATCTGTTAGGGCAGTGCGCAAATTGCAGTGGGTCTAGGGTATGATGATGTTGATGTGAGCCATGACCAGCCTTTCAAAGCACTTCATGGTTACCGACGTGCTACGGGGCGATAGTCATTTAGGCAGGTTACCTTCGCTTTCTTGGGCACAGGGACTATGGTGGTCTGCTTGAAACATGTAGGTATTTCAGACTCGGTCATGGAAAGGTTGAAAATGTCAGTGAAGACACTTGCCAGTTGGTCCGTACATGCTCTGAGTACATGTCCTGGTAATCCGTCTGCCCCGCGGCCTTGTGAATGTTGACCTGTTTAAAGGTCTTGCTCACATTGGCTACGGAGAGCGTGATCACACAGTCGTCTGGAACAGCTGGTGCACTCATGCATGCTTCAGTGTCGCTTGCCTCAAAGCGAGCATAAAAGGCATTTAGCTCATCTGTTAGGCTAGCGTAACTAGGCAGCTTACAGCTGGGTTTCCCTTTGTAGTCCGTTATAGTTTGCAAGCCCTGCCACATCCGACGAGCGCCAGAGGCGGTGTAGTAGGATTCAATCTTAGTCCTGTATTGACGCTTTGACTGTTTGATGGTTCGTCTAATGGCATAGTGGGATTTCTTATATTCGTCCTGATTAGTGTCCCACTCCTTGAAAGCGGCAGCTCTAGCCTTTAACTACTCGTTGCGGATGTTGCCTGTAATCCATGGCTTCTGGATGAGATATATACATACAGTAAAGTCACTGTGGGGACGAAGTCTTCAATGCACTTATTGATGAAGCCAATGACTGATGTGCTGTACTCCTCAATGCCATCGGAAGAATCCCGGAACATATTCCAGTCTGTGCTATCAAAACAGTCCTGTAGCTTAGCATCTGCTTCATCTGACCACTTTTTTATTGACCGAGTCACTGGTGCTTCCTGCTTTAGTTTTGGCTTGTAAGCAAGAATCAGGAGGATAGAATTATGGTCAGATTTGCCAAATGGAGGGCTAGGGAGAGCTTTGTATGCGTCTGTGTGTGTGGAGTAAAGGTGGTCTAGAGTTTTTCCTCCCTGTTTGCACATTTAACATGCTGGTAGAAATGAGGTATAACGGATTTAAGTCTCCCGAGTGGCACGGTGGTCTAAGGCTCTGCATCGCAGTGCTTGCCGTGACACTACAGATTCTGGGTTCAAGTCCAGGCTCTGACGCAGCCGGCCACGACCGGGAGACCCACGGGGCAGTGCACAATTGGCCCAGTGTCGTCCATACGGGAGTTGCAGCAATGAGACAAGACTGTAACTACCAATTGGATACCACAAAATTGGTGTGAAAACAGGCAAAAAAAATGTATATATATGCAAAAATGTTTTAGTCTGTTTTCACCCCAATTTTGTGGAATCCAATTGGTAGTTACAGTCTTGTCTCATTGCTGCAACTCCAGTATGGACTCGGGAGAGGCGAAGATTGAAAGCCGTGCGTCCTCCGAAACACAACCCAACCACTGCTTCTTGACAAAACGTCCACTTAATCTGGAAGCCAGCTGCACCAATGTGTTGGAGGAAACACCATGAACCTGGCGACCGTGGCAGCATGCACTGCACCCGGCCCACCACAGGAGTCGCTAGTGTGCGATGGGACAAGGACATCCCTGCCGACCAAACCATCCCCTAACTCAGACGACGCTGGGCCAATATATATATATATATATATATATAAAATGACTGATTTAAGTTTCCCTGCATTAAAGTCCCCGACCACTAGGAGCGCCGCCTCTGGATGAGCGTTTTCCTGTTTTCTTATGGCCGTATACAGCTCATTGATTGCAGTCGTAGTGCCAGCATCGGTTTGTGGTGGAACATAGACAGCTACGATAGATGAAAATTCTCTTGGTAGAGAAGCTTATCATGAGATACTCTACCTCTGGCGAGCAAAACCTTGAGACTTCCTTAGATATCGTGCACCAGCTGTTGTTTACGAATATACATAGACCGCCACCCCTTGTCTTACCAGAGGCTGCTTGTTCTATCCTGCCGATATAGTGTATAACCCACCGGCTGTGTGTTATTCATGTCGTCGTTCAGCCACGACTCGGTGAACCGTAAGATATTACAGTTTTTAATGTCCAGTTGGTAAGATATACGTGCTTGTAGTTCATCCATTTTATTATCTAGTGATTGTACGTGGGCCAATAGTACCGATGGCAAAGGCAGATTAGCCACTCGTCGCCGGATCCTTACAAGACACCCCGATCTCCTTCCGTGACACCTCCGTCTCTTTCTCCTGTGAATGACAGGATGAGGGCCTTGTCGGGTGTCTGGAGTAAATCCGTCTCGTCCGACTCATTAACCTCTCTCGGGTATGTGGGACGAAATCGTCGCACCTAGTCAACAGCCAGTGGAATCGAGTGGCGCGATATTCAAAAACCTTAAAAATGCTATAACTTCAATTTCTCAAACATATGACTATTTTACACCATTTTAAAGACAAGACTCTCGTTAATCTAACCACATTGTCCGATTTCAAAAAGGCTTTACAATGAAAGAAAAACATTAGATTATGTCAGGAGAGTACCCAGCCAGAAATAATCACACACCCATTTTTCAAGCTAGCATATAATATAATGTCACAAAAACCAAAACCACAGCTAAATGCAGCACTAACCTTTGATGATCTTCATCAGATGACACTCCTAGGACATTATGTTATACAATACATGCATGTTTTGTTCAATCAAGTTCATATTTATATCAAAAACCAGCTTTTTACATTAGCATGTGACGTTCAGAACTAGCAAACATACCGAAAACTTCCTGTGAATTTACTAAATTACTCACGATAAACGTTCACAAAAAACATAACAATTATTTTAAGAATTATAGATACAGAACTCCTTTATGCAATCGCGGTGTCATATTTTAAAATAGCTTTTCTGCAAAAGCACATTTTGCAATATTCTGAGTAGATAGCTCGCCATCACGGGCTAGCTAATTTGACACCCACCAAGTTTGGCGTTCACTAAACTCAGAATTACTATAAGAAAAATTTGATTACCTTTGCTGTTCTTCGTCAGAATGCACTCCCAGGACTTCTGCTTCAACAACAAATGTTGTTTTGGTTCAAAATAATCCATAGTTATGTTCAAATATCCTCTGTTTTGTCCGTGCATTCAGGTCCCTATCCGAACGGTGACGCGCGGACGCATGTCGTGACAAAAAAATTCGAAATATTCCATTACCATACTTCGAAGCATGTCAAACGCTGTTTAAAATCAATTTTTATGCGATTTTTCTCGTAAAATAGGAGACTTGTTTTCGTTCAAAGACTCAAAGAAGAAAATGGACTCTTCACGTGCACGCGTGCACCCGTCTCATTGTTCTCAGATCGACCACTATCCAAATGCGCTACTGTTTTTCAGCCAGGGACTGCAGAGTCATCATTCAACGTTCTGGCGCCTTCTGAGAGCCTATGGGAGCCTTAGAAAATGTCACGTTACAGCAGAGATCCTCTATTTTCCATAAAGAGGCTATAGAAGGCCAAGAAATGGTCAGAGAGGGCACTTCCTGTATGCAATCTTCTCAGGTTTTGGCCTGCCATATGAGTTCTGTTATACTCACAGACACCATTCAAACAGTTTTAGAAACTTTAGGGTGTTTTCTATCCAAATCAAATTATATGCATATTCTAGTTTCTGGGCAGGAGTAATAACCAGATTAAATCGGGTACGTTTTTTATCCGGATGTGAAAATACTGCCCCCTACCCTAGAGAGGTTAAAGAACATATCTTCATCCAGTTGAAGGTGAGTAATCGCTGTTCTGATGTCCAGAAGCTCTTTTCGTTCATAAGAGACGGTAGCAGCAACATTATGTACAAAATAAGTTACAGACAATGCGAAAATACTAACAAAATAGCACGTTTGGTTCAGAGCCCATAAAACGGCAGCCTTACCCTCCGGTGCCATCTTACAAAAACAACAAAAATTCAGTACTACATTCAGTACTACATCTGTAGCACTGAATGTAGAAACTGGACAGATCTGAATGGTTTTGACAGAAGGGTTGAACGGCCATAGAGAGAGAGAGAAGTCTTTGATGGTCATATACGCAGTAGAGAGGCTCTCAGAGAAACCAGGGACCTCAGATGTCATATCACATGTCTGTTCTGGCACAGGTAGAGCATCATGGTCTTTGTCGTCATTGCGTTGAACAGAAGAATGCCTGTTATAGATAGATTGATTCCATTACCTTTTGCATCATGATTCACCATACATGTCATGCTGTCGCTCACCCAGGAGCTGTACTCACTGACTGATGGTCTTATGATATGTGTCTTTTGGTTTTGAACAGAGAGAGTGCATTTTCATTAGATGATTTAAAGACACTGGATATTTTTGGGTCGGGAGAAAATGACACAGATTGAATTTGCCCTCATTAAAAACACAGAGCTTATTGAGGGGTGTGATAGAGACTGTGTGGGTTTGAAATCCAATCTCAGGCCTCAAGAGGCCTATAGAGGCCTTATTTAGATCCCAGTACACACACATACACACACACATGCACAAACACACACACATACACACACACAAACAAACACACTCAGGCCTCACCCAAATGTGCTTGTGCAGCAAACATGATTGCATGTGGTTATTTCCCCTCCCGTCTCTGTTCTGTCTGTATGGTATTGTGGTTGAACAACTGATTATACCATGCAAGAGAAATGTTAATGTCTGTGTTCACATGAGACATAACATCCAGATGCAATTAAAACTGAAACACAAACAAGTGACAGGCACTGTTTGGGTTAATAACTAGGTTGGGAGGCAAGGAGACGATGCAGCCTAATACAAACACACAACACACGTCTCGACTGGAGCTTGATTGAGGGAAGTGAATGGCATCAGACTTTAGCTGAACAGGGCAAAGGCTAGCAAGAGACCGGGTTGGAGATATGAGGTCACAGCTGGGCATCTAGTGTTGGGTGCGTTGTACATACCCCCCCCCCCCCACCTCAATTCGAGTGGCTACCTTCCAGGTATTCCAGAGCTCACCTCAACAGTAAACTGGTGACTGGCGGTGAGGTTCACAAGAAGCAGCTTCAACCGTATCACTCTACATCTAATAGCCCTGTGTAGTGTACTCATGCTACCTATGCTTGATCACGCTGCTGTGAGGTGCTCCTGTTACCCTAGCAGCTAGCTTGTTGGTTGGGTTTACACATAAACAGAAAGCAGATGGAATCCACTCCAACTTTGACCCACCCCTTGGTCAGAAATGTCTGTGTTCAGTTGTCAGCTTAGGGAGGAAACGCGAGATGCTAGACAAGTTAATACAAGTTAATACATGGACAATAACATCTAAGGTGACATACATGAATGACAGGGAGATCAGAGAGAGTTGAGATGATCAAATGACTATGTGCACATTGTTAATAAAACACTATTTTCATTGCGAGTATTTAGATGCCGTTAATTAACAGATATGGAGACAGAAGACATCCCTGTCTCACTCTTCAACACTTAAAATATACACTGAGTATATATATATACACTCAATATTAGGAACACCTTCCTAATATTGAGTTGCACTGCCCCCCCCCCCCCCCCCCCCCCCACACACTTTTTTTCTACATTGATTGAAGTGGATTTAACAAGTGACATCAATAAGTGATCATAGCTTTCACCTGGATTCACCTGGTCAGTCTATGACATGGAAAGAGCAGGTGTTCTTAATGTTTTGTATACTCAGTGTATAATATTAAATATGTGTATAAAGTCTTTAAATGTGCTACACCTAGAATTTAAAATGTTTTATCCTCTATGTGGTAGCTAGGTGAATTGCAACAGCACTATGCTGCATTCAAAACAAATCTCTTCAAACAACTGTAAAAAAATATATATATATCTTATTGAAAATGTATTTCACAGCAATTTAGATGGTACAATGATTCACTACACTATTCAGTGCTTGTTTTCTCACATAAACTGAAATTGAGCTAAAGTGTAGAATTTCAGCAAGCAGGAAATGCGATTTCTACATTGGCCAGTTGACCCGATTTCCACTAGATAACACAGCCACAAAGTCCAAACAGCTTTCCCATTTTGACAACAGATGCCACTCCAGTGGGAGAAATCAATAAGCGAATATCACAGCCAATCACAACACCGGGTAAGTAATACTGTGAAACACTATCATTCCACTATTACTACAGATATATTTCTGAAACTACAAAAAATCCTATGTGTAGCACCTTTAACAATGTGTTAATATCACATGAACACGCATAGAATACCTCTACACCATTTCTCCTTATACACCCAGTACATTACACTGGATGGCGTCAGACAGTGCTAATCTGGTGTACACAGGAGTGAAGGTGTTTAACACCACCTCATTGACCAGACACAGAGTTGACTAATGAAGCTGGGAATTCACATTCTCTCTGATGTTTTCTCCATTGATCCAGGTCCAATGCCTCCTAATAGGTCCCTCAGCACCTGGCTCTAACACAGGTAGACTGAGAACACACACATGAAGCAACGTATGCATACAAGCATATACTGACACATCTGCGAGCACACACGCACGTATGCATGCACGCACGCACGCACACAACCACACACACACACACACACACACACACACACACACACACACACACACACACACACACACACACACACACACACACACACACACACACACACACACACACACACACACACACACACACACACACACACACACACACTATTCACAAGTGAGCATGCACACAGGCAAGCTTGTAGGCACACACACAGGCTCATGCACAGATGCCGACACACAGTCAAGTACAGCCCATCTGTGGAGCGAAAGAGACGCTGTGAGAACAACACAAAGACAAAGACCGATATGGAATGATATAGGTAATGATGGATGGAGAGATACTTAGACGTTTACAGTGTCTTGCCATTTAGTACATATGACAGGGACATTCTACTTGGGAAAACAGGTGTTCAGGCCAAGTACGGGTATCTGATTGCCATCAGTTTAAACATGACACAACAAGAATTTAAAAAAACGGATCCTTTGCTCTTTAAACACTGTTGCTTCATTCATTGTGATGGATCACATATCACACTACTCTATTGCCAAAACACAAAGAATGTTTCAAACCATTCCAAGAGTATAGCCTAAGATAGCTCCACTGCTTAGTCATCTGTCAATGTACACAGCACAGGCCTATCTATTCTGTTCCAGTCACTCCCACTCCAAAGCCCTGATCTGGAGTGTCTATGTGTCTCGCTTCCAAACGCAGCATAACACTCAAATGAAAGCACCGTATGGAGAGAAGCTAGAGCCAGGCAATATGCCCAGTAAGGGCCTAATGTAACAGGCAATATGCCCAGTAAGGGCCTGATGTAACAGGCAATATGCCCAGTAAGGGCCTAATGTAACAGGCAATATGCTCAGTAAGGGCCTAATGTAACAGGCAATATGCCCAGTAAGGGCCTGATGTAACAGGCAATATGCCCAGTAAGGGCCTAATGTAACAGGCAATATGCCCAGTAAGGGCCTAATGTAACAGGCAATATGCCCAGTAAGGGCCTGATGTAACAGGCAATATGCCCAGTAAGGGCCTAATGTAACAGGCAATATGCTCAGTAAGGGCCTGATGTAACAGGCAATATGCCCAGTAAGGGCCTGATGTAACAGGCAATATGCCCAGTAAGGGCCTAATGTAACAGGCAATATGCTCAGTAAGGGCCTAATGTAACAGGCAATATGCCCAGTAAGGGCCTGATGTAACAGGCAATATGCCCAGTAAGGGCCTAATGTAACAGGCAGTATGCCCAGTAAGGGCTTAATATAACAGGTAGTATGCCCAGTAAGGGCCTGATGTAACAGGCAATATGCTCAGTAAGGGCCTAATGTAACAGGCAGTATGCCCAGTAAAGGCCTGATGTAACAGGCTGTGTGCCCAGGAAGGGCCTAATGTAACAGGCAGTATGCCCAGTAAGGGCTTAATATAACAGGTAGTATGCCCAGTAAGGGCCTGATGTAACAGGCTGTGTGCCCAGTAAGGGCCTCATACAACAGGTAGTACGCCCAGTAAGGGCCTAATATAACAGGTAGTATGCCCACTAAGGGCCTGATGTAACAGGCTGTATGCCCAGTAAGGGCCTAATACAACAGGTAGTATGCCCAGTAAGGGCCTCATATAATAGGTAGCATGCACAGTAAGGGCCTAAGGTAACAGGCAGTATGCCCAGTAAGGGCCTCATATAACAGGCAGTATGCCCAGTAAGGGCCTATGCTTCACTCTCTACATCACTCTGCCTGCCTCTGCCTCTCTGAGTCTGCCTCATCTTGCCTGCAGAAATTCAATCTGACTTCATTGAATATGAATTATTCTGACAGCTAGACTTATTAATTATGCCTCAAGCAGCATATCTTCCCAGGCCACACAAAGCCTTCTTTTGAATGTTACCAAGTGATTTGTGGGGTGATGCTTCTCTATATTAAAGATGTGCATGTTTAAGAAAGAGGGGGAGGGAGAATGTGGTGGTTGTGTGTGTGTGTGTGTGTGTGTGTGTGTGTGTGTGTGTGTGTGTGTGTGTGTGTGTGTGTGTGTGTGTGTGTGTGTGTGTGTGTGTGTGTGTGTGGTGTGTGTGTGTGTGTGTGTGTGTGTGTGTGTGTGTGTGTGTGTGTGTGTGTGTGTGTGTGGTTGTGTGCGTGCGTGCTGATTATGAACTTTACAGGTTCCCTGGGGATCTGAACAGACTCAGCTAGGACTTTTTACTGATTGTCTGTGAAGCTTTGTTTATTTTGCATTTCTTACATTTGAAATCAGCAGCAATCACCCATAATTTGAAGAGACTGTTCTGCACTAGGATGTTTACGCATCCACCATAGTTGCTGGAAACGTGTTGGAAAGGGACAAGTGAAAAGGAAATATCGGAGCCAACACAGTACATTTGGGGTCTGTGTGTCTTTAGAAATAGCAGCCATGTTTGTCCTGTCCTCTTATTTTGTCGCCCAGCATTCCTGTTTCCTCTCAGTGTCACTGGCCTGCAGTAAGAGCTCCTTTACCCAAGGTCAAACATTTTACTATTCGATCGATGGCCAGCGACTTACAAATCATATGTATTGATCAACGTAATCATCAGGTCGAATGTAGGGCAAACAGTAAAATCATATGCACTTAGGCTTAATAGCCCACATTAAAGCAATTATGCGTGCAAACTAGGACTGTCTAACCTTAACATATTATGCAGCTGAGCCCCAATATGTCTTTTAGGGTTTTCTGTCCATGTGATTCTGACCGTAAATCAGACTTTTACTCCCTATTGACTGGTGCAGGTGGAAGGCTTGGGGCTGGTGTAATGGGACACTGAGACTGAAACCCACATTGCCCTCTGGGTAAAACTGCTCTATGACATAATGTGTCAGTGATTTTTATATTTTATATGTGTGTCAATACTGAATGTATTTACTAATGACAGTGAAGCGGAAGGTGTAGTGGGCGACCTGCTAATAAACACAGTGCATTTGGAAGAGTCAGTCCACAGGTCAAGAACTGGAGGTAGAGAGAAAGAAAGAGAGGGTAGAGAGAGAGAGAGCAGAGAGAGAGAGAAGGGGGGTAGAGCGGAGAGAGAGGGGGGTCGGAGAGAGGGGGGCGGAGAGAGAGGAGAGAGAGAGAAGGGGGTAGAGAGGAGAGAGGGGGGGCAGAGAGAGAGGAGCGAGAGAAGGGGGGGTAGAGAGGAGAGAGAGGGGGGCGGCGAGAGAGGAGAGAGAGAGAAGGGGGGTAGAGAGGAGAGAGAGAGAAGGGGGTAGAGAGGAGAGAGAGAGAAGGGGGGTAGAGAGGAGAGAGGGGGCGGAGAGAGAGAAGCGAGAGAGAAGGGGGGGGTAGAGAGGAGAGAGAGGGGGCGGAGAGAGAGGAGAGAGAGAGAAGGGGGGGTAGAGAGGAGAGAGAGAGAAGGGGGGTAGAGAGGAGAGAGAGAGGGGGAACGATCGTCCCCTGCGTGGTAATAAATGTGTGTTCCCATCTGACACAGAGGAGCATTTCAACTCTCGGGTGAATTTGCTGAGACACACACACATGGTAGTGTAAATATTGGATATTTTATACACCTAGTATTTTTTGGGACTGAGGTACTGTAACTTGTGTGAAGTAAAAACAAATAATATCATTTTTTGTTTTAGCAATATTGAATTCCTCTATCATTGTTTTCAGTGGTCTATCTGTCTTGATCTTGAACAAACCACAGACGAATTGAAAAGAAGTCATTGCCAGTAAATTCACTTCAAGTTCAAGTTTGTTTATTTGTCTTTTACACATAATATACTGTACATGGAGTACACAGTGCAATGAAATGCTGACTTGCAGGTACATTTCACATGCAGCAGGCAGTGAGTGTTCTGTTGCTAATTTAAAGTAGTTTCTATGCAGCTCTGCTCTGTGTTTGTGCAGTAACTGAGCTAAATATGAAAGTGATGACAGCCACTGGCTGTAGGTACTGTGTATGAACCCACACACCCCCACACACAGGCCAGCACCCAGAGCACTCAGAGGATTAGGGCTACTGTGCAACTGTGGTAAAATTATATGCAAGTAACACTCTTATTAGAATTCCACAGGGATGTATTTTCTGGTTGGAACTAGATATTTTAACACTATGATATTCTTAGAGGAATTACATTTTGAATTGCAAACGATTGATCATTTCTACAACCATTGCATAATATGTAGAGCTGGGATTTGTTTTTCATTTGAGAAAAATAGTGTGGACGATCTCAATCATATTCAATCGTAGGTGAAAAAACGACTATCTTTGATGAAAAGATCAAGTTTAGCAACAGCCTGATAGAGGAGGTATTCCATTTTGACTGCTCCCATTCAAATGCATGCTGTATAATGAACTGGGTATATGCACACTTGTTAAAGAGTTGAAATGGATTGTGGAGCAAAACATTTGCTCAGAAAGTTTATTTTTAAAGCTATTTCTCAGTCTGATGATTCAATCGTTTGTTTAATAACCACTTCCCGCCTCTCCCTTTTTATCCCGCATAACGATGAAACATGCTCATGAAAAATGTACTGGGATATGATCTATCTGCATATGCCAATTGGGTTGCTGAGAGAGAGAGAGAGAGAGAGAGAGAGAGAGAGAGAGAGAGAGAGAGAGAGAGAATATCAGGCACTCAGTGCTGCAGAGAGAATTTTAATTTCTCCTTTTGACAAATGTATTTCATCTCCTCCATGCATCTCAGTAAATGAGATTATCACAATCATACAGCCCCGCCTATCCCTTCTTCAACCACTGTCAAAGGGAATGACGGAGTGCATGAAGAAAATTAATATTTAAAGGAATGTAAGTGTTAACGTTTAATGTTGAACATTTTCAAGCCTTTTAAGCATAACTGTGTTGAGTAGGCCTCTGACTATTGTGAGGAGTTTATGTCAATCATAAGAAAGAATTTAACTTTTTACTGTAATATGGGTTTCCTGCACCATATACTGCTGTACTTCATCCATCACTGTTATGATAATTCATACTATACTGTTAAGTAAAACCTTGCATGCAAGGCAGAATATTTATTCTAGAAAGAGAGAGAGCTTTCGCAGAATTCTTATGTCATCAAGCCTGCTCATTATCTAATGCTACATCCCATGCGATCTAGATACCATACAGCATTGGGTTATAATTGCTTTTATCAGTTTATTGTGTGAACGGAAGCCCTTTGATGTATTTAAGAGACCAACCTAATGAATCTGTGAATGCAGAAACAGGCCTATCGGGGGATATCTGCGAGAGCTCCAAGGGGGGATCTGCAGTGCATAGAAACAATGCATTCTTTAGTGTTCCTGGCGATGCAGAACAAGTGAGGACTTAATCAAGCACAATTGCCCAAAGAGCAAGAGGGGAGAAAGGCATGTGGAGTAATCAAGTGTAAACATCTATACAATGTTGAACTGAGAGACAGAGGTTTGTATTGCCTGGGAGTTATGAGAGAGGGGTGTATGGAGGAGGTACAGGGCGATAGACGGGGGCTTATTTAACAAATATGCAGAAGTGATTTTGACCCCATGGCGACCGCTCTTCTACCCCTGCTACCCCCCTACACCCACCATCGTGTGTGTGTGTGTGTGTGTGTGTGTGTGTGTGTGTGTGTGTGTGTGTGTGTGTGTGTGTGTGTGTGTGTGTGTGTGTGTGTGTGTGTGTGTGTGTGTGTGTGTGTGTGTGTGTGTGTGTGTGTGCGTGCATGTGTGCGTGTGTGCGTGCGTGCGTGCGTGCGTGTGTGTGAACACAATAATGGCATATTCCTACGCTATCCTCTTTCAATTCACAAAAAGGTGATAGTTTCCTCAATAGTTTGTGTTCATGTTGATTTTTAATTAATTATTTGCTGGTTTTGTTGCTCACTCACTGGCTTTTTCTTCTTTCGATGGCTAAAGAAGGGATGGGTTACAGAGAAAGAGGGAGAGAGAGAGGGTGGAGGGGTGGCGTTGTTGGATCTGGTTACTGCTGGCTTTTCCCACAAAGTGATCAGAGCCTGAAAGTTGAGAGCATGTTCCCTTGCAGTGGGTTTACTCCTGTTTCCAGTTTAACCTCCTATTAAACTGTCCTTTGTGTACCCAGTCTGCTGGCATAGCCCCAGTTACATTCACATACCTGTCAGGTCACACAGGTTAAGGACCGGGGGGCGACCAGGGCCAGCACTAAACCATCCCTCTCTTGTCCTTCTCTCTCAGTCGCTCTGGTCTCCCCGACACCATCGACATGAAAGAGGAAAAAGGGAGAAGTATATACTACAACAGTTTGATGAGCAGTGGGGCAATAAATTCATTAATCATAATTTTATGCCTCATCAAACTCTTTACCCAGCCTCCTCCATGGGAGTTACACAAATTAGCCAGTGAAAAAGCAGTAATTTTAGTTCAGCTAGGTAAGTGCTTTTTGATTGCCTTCTTGAACAATGCTTCCCTTGACAAGCTAATAAATCACATGTCTCTAAAAACTTCAAGTGCAGGCAGTGTAGCTAGTGTGAACCACGATGCCACCGATTTCAGCCCCCTAAAACAAAAGGACACTGTGTGGGACGAGGACTTTGACTACAGCTGAAGCTCTGTCAGGGATTTGTTTTGGAGTATTTTTTCTCTATATTTCTCAGACAAAGGGGGCCAGAGCTACAAAGTGACTTGATAACTGAATAAAATACACATTATGTCTATGAAGGATGCAGGGCTGGCTTGGATTGGATCAGAATAGTGTCAAGATTGATTGGGATTATGGCCTAATATGATTGAGACCAGACTGTGCAAAATTCAGTTAGTGCATAATCTCATCACCGGTATTGGTTTATTTTAGCTTCAGCCAGATGCTAAGGCAGGGATGATGCTAACTGTAACCTCCTAGCTTCAGCCTGTGCCAGCTGTGCTGCCGGGGGATGCATAGCTACCAGACCTGGGTTCAAATAGTATTTGAAGTAATTTCACATACCTAAAACCGGTTTGATTGCGCTTGCCTGTTACAATTGAACCAATTGAAATATCTGAAAATTGCAAACCTTGCCTACCTGCCAATCCAGGCAGGCCAAAGAAAATGCTCAAAAGTTTTTGAAATATTTCTAAAGGTAGTTTGAACCCAGGTCTGGTACCTACTGCACTGTACATGTATTGTATTGTACACTCCATCCAGATGGCCGTTTTATATGGGGCCAACAAATCATCCATTTGTCTGGAAACAGCACTGTTATTGAAAATGAGGTCAATCGATTTATTTAAGCCTTGGTATGTCACTAGCCATGTTTGCTTGTTCCAGGTATTAGCGACTTTGACTGTGGCGTGGTTGGAGGTTTGGGGAGGGAGGAAAGAGAGGGAGTCCTTGGGGTGGGGGCTGTGAGTAGGGAGAGGGGACACAGGGGAGGGAGGGAGATGAGAGGAGGGTGGTCTTTATCTGTTTAAAGCCCTGCTCTGATGAGATTACCTATTGGGCCAGGCTGTAGACCACCCTGTTAATTAGGGAACCTCAGTCAACTCTCTCTCCCCCCCAGGCACACAGCCACCACTTGATTTTGGGGAGGCAACACAGCAGCACTGTTATGACGGCACCCATGTTTGCATCCATAATCATCTGCTAATGTCTGAAGCACTCAGGTATCAAGCGAGCGCAACACGAGCAGACACAGACAGGATGGAATGAAACTGATTTCCTTTTCCTTTTTTGTTCGTGTTAGGCACCGTTTGAATTTCAATTTCATTCCCAGACTAATTTATCTGTTGAATGACAATATCCACTACCTGTTCCTGAAAGAGCAGGCAGGCTCAGATTGGTGTGCTCCGTGTTCTGTCGTTTGATTGGACAGCTCCTGTGTTGCATCATCAACGGGCACTCTTCTTAATTGGATTTTAGAGCGTGGTGTCACACAAGGGGACCTGCGTCCCTGTCTCCTCACTGTGTTTCAGGGAGGAAGTCTGGTTCAGAGTTCTGACTGAGGACAGCTATGCTGCCGCGTCTCCTCTCCTCTCTCCTCCTCATTAGCGTTCTCTACACACACCACTGAACTGAACGCAGCTGAAAATAACTTGGCAAAAAGCACCACCAGTTTATCTCCATCTTGGGAACTGATCCAATTAAGTAAGTGGCCATTTGCATCCGTCAGGCTACACCAAACCCAGGGGCTGCATCCAAAATGACACCCTATTCCCTAAAATAGTGCAATACTATTGACCAGAGCCCCATGGGCACTGATCAAAAGTAGTGCACTATACAGAGAATAGGGTGCAATTTGGGATGCAGCCAGAGAAAATGGTTGACTTGGAGCACAACAAAAAGGGCAAGAAGGAAAGAGAGAGGAGTTATGTGCAAGGTGGTGGTGTGAGAGAGGAGGGTAAAGTCTCCCAGGTGTGTGTGTGTGTGTGTGTGTGTGTGTGTCTGTGTGCGTGTGTGTGGGTGTGTGTGTGTGTGTGTGTGTGTGTGTGTGTGTGTGTGTGTGTGTGTGTGTGTGTGTGTGTGTGTGTGTGTGTGTGTGTGTGTGTGTGTGTGTGTGTGTGTGTGTGCGTGCGTGTGTGTGTGTGCGTGCGTGCATGCGTGCGTGCATATGTGTATGTATGAGAGAGGAGAGAGGCATCAGACGGAGCGGTCATTAGGACAGATATCTGTGAGGTAATGTGGACCAGATGTTGGACAGAAAGGGATCATTTAAAAAGGGCAAATGTAAATAAACAGTCAGGCAGCACGTTACCCTCCACCCCTCCTCCTCCTCATCCCCCCTTTCCTGGACCCTCTGAAGTCACTGAAAGAAAACACTTCATCAATCTTCATCAGAGCCATTAATAATGTAATAATATTGGGTCTTATCTGTATAAGAGCTGCTGTGTTGCTTTAAAGGTGTTTCCTCATGGTTTTATTAACCATTGTTAGACTTGTGATTAGGATTTCCTTTTGAAAAGGTGCTTGAAATAACTGATACATCCCCAAGTGTTTTTTGTGTGTTTTTTTAGACATAGCTCTGTTTTGTTCATTAAAATAGAATTATCAGGTATCTTCCAAAATTCTATTTGCCGATACAACTACTAAGTATGTAACCCTCCACTGTTCCAAACCCTACTGCTATATCAAACCTGCACAAAATCTTTTGAAATACATGATGTACATATATGCACTAATTGAAAGTGAGGTTGGGCTGAACCTGTTGGAAGGAAGGCAGAGAGCTAAAGGCCCATCCTGTGGCTGTGGTGTGTCACTAAAAGTAGCCAGCAGGATGACAAAGTTCAGTGGTTGATATATCCAGTCCTGTAACCACAGGGAGGGGCCTGGTTACACACACACACACTCACACAGGGAGGACCAGATGAGCCAAGATCTGTGTGTGCTGGCGTCTCCTCTGCTCCTCCAGACTGTGCTGCTTTATTCACTGCTCTGTGATCAGTGCTTAGCTGAGGAGCTGGCCACAATACTTCCCTCCTGCCTTGTGTGTGTGTGTGTGTGTGTGTGTGTGTGTGTGTGTGTGTGTGTGTGTGTGTGTGTGTGTGTGTGTGTGTGTGTGTGTGTGTGTGTGTGTGTGTGTGTGTGTGTGTGTGTGTGTGTGTGTGTGTGTATGCAGGTACCCAGTAGCCAGAGCCTATGTCACCTCCTCCAGGGCAGGGCAGGGGCCCCCAGCATGCCCCACCAGTGAGCCCTTACAGGGCCACTGAACAGGGGCCCTCTCCAGTCACAGGGTCAGGAGCTCAGACCACACTGCTGTCAGAATAGACCACTCAATAAGCAGGACTTACGGGAGTCAAAGTGCTGTCAGTGGCTTGAGGTGTTATGGAGTATGAAGTGTGTTTTTGTTGAAAAAATTAAGTAATTTAAACATTTCAAAAAGTAATTACTGAAATAATTGTATAATGATAATAAAATAGATGATAAAAATGAATGATACAAAATAAATAAATAAGACATTTGCATATTAATTATATAGTAGGCCTAATTTCCTTTTGTATTTGTATGCTTTAAGTTTTAAATAAATAGTCGACAAATTATATTTATAAAAAAATTGTCTAATTGATTTTCCCCCTAGTTTAAATATTCCTTATCAAATTATAACTTTAACAACTTGCTCCAACACATCGGAGTTGTCAGACCTACAGGATAGTGCAGGCTGTATAAAATATCGCAAAGGTGAAACAAAGGTCCTTTAAAAAACATTAGACGTCAAAAATGAGTTTTGCAGATTTTGCATTAAAATCTGCCTTGGCGTTAACAAGGTAATTCGTGTGGTTTATGTGGTCTGAAGTTTACACCCCATAAATACCCAAATTCTTCATTTTGAAGTGAACCCCTTAACCTTGCATTCACCCACCATATTGTTGTGTAACCATATGCATTATAATTATTTGCTGATAGAACACGTATAAATCCAGATCATGCTTAAATCTGCTATAGAAGTAGCCTACCACCTCACAGTTCATCATTCTTCGTTCATGTTTTTTCTTCATAGAAGTGTTTTATTTATGTATGGGGGGTTCACTTAAAACATCAGACAGCTGAAAATAACACGTGTAATCTCTCCCCCGAGAGCTCCATGGAAAATAGAAAAACAGTCCGTGAGGTTGAGGGTAGAGTGGGGGTTAATAGTGGTAAATCACCCACCCCACTGCCACTTCATCTGGGTCGGTTTACGATGTGCTCCGGCCTATAAAAAGTTCGTCCAATATGAACGGTTTAGAAGTGGCAAATATATCTAAACATTCAGTTTACCTCTTATGCTTGTTCTTTGCACTGAAGATCTTCCAAGCCAACCGAAACGCCACACGTCAGATGAGCCCTGACACCGATTCGGTTTTTAGGGGGAAAATGTGGGTAATTTGTGAAAATGTTATCCGGAGCGGTCACTAGCCCTATAGAGTCCCATGCGCGCCAAAACAGAGCTAACGCCTCGCTCACATCCTACACAGAAACAGCTCGGCTGAATGTTTTGGCGCCGATAATTAATGAAGAGGCTCGAGCTCTCGGGGATATGGTGATTAAATAAGTAGAAGGCGGTATTCCCAGAGAGACCCTCTGAAAGCTGAAAGACCATTCCACTTCAGCTTTGTTTGACAGCGTTTGGGGGGCGATGACGTCTGTTGACGGGTGAGCTGATCAGACATTATTTTCTGAGAGACAAAATGCTTCGATATTGCTTTTTGGTAGCCTACACTCACAATAGCTCCATTCCCAAACGATATTTTGCTTTTCTGCAAAAAGCCAGACAGACTCCTTGTCCCTCTCCCCTTTTTTCTTATAGCAACTAGCGGGAAAATGAAGTGACATATTGTTCACTTCAAGGAGTAGAAGAAGAAAACAAACGGTTGTGTTTTTGGCAAAACTGTTTGGTTGTCACAGATGTTGTCTCGAATAAAGTGGGCTGTGGGCAGGTCAAATAGAAGGGTGTCCCTTTACACTTGGAGCGGAATTTGACTCTAGTCTACTCTACTGCAGTCATGGCAGATGTGTTGGATCATGTAGGCCTAGACACTTTTTTTTCATTTGGGTTAAATTTTAAGGACAATTGGGAATTTCTTTATCAGCAGGTTCTGGTTTTTGGTGACATGGTTAGTGGGACCCCTAGATATCCTCACACTGAGGCAATCAATCATGCGTTTTGTAGTTGTGCAATATATTCCACCTTACAGGAAACCTGACAAAACCTTCCATTTACACTTGAAACTTTATATCACCATACAGGTAAAAACAATGATATAAAATCAAGAAAATGTCCCATAATGCAATTTGTGTATGCTAATTAGATTCCTATGAGCTTTTCAAGTACAGAAAATGTGTGACATTGCAATGCCTATTTTGAAGTCGATTGAAAGATTGAACTCGCAGTAGCCTTTAGGCCTAGGCTTATTTTCTTCCATGAAGATCTCATTTCAAAATCATGAAAGTTAGTAGGCCTACAACTGCCCCCCTCCCCTTAAAACGTTCCTTTACAGACCAATGATTTGTATATTTATCGTCAATGTGCAATATTACTGGAACACGATTAGGCTATCTTCTCTTGATATCACCGAAGTTTTCCTATCACCTGAGACTGGGTGCATGATGGGTGGAGATGCTTATGAATGTTGAATGTGGCATATGTGCCTTGCTTGTTTGGGCCTGTATGCATATACAAATACGTAAAATAAAATCAAAATATTGATTTACAAAAACACAGTTACCGAATTGTGATTATTCAATACACTATTTTCACTCACAGTGTAACGTTTCCCAGTAGAATATGATGGTACAGATACTAAAAATATGTCTAAATGTCTTATTTTAGGGCTTATGTAGCGAACCTGCCTAGATGGCTATGCTTCAACGCTAAGGTGTGGGTGCATAGCAGGTATTTAGGGATTCATGTTTAAGATCGTTTGCATGTTTTGTTGCAAGAATTTATATTCTCACCCAGGTTGTATGCACCAAATTAATATACGTTTTTTGTTGTTGTCCGTTTCTGTGCAAACGCAACGTTATGTTTAGTGGATACACCTAGCGATAGCCTACACTTGAAGTACAATTCGTTTTGGAAGAAAAGTTTTAAAATGTAATTTGTCCATACGTCTTGAATATAACTATCCATAAAGGCATGTTTTATTTGTTGCATTCATGCATTGACAAAAAGGGTTTTCGATTTTGAAAATCGAAATGACCTAAGACATCAAATTTTCTCAACTTTTTTAAATGTATGCAGATTTCGATCATATTTTATTAGTCTAACAGTTCAATATTGACCTCCTAGACTTACAGATTTAAACTAATGTAGACGTAAATGCATTGATGAAATGTCAATATTCCCTCTATCCCGACAAAGCGAAAATATATATCGGTTATTATTTTCCATCTTCAATTGGGTTCTTTATGTTTTTTTCCTCCTTCACACATGGGAACTGTTTCAACCTCACTTGGCATTCTCACATTGTATCCATGCATCGCTTCCCAACAATGAGCCAGCGAGCCGTTCAACTGGAAGAGAGACGGGAGGGAGAAAGAAGTTGAACAAAGTTGCGCTAGATCATTGCAGAGTTCCCCTGTTCCATGCATTCAGGACTGACAATGGTTTCGGACAGATTCAGTGGTCTCACTCTCGGTAGCACGATCGCATTACAACGCTAAAAAGCAGTGTGAACTTTTTCAAACTAAGATTGTGGAAAGTCCTTTTTATGGATGAAATATATTAGTTGTATTGTCTTTAGCCGCAGTTGCTAATAATAATAATAATAATAATAATAATAATAGGCCTAATAATAATAATAATAATTTATTTATATATAAAAAAATATATATATATATATATATATATGTAATGATAATAATGTGTATTTTTTTACATACTCAATATGTTGAATGAGTCTCCACAGAGGCCCTGTTTCTCTGTCCCTCTAGACGTGATTTGAATAACAAACTGCGTGGAGGAGAATTACTAAATAGCAGCACATCTCTGGAACAACAAAACAACAACTCCGTCTCATAACGATATTTCACAAATGTGGTCAAATCGTTTGGGCTATTTCGACAGTGCAGAAGGCAAACATGACACGCATGTTTTATTACTCCGTGCCCATGGGCTATGCAATGTCCGTCTCAAGATCCAATTTAGCAGTATAAATGATAATTTTCCAAACATTTGCCTCATATTCCTTGAATCATAGAGAGCAGTGTAAAATTGCATTATCAGAATGCTCGGGTATTTGTGTCACCGCTTTAAATGTTACACATAAACGATTCTAAACTATTCAATATTTACCTAAGCTGAATATAGATGACTTTACGTATCTGAAATTGTATATATTGGCCCTTTGAAAAATAAATTCTTCAATTTAAAAAGCCTATTTCAAATAAAAACGATGATGTCCTCTTAAGGGACATTGCATCGAACACTTCAATTCCTGGAGGGATCAGCAAAGAAAAACATAATTATGCTATTTAGCCGGCTGATGTGTTGCAATCACTGGGCCAGGCAGCACACATACTCTGGGAGATTAAAATAGAAGCCCCAGTCGCTCGCCCGTGTGACTCGGAATAGAGGACATTAGGGCTAAGGGAATTATATAAAGCCCAGGGGAGACTTCAACTCGAGTGCGGAAAGTAAACTATAGAGATTAATGAAAGGCAGTAAACAAGAGCAAGCTGGCCCACTTCACTAGTTCATTATTACTGTTATTATTATTATTATTATTACTTGAGATTATTCAAAATTATTAAACGTAGGCCTATTTCAATATTTTTCCAATAGAATTAATCAAGACAAAGATTGAGTTGGTTAGAAATAGAAACAGGAATATATATGAAATGTTGGGAGTAATTCCATGAAGCTATGAGCTAATGTACTCCCGTGTTGATCAACTGATTATAATGATATTAGAAACACTAAAGGTTCACTACTGATCATAAAACAAAACTAAATTGGCAGCTGATAAAACAAATATTACTAGCAGTAATAATATAATAATAATTCGATAATAATGAACAGATTTGTTTTCAAAACATTTCCCAATATCTGTGCCAAATCAAGACACCATTTGTCTCATCTTACAAATCAGCCTTTATCAAAATTTCAAAGATTAGGCCACATTAACGTTTTTTTCTCTCTCAAAAATCCACCACGGTATTGTATTTTCGGAAAAGAAATGGTTTGTCCCATGTTAATACATTGTAATATTCAGGTTTTCCCACTTGGCAGTATTGTTATAGTAAACATGTAATAACTGTGACCATTTCAAATTCTCTCTCTCTCTCTCTCTCTCTCTCTCTCTCTCTCTTCCTCTGCCTTCCAGTCTTTGGTCCATTTTAACTAGGCCATTCGATCAGGGACGGCTTTCCGTGACGGATTAAGAATGAGACCCCTGAAATTAGGAGCAAGTGTGACACCTACCTGCGGAAGTGGGAAGGAAGAGATTGAGCCTTGAGGACAGTGAGAGGCTCGGTTATTGACAAAACCGATTAAACCCTGGAAACTATGTGGCCTTTACTGTGTGCATGGCATGCTAGTCTTGCTATCCTCCTTCTGTCCAAACCTAACCATGAGTGTTTCACATCCAACGCGTCATTAAGGAGGCTCCAACATTAATGATATAACTGGCCAGTGTGCTCTGAAGCCATAAATGCATGGTTGCGTCCTTTTAACAGCTTTGCCACGCCTTGGAAATAGTAATAAGCTCTAAATTTGGCATAAAATCGAACTCATTACTGGAGTTCGCCACCTGATTGCTTTGCTTATAACACGTTGCGGTTGAAAAGTAATTGGGTTAAACGACTGGGCCTCCAGTTATGCCGTTGTTATCATATTCACCTTCATAAGTATCCTCCGACTGCACATGTAGAAAGGAATAGGAAACATAGAGCCAGAAATATACATATATTCAGTAAACTCTTGCCAATATCTTTGGCCAAACCCCACCAAAATGTAAATATTTGGGTAGACCTAAAAGGCTCTAGGCCTATCTGTTTTTCACTCAAGAATTTGAGAAATTTCGACATGTTCTCATGTTGTATAAAGTTGAAGTGCTCTTTTTGTATCGAAAATGTAATTGATACACCTGTCACGGGGTAAAAGAACACAATCCCATCGATAAATACCTCTTTCATTTTCCATAATGTGTTTCTCTTTCAAGCCCTTCTGACACATTTTATAATAACAGTTGCCTCCCCCCCTCTCCCGCTCCCCCAGAATAATCGCTGCACACGTGTATTTTTTTTCTCATAATTTACTTCAAAGATAGTGTATTGTCCATTTTAAATACAAAAATGCTACATTAAATATACATATTAGTCTTTAATACAAATAGACTCAGGCGGCTGCAGCGATGAAGACCATTCTTGTTACATCTTTAGGATTAACCATTCAGAAACTAAGATTTGAAGATAAGCATTTACTCGGAAAATAACTGTTCTCAGAATTTTCCTTTATCATTATTATTTTTCTTCTTTTTTGTAATGCAACCACAAATAATAAATAAAAGTCCGATGGATTTTTGAAAGGGATCAAGGTATTAAATGTTTGACATACCTTTCTTTAGTTCATAAGGGGAGTCTTTACAAAGATCTACCTGCGTTTGGCCTCTGCCTTTCTGGCTTTCTCTTACCAAAGCTTCTGCTCTATTTAACACAGTCTGGTTTAATCCATTGAAATGTGCGGTGGAGCCCGTGCCCGAGCCGTGATTGCTGTGACTGTGAAGATGTCCAAAGCTGCCATAGTTCGTGTAGCCCGGGTAAAAAGGGGACGTGTAGTAGATAGGCCTGGATAGGACTGTGCTGTTTGGGAGAGGGCACTGTGGGGAGGACCGTGATGGTGACGCTGCATTGGTGGTGATCACTGTGCTGTGACCCATCCCATGGCCCTGCGGCCCGTCGCTGCTGCTCTTACACCTGTCTGAGGACGTTGCGATCTCAGCCAGGGACCAGAGTTTGGGTTTAGGGGCTGATGGGGAGGAGTGAATAACAGACGTCACGTTGCTGTTTACCGTGCCCGGCGCATGGCCCATTTCTGACGGCTTGTCTTGCGCAACGATCTCGGTTCCTCCCCGAGGCATGGCGGATGGAGACGAGGTGGTGGGTTTAGCAGACTCGGGCAGTAACTCTGTCCGATCCCCCTGGTCTTTTAATTCCGAGTCGCTCAGAAGGGGATCCGTTTCTTTGCCATGATTCTCCTCTTTAAATCTGTCGCACACTATGTCCCCCGAGTTCAGCAATTTATGATCTGCGGTGAGAGAGAAACAAGAGTTAAGTTACTGTGAAAAAGATGTATAACATTGACATAAGATACAGATAGGCTACCAATATGTTATAGGCGCCTAATTCATGCACTCATGCGTTCATATTTGTGCATATGCTAATTACCATAATAATAGGCCTAGTTATCATAATAAGTAGGCTAATAAATAATAGGCCTGCAAACAACTAGGCATACAGCTACTGAAAACCGTGATATTAATGATTGTGTTTTAATCGTAATAATTATCATTAGGCGATACACAGCCCAGTCCACCAGCTGCAGCCCGCCTTATTATGCAGTTAAAGATAAATCGAATGCTAAACACTTTACGTCACCAGCAATTTTCAGCACATGATAAGTCAAATGAGGGGAGTTCAAGGTGATTATTATTTAAAGCAATTGTCCCATTATAAATAATATACCACCATTAACCAGCAATTCATTATGCGCCCTGAGTGGAAACGACTGCGATAAAAAATTTATGATTTTTCTACAGACCTGACTCTGTGTCTGTCGAGTCTCCCTTGTCTGTCGGTTTGCTAGGCTCGTCGTCGTCATTCTTTTCCAGATCGATGTTCTCGTCTTCCTCCTCGTCCTCGCTCCGGTTTCGGGGAGTCCAGGTCATCTTGTTCTCCTTCTTTAGCCTCCTCCTGGCGTTGGCGAACCAGGTGGAAACTTGGGTGAGGGTCATTTTGGTGATGATGGCCAGCATGATCTTCTCCCCCTTGGTGGGGTAGGGGTTCTTACGGTGCTCGTTCAACCAGGCTTTGAGAGTGGCGGTGGCATCCCGGGTCGCGTTTTTTCGGTATGCCGGGTCACCGTAGGGGTATGAACCCAGGGGAGCAGCGTAAGGGTGATATCCTATAGACCCAGCCATGCCCGTCGTGTGGTCATAGGGAGAACTCTGAAAACAAAGCAGTCGAAAAGAAAATGCTTTTCAGATAATTGTCAACGACTCATAACAATTAAAACATTACAAAATAAGTTTCAAACAATAACAAGGCACCATAAAAACACGAACAAACACACACACACCACACACACACACACACACACACACACACACACACACACACACACACACACACACACACACACACACACACACACACACACACACACACACACACCTCTGACGTTTAGGTTGGTTACAATAAATCAAGCATCAGATGCGTCACCAATGCACTTTTTACATTTTACACAGATGGACATTGTTCTCAACTTTATTTTTCTTTGTGCGTTTTTGTATTCAAGATGCGCCTGTCTTGCTGACTCTGTAGCCACTACAAAGTAATCTATGCGTAGTGAAAGCAACCTCATTTACAAATTAGATTAAGCATTAACATCATGCGTAACAGGCCTACCATGTTTTCTCTTTTCATAATTTTACCAAGACAGGATTTTACTATCATTATTTCCCACTATTCTTCAGCTGGCCTACATACCTCGTTTAATTTGCTTATAACTGCGTGCTCAACTCACTTTCAGATTTAGAACATGTTAAATATTAGGATCTGTGTTCCCAAGTTAACGAACATTTATTTGGTCAATGCCCATAAAAACAACCGAGTAGCCCTAAATAAACGAGTTTGTAATTTTTCATAGACTAATTAAGACCTTATCCAACAAATAACTATAGAATATAATATGTGTTCTACCGAGGTTGGGAGCTTGCTGTTTGTTATTGTATGCAAACTGCTTCAACACAACGACCTATTTCATTGATCATTATTTACAGAAAAATTGCATTTATCCAAAGAACAATAACATGCTAATTAGGCTAATTAGTTATTTTGCATGTTCGTCTTCGCATCAAAATGGATGGGCCTATTTACAACTAACTTACCCAAATGTAAAAGAGTCATCAGCAAAATACAGACACACGCTAAACCAGAAATACATTTGCCTCATTTGCACCGTGCTAAAATTCTACACATAGGACTACCAACAATACAATTTAAGATTTTCCACATTTCTTTCCACTCGGCAATTTCGAGTCTATGCTCTCTCACTCACCACGTATGAAGCGAATGTGGCGGCCGCTCCTGCCTCCGCACTGTACGGGAGATGGGAGTTGTACCCGGGCGAAGCGCTGGTGAACGCGGTAGTTCCGGCATAGGGAGCAAAAGCAGAGCCAGATGAGGATCTACCAAGTTCTTCGGTCCTGGGTCCCGATATAACGCTGGTGCTGTACGCCGGGCATGAATACAGCGCCAACGAAGCGGATGGCTGGTACAAGTAGCCCTGAGGATACGCCATGGTGAAAGCCCCGAAAGTAAGCCACTTACTTGCGCACTTTTCCTCTTTATTTTCTCATGCACTGTCCGATTTCAGTCATAGGAGTCTCGTATCAACAGACCGATGTCTGTTCCCCTCTAAATGATTGTGGTAAAAAGCAAAAATATAAACAAATACATAGACTTAGATATAGATTTTTAGTCGCTGATAGTCAGCTACAACTGACTGTTGTGTTTGCTTGCTACGCTCTATTTTTCCTATCTCTCTTTCACTTGCTCACTCTGTCTCATGCAGTGCAGAAGAAGTTTTTTGCCTTCGGATGGGGGCTTTGCTTGGGAAAATGTCCTGCCAAGATGCTAAGTTGGAAATTGAGGATTCTGACGCCTACTACGTTCTTCACGCTCCTCCTATCGGGGTGTAGTCATCGAAGGAAAAGGCAAGCTTATGCTGGGTTAATACCACAGCCCTGCCTATCTCTCTCTCTCTCTCCATGTTTTCTTTTTTCTCCACGCTTTCCCTCCTCCCTCTCTCCCTCTCTTTCTTTCACTAACAATCCCTCTCCCGCTATTTCTCAAATTTTTTTCTCTAACAAGACTCGGTGCTGTAGGACTCCAGTGCACCAGCCCCTGGATGGCGATATCATGCGAGCCAGTAGATCAACTCCAACTTTCTTCTTATTCTAAATACACGAAGCCGTCACTTTCACACTTGATCAATAACAAATGGGCTGTTGTCTGTCAGAAAGAGCTTTTCAGATACTGAAGGGAAAAAAGCGCTCCATGTTCTGCATGCTGCTCTTCTTTTTTCCATGGTTTATGGTTTATTGTTTCTTTTGAGCGCAAAACGTGTATTTTTGAATAGATGCCTCGTAACAGCCTAACTGACTGTCGGTGAGTTAAAATCCGCAACGGGAGCTAAAAAGGGGCGACGGTTGTTGATTTTGATTTATTTTGTGCATATAGACATTCTTACGCCAGACGCATTTTGTGTTGTTAGGGTAAGACATGGCAAGAGCATGCATAAATGATGGCGTGAATAATACACAGTATAATATAAATATAACCTTTATCACAAACAATTTAGGTTTGGCTGTTTGTGTAAACTTTTTTTTTTTTTCTTAACCAGCAATTTGTAATATTAGCTGAAATCTAGGAAGCATTCCACTCAACTGTGGGATAAGCAACTCTTAACGTGTGACAGCTGTTAACTGAAGCGGCTGCTAAATAGTTTTCTCCATAGATCCAGGAATAAACCAGTCACATACACTCACTCGCTCTCTCTCACCCCGAAAGTCATAAAAGCCCCAAGCGAGGGTAGATTAGTACCATATGAACTACAGCAAATCCGCTATGACCACTGGATGTAATCTCCTTTGATGCCACCAGATACGTTTCTCTGCAGAAATATGGAGAGTCACGATTTATTTAATATATTGCGCTTATCGGCCATTATGGATATCCAGATTTTTCATTCCAGCACAATGGCTTTTTACGCACCTGTGCCATATATTAATAACTCCTGAATTATTTATTACATTATCATCAATATAATGACAGGCCAATATTAATAGGCCTAATGATAATATTTATACTCTGATAATAAATTACCTATTCATAATTAGTTAGGCTATACTATTATAATAGTATTGATATTATGATAATATTGCACGATTTATTTTTAAACTTGTAATAGTTTTATATTTAGAAAATACATTTTAGACTCATATTTTAACCACAATAAAGGTGTAATAATGCATATCCAGATATATATATATACAGACATCCACAGGCCTTATAGTCACAGTGCTGATTGTTTCTGGCTTTATAGTTCAAATCTCCGATAAACCGAAAGGGATCGCTGTAGGCGCTGCTAAAAAGTGTGTGCATAGTGTCACGTGTTCATACGCTTTGAAACCCTCTGGAGAGCAGCAGAGAGTGATGACGCTGGTACAGTGAGCCAATGCAGAGTTGGGGAAAGGCAAGAAAGATACATACATGAAGAGAGAATAATGATGATGACAACGGTACTAGAAGATCTACTTTTACAACCACCCGCAGTGCTATGATAGCCAAACTAATTATTGTTACCCCAACAGTTTTTATTCCTCATGTTCTTGCAGCAACATCTATGACAACACACGTATATAAGGTTCAGGATACTAATGTTGATATTGTTTATACTAGACCTACTACATCTATTTTTGAAGAAAAAGTAGAGGTCTAGAAATAATGATATCCTACTCTACTGATGATGATCAGTATAATACTATTAGGCCTACTACTAATAATAGTACTAGTATTATTGATAATATGTTGCCATTAATAAACTGAAAACAAAGTCAAAATATTTTATTTAGTGGTAGGCCTATGTCAATGTATTTCCATTTTTAGCAGGGCTACAATAGATATTTGTGACTCGCTGCCATAAAGGTATTTGCTACTGTTGCTTATACATGTTTTTTAAATATAGACTACATCTATTAGACTATAATTGATTTCGTATAATATACAAATGAATCAATAATAATCTAAGTAAACACCTATCTCAAGTGCAATTGTACTTTTCCCATTGAAGTTGTCATGAGTGCCCGCAATGGTTTAAGCCACATTCATTGCATTATTGGCCAATTATATTTACTGTTCTTCAATGAGGGACGTAATGAATGGCCAATGCTCAGTCACTCATCTCTGAATAGAATACCGGTTACCAGGGATACCGAGAGAGGAGAGAGGTATTTTGAATGACGTCAATATGCATTGATACTCTATTATCGACAATAATGACTTCCCCGGGACCATACGCGCATGATAAGAGGTCTATTCTGAAGTAGGACGAGGAGGTGCTCGTGCTGAGGAAAAGGTAGGAAACGGATCATTTTCCTTTACAGAAATATACCCTAGCTGAAGTTGAGTGCACTCTCGCTTATTTAATTGGTTATAATATTATAATAGAGCATAATCAAATACATGGGATGAAATAGTTTTCAAGTTTAAGCTACTGTCTGCATGTTATAAATATATCATGCCACTTTGAAGCTGTGTATTTACCTATTATATATGTATTTCAAATCAACTGTATATTCTACTTATATTTAAATATATTAAACGTCATAGTTGTCAAAACATACGTTTGATAAGATATAGAAAAAACGGACAATAAATTGACATATCCTATGACAGGCTCCAGCATGAGCTTTACGCACACTCTGCTGGGCATCATTGACTAGAAGCTATTCCAGGTGTCTTACACTTGTTAGACTTTTGTATACATGTGAAAAAGCAGTACAATTCAGACAGCTTCTGTAGGACTAGTCCACACAGGTCGAGAAACCAGTAAGAGCAGAAGAGAGAACCCAGCGGTGGAGCAAACCAAACATGCATATGAAGGATGAAGCATCACAGTGAAAATGCCTGAGGGAGCAGGCGTAATCTAATTTGGATTTAGAGACTATTATTAGAAAGCATTAACTATTGTACTAGACTAATTGCCTCTCGCGTTCATAGAGATGATGGTTAAGTTTAATTAAGTTGGTTAACGCCAAGCGCTTGACAGATTCCTTCGTTGCACAAGGTCAGGTATGCTGTGCTCTCTAGAAAGCAGTGGTTAGTTGGTACCTACAGGAGGGAAACCCGCTTCAAGTATTCATAAGAATTTGAGCCCTTCTAAATCTGTGTCCTAAACCGATTAGTTGACACCAACTTTTCTTTGTTGTATTAGCTGTGGGCTTTTGCCACTTGGAAGCCAATTGAAATTCAAAACAGTTTCGCTCCCAATGCTTTGGGGAGATCTGCTGCAAATAATGGATGCTATTTATTTTTGACCTTGCATTTTTTTTAAATGAAATGATTAAACATACGTGCACTGCGTCCCTCAACTGAACAACTGCACTGAATTTGCGGATCCTATTGCTGACAATAGCAATTCATTTGTAGGTGGCGCAACATTATTGTGGCTATAAAACCTACTAACTAGTTGTAAAAGTATTAGTGATTGAATCATCACTACTGCTATTTATCTGGTGTCATAAGATGTTTTGGGGATATTTCATGTAATATTATTCTAAATGTGCATGATTTTGTTATTATCGAAGTTACCAATATGAAAATATTAAAAACCAAGATAATACACATTGTGCTGTTTGTGTATTTTGTTGTTGGTTCATTTATTATTTAACGTATGCACCCATTTACCTATGCAGTCATATCCAAGTATTTCTCTTCTTTATAACTTAACTTCCATTTTGTAATGTGGTCAGAAGTCAGCAGTGTGTACGGCCATCTTTGTTGTGTGATGTCATGCTGCTATCCAGTTTTACTAGAGATGCCTACAGATGGTGGCATGGAGTTCACATCAGACTGATATTCAGGTCACACTCCTTTTACTTCAAATGTGAACCTAACTATATTACCAAGCCCGAACATAAGCCTACATTTGAAACAAACATGTAAATTACAAAACAGAAATTCCCCTATTCAAGACATTAGGTTCTTTGTTTTTGTATGTATTGTTCAGAAAATATTTTGTAATTACATGCAATCGTTTGAAATAACTAGTTTAATAACATACTTATTGCTATAGTATACACCAGGGCAACATTTCAACATATTTGGTCCCCTTGATATTTTTCTTTTCTAGGTCACTTCTGTCTGTGTCTGTCTGCCAATCTGAATTAAGATGAATGGGGCTAGAATGAGTCCACTCCTCTTTCTCTGGAGCCTGTCCTCCCCTCTGCTCCCCTCTACCCCAGGCTGAATGGAAGGGGCTGGGGTTAGCTAAGTGTTGAAATGATGACCCTATTATCACCATGATGAGAAGCCGTTCAGAAATCAGAGATATCAGGCAAAGATTGGGCCCTTCCACCCTTTCTTCTCTCTCTCTCTCTCTCTCTCTCTCTCTCTCTCTCTCTCTCTCTCTCTCTCTCTCTCTCTCTCTCTCTGTCTCCCTTCTCTCTCTCCCTTCTCTCTCTCTCTTTCCATCTCTCTCTCTCTCTCTCTCTCTCTCTCTCTTGCATCCCACTGCCAACTGTGCAGATTATTATTGATTTGCTCGAGACGGATTGCAGGAAGCAGACATTGATTTTTCAATGTCTTATCAAAAAATATATTTACAGTTGTATCCAGCTTTTCTATGGGTCACCACGTCCCGTCCCATCCCACCCCACTCTGTTTTCTCTCAAAAGGGTTAATACACCCTATTCCATGACAAGACAAATTACCTGTAATTTTATTTTAGAAATGAGTCAATAGCTCTAGTGACTAAATGAATATTGATTGGGCATAATGAAGCCTGAGTAAAGTGAAAACGAGCTCTTTGAGGCAGGCACCTCCCCGTTCAGCACCTAGCTAACCTCAGCCTGACTGCATGGGCTCTGCTCTGTGGTTAACCCACGCCACCACTGTTATTATGCTATTATGTGCACTGTGGGAGAAATAATGCACATTTTATGCACATTATAGACTTATGATGATCCGCTTACCAGTTGTGTTGTTAGCCTAAAGATCACAGATGGTCCATGCTCATAAAGTGTACTGTATTCATCCCCCATTTCTACACCTCTCACTGGTCTAGGTAAACTGATTCAGGATCAGAGGGAATGTCTGTCTGTTGTCTTAGCAGATTTAAGAAAACAACTATTATGGAGGACTTGTTATGATAAAGCTATAGGTTCCATGTGGTTGCCGTTTCATATGCATATATATGACAACTCCTTTGAAGCTGTTGAGGTGTTCAACCTGAAAGGCCTTGAAAAGGCACAGCGGCGCTAAATATAAATCAACTAGTGGAATGATGATATACAGTACTGCACATCAACCCAGTCTAGTGGGGGAGTGGGTTATACCCAGGATATTAGCATTTTACTAATCCAATAGAAATTGTGTGAGTGAGAGTTGTGGATTGGCGGTTGGGTAAGATGTTAGAGATGCTGCTTGGTTATGTATGTGAAGGGTAATAGATGCTGATGAGGTTGATGATAGATCACAGCCCAGGTAGTGTAAACACATTAACCCCCCAGGGCTGCCTGGTTATGTTGTGTACATGAGATATCTCCCATAAGCCCCCTTTCTTCCCCTCCCATCAGCTGCCTCTTCTTCCCTCCCCACCCTCTTCACCCTCTCCTCCCTCCCCTCCTCACCCCTCTCTCCTCACCATTCTTCTCCCCATCAACCACCTACCCTTCCTCCTCACCCTACTAGTTTGGAGCACAAACTACCACCAGCCGCACCAGTAGCAGCAGCAGCTATGTACTATAATCTGTCAACATGCCCTTTAATTGGAGCTAGTGAGAAAACAACACATCCTAGTTCCCAGTTCCAGTTGTGCTGTTGATCTCTTGGTGCAGATGTCAAAGAACACACAGAGAGGAGAGAGGAGGAGAGGAAAATAAATGATCCCTGGAGAGATTGGAGCATAATTAAAAGTGTATTTTAATAGGCTTGTAATGCTGAAGTGAACACATTCCAGTCTTGTTGCCTTAAGTAGAGGGCGAGCTCTGTGGCTGGCTGATGGTTGGAGGAGGGCAGTGGGGTTCTGCTGAGGGAGCTTGTAAACAATATTACCCTGACCGTCATCAGACAGGCAGGCTCCGCCTGGTGTCGGTCACTGGCTGCACTTACAGTAGGGCTACAGGACTGTGTTTGAAATGGCACCCTATTCCCTATGTAGTGCACTACTTCGGTCAAAAGTAGTGGACTAATAGAGAATAGGGTTTTGGTCAAAAGTAGTGCACTATATAGGCAATAGGGTGCCATTTTGGACGCACATCAGCACTTTGCCCTCGTTCTTTGCCACACACCCTGTTCCATTATGTCTTTTGTTTCCCTAAATGAGGTCTTTTCATCCAGAGCAGAACACCACCTCTCTCTCTCTCTCTCTGCCTATAGCCACTCGGGCCAGTTCTGTCTGTCTACCTCCTACTTTAAACCAACTACAGACCCAGTGGTAGGTTACAGTGAGAAAATGGATTGCAGGGCCTTAATTTGAGGCATGTACACTGCAATCAAATGAGCCTGGTTAAAGACCAGAGTAGAGCAGAGAAGGAGGAGGAGTAGTATGTTTTGCTGTACATTTCAGTGCAGCGATGTTTCTTTTTTTTGTGTTTTCTAAGGGAGGCCTTTGATGCCATATCCTCTTACCTTTGTAGTCCTAGCAGCCATGTTTCATAAACACACAATGGAAACATCCTTGAACATTTGAAATGTAGATTGCTCTCTCTCTCCGCCACTCTGCATTCCGCACGTGCCCAGTCGCATTCTCCCTCTCCTCTCTCCCAGCTCTGAGGTATAGAGTTACCTCTCCCACTGCCTGTGATACACTTACTCGTCTTACAGTCAATCCCCTCTGTTCTGTGTGTCATGTATAATCTGCAGAAACAACAATACCCACATGGTTTTCTTCTCTGTAATGAAGTATGTATTCCAGTGCAACAGTGGCGCTGTGTTCTCTGTATTCATTACAGTGGGTTTTTGTTTCAGGACAATAACCACCAGCCAGCAGCTTTAACACACTGTGCTGTATGATTTGTGTGAGGAAGCGCCAGGTGTAAACTGACAGCAGAATGTGATGTAGGCGTTGTTGTCTGTATAATCACTTCTCTCTGGATATTGTTTTTATTGCACATCAGTAATAAGCTATGTTTACTAAATTGTTGTACACTGTATAAACAGAGGCAATAGTAAACTTGAAATCGTTGTCCACATTATTGTCTTTGTAATCAATTTGGTTCCTCAGTCAGGCCCTTTTTTGAGAGACCGACAGCACACAGCACCTGACACACCGCCCTGGGCCCTGGGTGATAGAGCCAGACGCAGAGCTCCTCTCCTTAATGCCTCACACCACAGGTACTGTCTTACGTCCTCTCAATCCCCTAGTCAAACCCCTCAGGTATTTCCTCCCCAGTGAATGTCCATGAGGTGCGTTTGTTTCCCTTTGCCACCCGACTCTCAGCTCAAGGCCCAGTGTGTGTGTTGTGGTTTAGGAGTTATCAGGTGGTGTCTATAATCCCACAGTCCATCCTCCTCATGACTCTCTCCTTTCCCCCCTTATTTCTATGTGATGTGTTTAACAACTGGGCGCACTAGCTATCTGCGAGTACTATTCACCTTTCAGCTGCCTTACAGGCACATCTGCTGCATGCCATAGTGACTAAGTCTGAGACGCCATAGCTAACCAGCTAAGGTAAACACAGCAGGGAGATCAAAGGAAAGGCAGGCTGCAGGCTCGGCTGCCGCTACGCCACCTGAGTGTGTTGACGGCAACGCACCGGAGCGTGACATGACCTGGCAATGGAGACGCCTTTAGAGTGGAATACCTGCTTTGTGCCATTTATTTTGATCCAGACCAAAACAAGCTGCAGGCCTAATATAATTCTATAGATGTGACATAGTTCTGCAGATACGACTCAGTTAAGTTGAAAAGTGTTAAGTTGAAAAGTGTAAATTGTTTTGTTGTTATAGTTTCCTAGAAGGTATTGAAGGAAACATATTATTGAAATAAATGTAATCTCATTTGAAAATACTGTACTGACATTTGCATAAAATAGGATATGAACGATACTGTTATTTTATAGATGTGCTTTATTTGTGTTGACATGTGACTCCTTCCTCCCTGATGCAAATGAAACCTAAACATTAGTGGAGGGGAAGGCAACCGTGGCACATAAAGGGTTCTCTGAGCCTCCAAACACTTTTAACAGACAACTATCACTAATCACTCCCAGTGCACTGTGGCGTGTAATTACCCTGCCAAACGTTTGCCGTTCAGAGTTTAGCACCGGGAGCCCTGAACTGCGCTTCCCTGTCTGTCGTCACCATGCTGGGTGTGTGTGGTGGGAGCTGTGGGGGAGGCTTTCTTTCTCTCTCTCTCTCTCTCTCTCTCTCTCTCTCTCTCTCTCCTCTCTCTCTCTCTCTCTCTCTCTCTCTCTCTCTCTCTCTTCCTCCTCCCCCTATACCGCGGGCTGGAAGCTGAGCCTCCCTCACAATATTTAGAGAAAGGTCCTCCACGTGGGAGAGGAGAGGAGGAGAGAGCTGACTGAGGTTGGTGCTTCCGGCTTTGTGGGCGCCCATTTAAACAGGCTTTGAAACCTTAGCCATCCGGAGATCAGAAATAGCCTTATTGACTGGGCCCAGGAGTGAATGAGCACACAGGGTCCGGAGAGTTCACCCTGCAGAGCTGAGCACAGGGGACGCATGCTAGAATGCTCTACAAAATAACAGTACTGGGGATTATTTTTAGGGATTATTAATGGTTTCACTTCAGGGTTGAATTCCCACTTTGTGTTTGGATTATTTCCACAATTTACTGCTCATATTGTTTTAAAACCCCAGCATCCCAGAATATTACTTTACTCCTCCCCCCCCCTCTCTCTGTCTCTCTCCTTATTTACTTTATTTAACTAGGCAAGTAAGTTAAGAACAAATTCTTATTGACAATGACGGCCTTTTACCAAGGTGGTTGTCTGTCTGCTGTGTGTGATGTGTCCTCTATCTGTGTGAAGGCTGATAAGACAACACAATACAAATGCACTGTGAAAGGAAGCTGACTGGAAAGCAGAGCAGGTAGGGAGTACAGAGCAGGGAGAGGAAGCTGCCTGGAGAGCAGAGCAGGTAGGGAGTACAGAGCAGGGAGAGGAAGCTGACTGGACAGCAGAGCAGGTAGGGAGTATAGAGCAGGAGAGGAAGCTGCCTGGAGAGCAGAGCAGGTAGGGAGTACAGAGCAGGGAGAGGAAGCTGACTGGAGAGCAGAGCAGGTAGGGAGTACAGAGCAGGGAGAGGAAGCTGACTGGACAGCAGAGCAGGTAGGGAGTACAGAGCAGGAAGAGGAAGCTGACTGGAGAGCAGAGCAGGTAGGGAGTACAGAGCAGGGAAAGGGAAGGAGAAGGAAGGGGATACCATAATGACTATTAGCTGGATTTCACGGGCTGCCTCTGATCTCCTGCTATGACAGGAGCCTTCATGAGAGGCTGGGTGTGCCAGGATCACCGCCTGGTTCCCCCTGTCCTGTCTCAGAGTATAATGACAGACAGACAGACACGCACACACACACACACACACACACACACACACACACACACACACACACACACACACACACACACACACACACACACACACACACACACACACACACACACACACACACACACACACACACACATGCATGTAACAGACACATGCAAGCACACACCAGCTGTATAGTGGACGATGGGACGCTATTCAGTGGCTTGCGAAAGTATTCACCGCCCTTTGCATTTTTCCTATTTTGTTGCCTTACTATCTGGAATTGAAACAGATTTTGTGGGGGTTTGTATCATTTGATTTACACAACATGCCTACCTCTTTGAAGATGCAAAATATTTTTTATTGTGAAACAAACATGAAATAAGACAAAAGAAACAGAAAACTTGAGCATGCATAACTATTTACCCCCCAAAGTCAATACTTTGTAGAGGCACCTTTTGCAGCAATTACAGCTGCAAGTCTCTTGGGGTATGTCTCTATAAGCTTGGCACATCTAGCCACTGGGATTTTTGGCCATTCATGGCAAAACTGCTCCAGCTCCTTCAAGTTGGATGGGTTTCCGCTTTTGTACAGCAATCTTTAAGTCATACCACATATTCTCAATTGAATTGAGGTCTGGGCTTTGACTAGGCCATTTCAAGACATTTAAATGTTTCCCCTTAAACCACTCGAGTGTTGCTTTAGCAGTATGCTTAGGGTTATTGTACTCCTTGAAGGTGAACCTCCGTCCCAGTCTCAAATCTCAGGAAGACTGAAACAGGTTTCCCTCAAGAGTTTCCCTGTATTTAGCGCCATCCATCATTCCTTCAATTCTGACCAGTTTCCCAGTCCCTGCCAATAAAAACATCCCCACAGCATGATGCTGCCACCACCATGCTTCACTGTGTGGATGGTGTTCTCTGGGTGATGAGAGATGTTGGGTTTGCGCCAGACATGGCATTTTCCTTGATGGCCAAAAAACTCAATTTTAGTCTCATCTGACCAGAGTTCCTTCTTCCATATGTTTGGGGAGTCTCCCACATGCCTTTTGGCAAACACCAAACGTGTTTGCTTATTTGTTTTCTTTAAGCAATGGCTTTTTTCCCGACCACTCTTCCATAAAGCCCAGCTCTGTGGAGTGTACTGCTTAAAGTGGTCGTATGGACAGATACTCCAATCTCTGTTGTGGAGCTGTGCAGCTCCTTCAGGGTTATCTTTGGTCTCTTTGTTGCCTCTCTGATGAATGCCATCCTTGCCTAGTTTGTGTATTTTGGTGGGCGGCCCTCTCTTGGCAGGTTTGTTGTGGTGCCATATTCTTTCCATTTTTTAATAATGGATTTAATGGTGCTCCGTGGGATGTTCAAAGTTTCAGATATTTTTTTATAGCCCAACCATGATCTGTACTTCTCCACAACTTTGTCCCTGACCTGTTTGGAGAGGTCCTTGGTCTTCATGGTGCCGCTTGCTTGGTGGTGCCCCTTGCTTAGGGGTGTTGTAGACTCTGGGGCCTTTCAGAACAGGTGTCTATATACTGAGATCATGTGACAGATCATGGGACACTTAGATTGCACACAGGTGGACTTTATTTAACTAATTATGTGACTTCTGAAGGTAATTGGTTGCACCAGATCTTATTTACGGGCTTCATAGCAAAAGGGCTGAATACATATGCACACACCACTTTTGAGTGTAGTTTTTGGGGGCCACTTTTCCGTTTTTGATTTTTTTAGAATTTTTTTAGAATTTGTAGAATTTTTTTCACTTCACCAATTTGGACTTTTTTGTGTATGTCCATTACATGAAATCCAAATTAAAATCCATTTAAATTACAGGTTGTAATGCAACAAAATAGGAAAACGCCAAGGGGGATGTAACGTTGTAGGTAGACCAAAATGCAGCGGGTATATTTATCATCTTCTTTTATTGAAGGAAAACAAAAAACTTACACAAAACAAACGACAAAAACAGTCCCGTAAGGTGCTCAGACTAAACAGGAAACAACAACCCACAAACACAAGAGAAAACTAACCCACTTAAATATGGCCTCCAATTAGATGCAACGACAACCAGCTGCCTAAAATCGGAGGTCATTCCAAAACCCCAACATAGAAATAGAAAAACTAGAAAAACCACATAGAAATAGAAAACATAGAACATAAACCAAAAACCCCGAAACACACTAAACAAACACCCCCTGCCACGCCCTGACCAAACTACAATAACAAACAACCCCTTTTACTGGTCAGGACGTGACAGGGGATGAATACTTTGCACTGGTTTGATTTTATTTTTACATAACTTTTATTGTGTGTTCTTATTATTTGATCATTTCGCTGTCATTCATTGACTTTGACCAGTGTGGTGAGGTTTTGGGGTGAAGTACTGTAGGTCTTTCCCGGGGCAATATATATCATTTTTTAGTTTGCCATACGGCATATCCATTTAGAGAGTAGTGATTATTTTAGCATGTAGTACAATGTAAAATGTCTATCATTATCTTCATTTCAAAAGTACATTTGCAAGATATTGTTATGCCATTACACCACTAAACTTACAGAGCTTAATTTGAATGTCTCTCTCAGTAGCTGTGATATTGTAAAGGGTTTTCAGAAAGCTCTATTTTATCGTTGATGTAGTAATTTCACTTCCTCAGTGGGTTGCGACTAAAAATACAGGCGGGATTAGCTTCACGACCAGACTATCTCAGCAGGCTTTGATAACATAATGGGAGCTGGCTGCGCATGCTAACAACCATCTGATATGGGTTCATAACTCTACAAAACTACACAAGATACTTCAGGGTTTAAAAAAAAGTATAAAATGCGATGATCATTTTAAATTCTCAGGAAAAAATGATGTGTGTCTCTTTCCGTGTTAATTCCTTTGTTGAGGCATATTTTTAAAAGATGAAAACACTTTCTTTACTCTCGTTCTTTTTTTCTTCTTTCTATTCTGCACAAATTAGCTACGGTCCTGGAGGGCAAAATGAGAGGAGGTTACTGGAAGACTATGTGTTTAATTAATTGAAAAATGCTCAAATTGCTTTTACAGTTGTTATATGAAGTGAAAAAAAGGAATCCATGTTGCCAGTACTCAACCATAATTAGTACCCAGGGGAATTAAATTTTTTGCATTAGCCATGTTGCACCACTTAGGACACAAATGTCTATTTTAGCTATGAAAGCAATGCTGCCTTAAGTGCAGTGTCTGTAGAAGACAGCTGTGGGGAGCTGAGGGGAGCAGGCTGGTGTATTTCACTGAGACACCCCAGTGGTCTGGGGGACCGGAGGGGTCCTTCCACATAGGGCATGCAGAAGAGATATGGCAGTTGAACTCCCATGGGTTAGGCATTACTCAAAGTATTTAGGTTTCTAATTAGACCGCGGGACTTCGTCCATCGCTGATGGTCTCACTGGGAACAAATGAGAATCACCCCCACTTTGAGAGAGAGAAAGAGAGAGGGAGGTGAGAGATTGAGAGAGAGAGAGAGAGAGAGAAGAGAGAGACAGAGAGAAAAAGGGAGCAAAAAGGGACCAAGGGAGCGAAAAGCCCTTGTTTATTCAAACTTTAATTAGACATTGACTTTACAGTAATGGCTTCAGTGGTGTGTTGTAGTGTTCTAGAGAGGGAGGCTATGGAGCCTTAATGAGCTGTGGTAGACGATGGCAGGAGGGCCATGGAAGACCTACAACCAGCCCCATCTCTAACTGTCCCTTTTGGTTTGAGGGCTTGAGGTGACAGTCAACTGGGGTTCACGGTACGTTAGGTCACCTTGCCTGAATACTCTGCTATCTGGCTGGGGGATTCTCCTCGATCCTCATCTTTACCACTGATTGGTCCGTATGTAGCTAGCTAGTTTAGGCATCAACAGCTGACCACAGCAACTGCTGGACTTGTCAAAGTGTATCAGGTTACCAGCTAATGAGAAGTAATAAGGGTTATCCCAACTTCACAAGACTTTGAGCTTCATGCACAGCGAGATTTAGAAAGGGAGTCAAAGAAGGTACTTTAGAGATTGGATTTGGAATCTGAACCCTGTTTTCTGTGTGTATAGTGGAGGCTTGAGGAAAGACAACATAGTGATAATTAAATGTACTGACTTTGAACGGGGAGCTGAATGTTTTCACAGTGTAACATATCTGGGCTCAACAGAAATTGATCTCTTGGATTAGACACCAGAGGGGACTACACAGGCAATTATCACTCTAAATGGTATATTCATCCAGAATGACTGTTGTCAGATATAGGCCTTGGGCAGATACATAATCCACTGTAATCTCCCAGTGTTGTGACACTCTCACCATAGGGTCAACACACCCTGAAGGCATTTATTCAGCTTGTATCTTACTTGTTGTATAAAGGGTTTATGTGTGATAATGTGGCCATTAAAGTTAGATTTAAAATAAAAGCCTAATGGTTTCTGGCTGTAAATCATGTTCTGCATGCACAAAACAACAAGCATGTAATACTGATTTAAACCAGTTTATTATCTGAAATTTCTGAAATTCAATTGTTACTAGTTCACTTGTTAAAAGAACATTGAAAACCCTCCACCATCCCATAAAACAATTTAATCCCAGGATTATAAAAATTGAAGAATTTGGGTGAAGAAAATCCATGCGTAAAATTACTGTCCATTCTACTTCAGGCAACATTTCCCAACAGTGGGAAATATGTTAATTGGCGTTCCTAAAGTAGTTTAATCCTCAGGTTATTTAATTTCCCCAAATAGCCTGAGTTGCGTTGGGACAGCAAGAAATGAACGAAAGCCCACTGCCTGAAAATGAGAGAGAAAACCAATGGCCTGAGAAAAGGGGAGAGAGTGAGAGAGAGAGTGGTAGAGATTGAGAGAAACCATAGTTCCAAATGTACAGCAACAATTCATAATGATCTCAATAACTGCCAATGGAACTTTCTGCAACTCTCTGTCTTTCCCAGAATCCCTGGTGATATTTGTTGTTCTGAGACCAGTCATTGGCCCATATAGCATTGCCACAGTGCTACCCGCTCATAACAAGAACCTGGCAGAGCCCCAGAGTTCAGGGCATTGCCTGCTAACAGTGCCCTCCTTCCCCCTATCCTAGTGTCCACAAACAGTGCCCTCCTTCCCCCTTTCCTAGTGTCCACAAACAGTGCCCTACTTGCCCCTATCCCAGTGTCCATTAACATTGCCTTCCTTCCCCCTATCCCAGTGTCCACTAACAGGCTGGGCGATAAATCAATATCAATAATTATCGAGGTAATTACTTCCCTCAATAACGACATAAAAACATTAATACGACAAACCTTTTTCCCCATCTGAAGCAAAATCACTCTTTGGAACATGCAGAAAGTTTGAGTTTGCGCTGCGGTATTGATAAACGCCCCTCAAGCACCAGCCAATCTAGGGATGTTCGCCCGAAGTAGTCAACACTGTCAGCGTTTATGCCCTACGAGCAACCATCAAAAAGACACAATGACATCACAAATGCTATTATACATTTCATTGCTAAGGACATGCTACAAATTAGCACAGTCGAAAAGGAAGGTTTCAAGAGGCTTATCAATTTAATTGACCCCAGGTACGTGCTCCCTGGCCGCAAACATTTCTCTCACACCGCACTTCCTAAACGCTACGCCGAGTGCAGGGAAAAAGTTGAAGAACAGCTCAAGACAGATTTTACGTATTTTGCTACTACTACCGAAATAAATGCCTTCAAACATCATACTTTCCCTGACGACCTGGGGACTCTGTCAAGACAGACAGGTCTGCATTACAACAGATAGTGGTGTGAACGTGGTAAAGGCCGCTGAAATCAACAAATGGACCCAACTGCAATATTTTGGATATTGACTGCACTTGGCCATTGGTAAGTAACCTTGTCAATTGTGTATATTGAAGTGATTAGTTAGATGAAACTAAATGTGAATTTTTTTTCATCAACTGATTAAGTTAAATATTACATTTGTACATAACTAAAGGATTATTGTGATTTTAACATTTTATTAAAATCTCCTGATTTCTCTTAGAGAGAGTGGGTAGAGACAAACGGGTGGATTGAGCAATTGGAGTGTATAAGAACGTGGTAGGTGCCTTTCCCTATTGGTGGAAAAAGAAGAGAGACCTGGCAGTTGCTCTAAAAGAACACAACCTACCCCAGCACAAGTTGGTGACAGAGTTGCCTACCATCTGGGGATCACGTCAATAGATGATGCAAAGAGTACTGGAGCAGGAGAAAGCCATTTCACAGGTCTTGTCCAGTGACAAGAAGACCTGGCAGTTAGCTCACACCTATACAGATATAGATGTTCTTGAGCCCATCAACCAGGCATTGACCCCACTCCTAGATTGAGTCTTATGTCAGTGTGTCTTACCTGAAGCCAGTACTACACCTGTTCAATACAGAGGTCATGAAACCTGATGATGGTGAAACAGAGCTCACCCAAACCATCAAAACGATAGTCATGGACTATCTGAATGAGAAATATGATGACCTTGCCACAGATGACCTCCTGGACATAGCCTCGTTGGTCGACCCTATGTTTAAAGCACATTACATCAAAGAGGAGAAGGTGGGCCACATAAAAGCAAGAGCTGTCTCAGAGATGGTCAATGATGGACATGAAAACCCGAGCCCAGCACAGGGAGACGTTGCTGTTGCTTCACCACATCTACCAGCTAAAAAGAGAAAAGTCACTGGGCAGTTTTTTCAAGAAGCCATGCTCCACCACCACAGGTCTTACTGAAATCCTGCTGGTAAAAAAGGAACTCAGCTGCTACCTTCAGCCTTCCTTCTCCCTATCCCAGTGTCCACTAACAGTGCCCTCCTCCCCCCTATCCCAGTGTCCACTAACAGTGCCTTCCTTCCCCCTATCCCAGTGTCCACTAACACTTCCTTCCTTCCCCCTATCCCAGTGTCCACTAACACTGCCCTTCCGCCCCATGTCTGCTCCCAGTGCCCCATTGTGTGTAACCACTGACCGTACGGCTGCTCTCCTTTCTCCTCCAGCCCAGCAAATAATGTGGAAAAAAAGAAAAGAAAATGGATAGCCTTGAAAAGAACAACTAAAGCAAGTTGCCTCACTGTTGCAGACTATTCGAACTTGAGAGAGGACAATGCAAGTGCTAAACAATCAGTTTGAATGCTGCAGTGGATCCTTGGAAGAGCAGAGCAAGGTGGAGGTTTGGACAAAGCAGAGGTTTGGACAAAACGTGTTACAAGTTAACACTGTACATCAACAATCACTGACATTTGAGAAGTTCATGCATATTTACATAAAACAAAATGCCTCATAGTGATGATGGATGTTCTGTAATGTAGTATATTTGGATTTTGGGACAACAAAAGTCTAGATTTGAATCGCCACTGCTGTATTACAGTGCCTTGCAAAAGTATTCATCCCCCTTGGTGTTTTTCCTATTTTGTTGCATTACAACCTGTAATTTAAATATATTTTTTATTTGGATTTCATGTAACGGACATACACAAAGTAGTCCAAATTGGTGAAGTGAAAAAAAAAACTTGTTTCAAAAAATTCAAAAGAAATCAAAAACGGAAAAGTGGCGTGTGCATATGTATTCACCCCCTTTGCTATGAAGCCCCTAAATAAGATCTGGTGCAACCAATTACTTTCAAAAGTCACATAATTAGTTAAATAAAGTCCACCTGTGTGCAATCTAAGTGTCACATGATCTGTCACATGATCTGTATGTATACACCTGTTCTGAAAAGCCCCAGAGTCTTCAACAACACTACGCAAGGGGCACCACCAAGCAAGCGGCACCATGAAGACCAAGGAGCTCTCCAAACAGGTCAGGGACAAAGTTGTGGAGAAGTACAGATCATGGTTGGGCTATAAAAAAATATCTGAAACTTTGAACATCCCACGGAGCACCATTAAATCGAAACCATTAAATTGAAGGAATGATGGATGGCGCTAAATACAGGGAAACTCTTGAGGGAAATCTGTTTCAGTCTTCCAGAGATTTGAGACTGGGACGGAGGTTCACCTTCCAGCAGGACAATGACATTAAGCATACTGCTAAAGCAACACTCGAGTGGTTTAAGGGGAAATATTTAAATGTCTTGAAATGGCCTAGTCAAAGCCCAGACCTCAATCCAATTGAGAATCTGTTGTATGACTTAAAGATTGCTGTCCACCAGCGGAACCCATCCAACTTGAAGGAGCTGGAGCAGTTTTGCCATGAATGGGCAAAAATCCCAGTGTCTAGATGTGTCAAGCTTATGGAGACATACCCCAAGAGACTTGCAGCTGTAATTGCTGCAAAAGGTGGCTCTACAAAGTATTGACTTGGGGGGAGGGGGGTGAATAGTTATGCACGCTCAAGTTTTCTGATTTTTGTCTTATTTCATGTTTGTTTCACAATAAAAAATATTTTGCATCTTCAAAGTGGTAGTCATGTTGTGTAAATCAAATGATACATACCCCCCCAAAATCCATTTTAATTCCAGGTTGTAAGGCAACAAAATAGGAAAAATGCCAAGGGGGTGAATACTTTCGCAAGCCACTGTATATTATGGTGGGGGTGGGGACACTTGTTTCCTAGTTGAAGTCAGAAGTGTACATACATTGAGGGTGGAGTCATTAAAACTCATTTTTCAACCACTCCACAAATGTTTTGTTAACAAACTACAGTTTTGGCAAGTCAGTTAGGACATTTACTTTGTGCATGACACAAGTAATTTTTCCAACAATTGTTTACAGACAGATTATTTCACTTATAACTCACTGTATCACAATTCCAGTGGGTCAGAAGTTAACATACACTAAGTTGACCGTGCTTTTAAACAGCTTGGAAAATTCCAGAAAATTATGTCATGGCTTTAGAAGCTTCTGATAGGCTAATTCACATCATTTGAGTCAATTGGAGGTGTACCTGTGGATGTATTTCAAGGCCTACCTTCAAACACAGTGCCTCTTTGCTTGACATCATCGGTAAATCAAAAGAAATCAGCCAAGAATGAAAAGAAATTGTAGACCTCCACAAGTCTGGTTCATCCTTGGGAGCAATTTCCAATGCCTGAAGGTACCACGTTCATCTGTACAAACAACAGTACGCAAGTATAAACACCATGGGACCATGCAGCCAACATACCGCTCAGAAAGAAGACGCGTTCTGTCTCCTAGAGTTGAACGTACTTTGGTGCGAAAATTGCAAATCAATCCCAGAACAACAGCAAAGGACTTTGTGAAGAAGCTGGAGGAAACAGGTACAAAACTAACTATATCCACAGTAAAACGAGTCCTATATCGACATAACCTGAAAGGTCGCTCTGCAAGGAAGAAGTCACTGCTCCAAAACCGCCATAAATAAGCCAGACTGTGGTTTGCAACTGCACATGGAGACGAAGATTGTACTTTTTGAAGAAATGTCCTCTGGTCTGATGAAACAAAACTAGAAATGTTTGGCCATAATGACCATCGTTATGGTTGGAGGAAAAATGGGGAGGCTTGCAAGCCAAAGAACACCATCCCAACCATGAAGCACGGGGATGGCAGCATCATGTTGTGGGGGTGCTTTGCTGCAGGAAATTAACTGGTGCACTTCACAAAATAGATAGCATCATGTGGAGGGAAAATTATGTGCATATATTGAAGCAACATCTCAAGACATCAGTGAGGAAGTTAAAGCTTGGTTGCAAATGGGCCTTCCAAATGGACAATGACCCCAAGCATACTTCCAAAGTTGTGGCAAAATGGCTTAAGGACAACAAAGTCAAGGTGTTGAAGTGGCCACCACAAAGCCCTGACCTCAATCCTATAGAAAATTTGTGGGCAGAACTGAAAAAGTGTGTGCGAGCAAGGAGGCATCCAACCTAACTCAGTTACACCAGCTCTGTCAGGAGGAATGGGCCAAAATTCACCCCACTTATTGTGGGAACCTTATGAAAGGTTACCTGAAACGTTTGACCCAAGTTAAACAATTTAAAGGCAGTGCTACCAAATACTAATTGAGTGTATGTAAACTTCTGACCCACTGGGAATGTCATGAAAGAAATAAAAGCTGAAATAAATCATTCTCTCTAATATTATTCTGACATTTGACATTCTTAAAATAAAGTAGTGAGCCTAACTGACCTAGGACAGGGAATTTTTACTTGGATTAAATGTCAGGAATTGTGAAAAACTGAGTTTAAATGTATTTGGCTAAGGTGTATGTAAACTTCCGACTTCAACTGTATTTACTTTTCCCCCTTTTCTCCCCAATTGATAGTTACAGTCTTGTCCCATCACTGCAACTCCCATACGGACTCGGGAGAGGTGAAGGTCGTGAGCCATGTGTCCTCCGAAACACAACCCAGCCAAGCCACACTTCTTCTTGACACACTGCTCGTTTAACCCGGGAAGCCAGCTGCACCAATGTGTCGGATGAAACACTGCACAGCTGGCGACCGAAGTCAGTGTGCATGCGCCCGGCTGCCACAGGGAGTCTCTAGAACGCGATGGGACAAGGACATCTCACCCTCCCAAACCCGGACGACGCTGGGCCAATTGTGTGCCGCCTCATTGGTCTCCCGGTTGTGGCCGGTTCAGTCACAGCCTGGGATCAAACCTGGATCTGTAGTGACACCTCTAGCACTGAGATGCAGTGCCTCAGACCCCTGTGCTACTCGGGTGGCCCTTATTTACAGAATTAACGACACACTCCATCCACCACACAACAGCTGTCTGCTGCACTTAGCTGATTGAGAACTGGGCCTGTTCTGCTCTCCCATTTGTGGAGCCTTGCCATTGAACAGTTGGGCAGGTTGATGTGTTGTTAGCTCTCTGTCCTGACGGACGCTAGAAATCAATACTGACACTCCCACGCAAACAAAAACACTTGTTCAGGCAGATTACTTGTGTCGAGACCGGATACCAAAATACCTCTTTTGTTCAGTGTGTGTTACTGTAAAGTTGATTAGGCCAGTTGTCTACACAGTACACTCATTATATGGGTAGTATCTAAGCACTGGAAGTAGTTAGATGTTAGCTGTGTAGCATTTTAGTGTTTAGCTCAACAAGATATTTTATATGTTATTGAACTGAGTAAACATATTCAAGGCTTGTTTATTACACAAGGTTGCAAGTTTTGTTTTCCAGTAAAATGTTTCTGTGTTTTGTTCACTGCAGGCAGAATTCACAGAGAGTGAGAGAGGGCTTCAGGCTATCCCCACTCGCGGCTTGCAAAGTTGTTCTCCCCGTCGGGTCTACAAGAACCCAATGTAAGTAAAAAGATAAACCATAATTTATACTCTAGATGAAACTTACAGTACTTCAGGTATTTTCACTAGACACTTTAGAGATATTTATCATTTTATATGCTTGAATTGTGTGGATGTCACTGTATATTCACTAACCCATATCCATATGTCTGTGGAAAGCTAAGAATGCAAAGCCAGACAGTACGCAGTATATCATAACATATAATAGGAATAATGTCCCTTTGATTTTTGGAGTTCCGATCTGAACACCTGTCACTTTTTGGCAAGGGCACGCCCCAGCACCAGGTCTCTCCTGCTGGAGTTGGGGGAGGGTATGTGTGTGTCTCAGTGTCTCAGTGTGTGTGTGTGTGTGTGTGTGGTGTGTGCATGTTTGTGAGTGTGTATGTGTGTGAGAGAGAGAGAGGTAGAAGATGAAACAGCCGTCGAGGAGGTGTTGATCACACAGCCAGACAGGGTGAGTGACAGACAATACCTGCTGTAAAATTCCCTCACATCTCCGCTGATCTGTATTCATAGATCTTGTCTGCTCCGCAGCACCAAACTGTACCCCACACCATCCAGCTCCTTTAGCACGCACCGCCCCACTCCTCACACTCACTTCACTCCTCAACTCACGTTAGACCCCTCTCCTTTTCTTCCTTAAGTATTTACCAAGTCTTTGTTCTCTGTCTAAATGATAGCTCTGATCACTAGCTAGAGAGGCTGAAAGAAGCTCTCTCTCTCTCTCTCTCTCTCTCTCTCTCTCTCTCTCTCTCACTCTGACAATATGGACTTTCTTTATTCCACCACTCCACTCCTAATCTCACCTAATTCGGATTCTTCAAATGTAAGTCTTTCCCGTTAAAGTGTGTTCTCAGACTCCTAATGCCTAACAGATGTCTGGTCTGTGTCATGTTTCTTTGTGAAGAATTGTTAAGGGGCTTCAAAACTCAATGAGTAAAAAGCTCACGCAGAATGAACATTTATTCGTCACACTACATCCCTATCACCACTGCTTGAATTATATACCAGTATTTATTAACTCCATACATTGTTTGGTTATGATGAAATATCTGGATGACGCTGATGGAAGTTTATGTATGATCTTTGTCATAGCTATATCAATGGTGGAACTGGAAAAAAAGAGTATGTCTGGTACATGTCCTACCCCTATCCTATGGCTGAGCACAGTGCACCAACTTCCTGAAACACATTCTATGTTATAACAGAAAACAGAATTGAAATACAGGACTACACAGAGTCAGCCTGTACAACTGAATTTGTTTTGTTGTGGCAGATCTAGGCAATAGTTTTGACTGACGATGTGTCGTTTAATTTCTGCGGGAATTGTTTTGACAAAACAAGTTAGCGTAAAATAGGGAAATGTCGGCTAAAACAAAAAGCTGTTTCTTTTTGCACCTATGTGAAGCATTTGTCAGTCTTCAGCGCGGTGTTCCACTGGAAGTGACATCAGAGCCCTGGAGGGCTTGTGCTGGGAGAAGGAGCTGTTTTGATATGATTTCACAGAACAGAGACAGTAGACCAAACAGAGCAGTCTCAGGGCTTATGTCTGTCTAGCTCTGTTGTTAGAATTTCACTATACAAACAGTAGCAATGAACTTGAAGGTGCTTTGCCATGCAGGAGTGGATCTTTATATTTCTGTCTGTCACCTGCAATGACTGCAGAATTAAAGTGTAATGGATTTTGTTGTAATTTATACTTTTTTGTGAATTTTTTGACATGGTTGCTGGCAGACTGGGGAGTGTCTGTCTTCAATAACTTCATCATCCTGGCCACTGAACAAGACTGACGTACATGAAACTGCCAGAATAAAGGATACCCCAACATAAAGTGTCTTAATAGGGCGTTTGGCCACCACAAGCCACCAGAACATCTTCAGTGCGCATTGGCATAGATTCTACAAGTGTCTGGAACTTTATTGGAGGGATGCGACACGATTCTTTCATGAGAAACTCCATCATTGGTGTTTTGTTGATGGTGGTGGAAAATGCTGTCTCCGGCGCCACTCCAGAATCTCCCATAACGTTTCATAACTGGGCATTTTTATACATGGCCCTAAGCATGATGCAATGTTAACTGCTTAATTGACTAAGGAACCACACCTGTGTGGAAGCACCTGCTTTCAATATACTTTGTATCCCTCATTTGCTGAAGTGTTTTCTTTATTTTGTCAGTTACCTGTATTCTTTTATTCATCATATTATCGCAGATTGGGTTGACTGAGTTTGACCTACATTTCAACTCCTTTTGGCTCTGTTTATGCATTCTGATTGGGTGTATAGTTCAAGACGACCATATGAACCACCAACCTGATTGAATGTCACTGGACAGAACCAGTGATTGACCCTATAGGTGAACAGAGCTCCTTACTGGCTGTCTCTAGCCTGGACTGTGTCTGGCTCGGAGGTGATGATGCCCATAGCCCATCAGAGATTGATGGAGGGCAGACACCAGCAGCAGGAATGAGCTCTATGCTTTGAAGTCCTCCACATGGAGGGAAATTGATATATCAGTTTAAGACCCAGACCCTATTAAAGGAGGCCCCGTCAGGTTAATGCAATAGCCTCCACATTTCCCCCAACCCCATTCAGGCCGCTCGGACAGGGCCCTAATTCCTGCCCTGGCCCTGCTCGCCCCACTCACACCAATCTCATTTTATCTTCTCCCATCAGCAATATTCCTCCCATTGGAGGCCATACGGTGTGGAGTAAATCACACAGTTAAACACTGTCTGGGGCCATCCCATATGCTTTCTCTCTCTCTATTTCTCGGCATCTCTCTTTCGTATCTTTCTCTCTCCCTCTCTCTCTCTCTCCCTCCAGCCCGGGATTCTCGTGGCATTAGGATCGTACGCCGTTCGGCTGGTCAGTGGAGGGCCTCGGTCTGTCAACCCCCCCTCCCCCTTACCCTTCCATCACTCAATGGACCCCTACTCCCACCCTACCCTTCTTCCAGCTATGTCTCACCCGGCTCTGTCCCCTGGTCAAAGAGACCAATCAAAGGACCCCGGGACCTCAGAGGTGAGCCTTGGTCTCATTCATTTTTAATGACATGCAGAAATACATTTACATAAAAAATGTAGATTGGTGTCTTTTCAATTCAGACATCCTGTATTTATTATTAAACCTTGGTCTTTGGGGTCAGATCACTGGATATTGGCTGTCCATCAGAATCAAGTCTCAAGCTGCCTCCCAAATGGCACCCTCCTACTGGGCACAGACGTTAATTCAACGTCTATTCCATGTTGGTTCAACGTAATTTTATTGAATTAATGTGGAAACAATGTTGATTCAACCAGTTTGTGCCCAATGGGTTATTCCCTACATGGTGTGCTACTTTTTACCAGAGCCCTTCGGGGAATAGGGTGCCATTTGGGATGAAGCCTCAGTGTTTTAGGGCGCGTTGGTCCGACAGATAGATCATCTCTATGTTTTATAGTTTCTGTTTATTCACTTTGATTCATCTCCTTCTG